>NC_062215.1:66979976-67284699 GCF_902686445.1 Sciurus carolinensis | reverse complement strand
AAACTTTCTTCTCTGTGTACTTAAGAAATGGATAACTACACAGAGTCACACTCAGGGGACCATTCAGCCAGAGTGCTGTAGCCAGCAGAGACGGGGCCATCTTCCCCAGTGCCAACCCACCCACAAAGGAGCAATCGTGCCCTCAGGGATGAGGTGCAGGTCTACCCTTTATAACCTGGTCAAACCATGGAAGAGAGTCCAAAATGGGACTGGGCATCTGGGTTCTCATCTCAAATCAGTTAAGAAGTCATTCTGTGACCTCAGGAAAGTGCCTTGACCTCATGAGCTTTGGGTGGGTAGGAATAATTCCAGTCTCATAAAGTTGATCACCTGTTGTGAAGATTAATTTAAACAATGCACATCAGGTGTTTATAACAGCATTCATTATGAAGTAGGGACCCAGTCCGTGAGAGTTCCCCCATCTCTTCAGGTTTCTCTTGGCTTCAACATTCTACCACATCAATAATGAGTCACATCAGGGATGGAACTTTTCTTTTTTTTTCCCCCATCCTAAGCTTACCTTGAATTTCTGAAATTAATGAGTTTACCTTTCAACCTCGTCACACCATGTTTTCATGACTCTTTGTCACACCCACTACATGATGACAAATGTTAGGGGCGCCCAGTAACGTGCTCCCTCCTCTCCTCCACACCCCAAGGAGATCAGATGGATGGCACAAGACACACAAAGGATCTTGAGCTAAATAGGAATCAAATACCAAGTCTATTCATCTCCTCTGGCACAGGCCAGCTCTCAAACCACGGGCACTCCTATCATCTGTGATCAAGCTGTGAGTGAAAGTGGGACCCCTCAACTCTCACCCCACATCCAGACATTAGAACATACACCCTACACACACCCCTAAAACTTGCCTGCATAGACATGATGAGGTCTAAAGAGGAAGCTTGGCTACATAGACAAGGATATAAGCCTTCTAGAAGGAGCCACAGGGCCTGGACACTAAGGCTAAAGAAGCAGGGTCCCTTGAGCCATGGATGAGAAGTCAGAAGAGTGGCTGATTTGGTTTCTGATCCTGAGCTGCAGCAGCCCTGCCCACTAGAAAAAAGTGACCGTGATATCGGTCTCTGTTCGTTCAATCTAGACAATACTCGTCCTAGGCCAGAGCAAAGGACAGCATCTGGAGACATGTCACACATAAAATATAACTCCACTGCCATGGGAAAAGAAAGTTGGAGTGGAATTTCTAATGCAGGGTGAAAAGGAAGGGAGAAATGTTGCCTCTCATCCAACAACAGAGGTCTCCCATTTGTTGTCGTTGGCAACAGCGAACCCCTACTTACCCTTAAGTGCACCGAACACACAAGCCCCACCTGGTCCCTCCTGCATGAGGTGGAAATTGAGGGGAGCAATGGAAAATTTTGGCCGGATAGCTGGAACTTCTCAACCAAATTGAACACACAGAAATTTGACAGAAGGCAAGCCCCAACCAGAGAACCCTTAGATAGATGGTGTGGGCCTAAGTGCACCCTGTGTACAAGGGACTATGTTGCTGAATCTTGCTCCCAGGGTCCCTGTAGCTGGCACTCTACAAATTAATAGAAATGTGGTGATTCCCCTGCAATTGTGAAACAAGAATCCAATAGACCAGTGGACCAGGGTCATAGGCTCACACCAATAGGGATATTCTGGCAACTTGTAGAGAGCAGAATCCAGCCCTCACCCTTGCACTAGCTGACTGTTCAGTGGTCACCCAAAGTGTGGTCAAGCAGTGGACAGGGGATTCTTTTCATGCATTCTTTTCCAATTTCTTTCCTTACTAGCTGCAAGAGTTTGGAAAGCAGTTACCCTTCCCAGGCCTCAATTACCTCCTTGCCAAATCTCACTTTCCTAATTTAAAAGATGAGATTAATAGTCGCCACTCCTATGGGTCTCCCAGGCAGGTTTTAAGGAGTCCATAGGCTTCGGCAAGATAGGTGGGGACATGCTTCCCAGAGGAGAGGGCATGAGTGGTACAGAATACCCCAGCATGTTGGGGGAAGGGATCAATCCAACAGAATAACAGCACCAAAAAGAAAGTCATGTCTACTTTTCTTAAATCAAGAGGGACTGGGTCATCTGGAGAGACAAGGAAAACTGTCTCTCCAGGAAAAATAAAGGCAAAAGTTTTCAAGAGCAAAATTGCAGGGGCAAATAACAGGGAGAAGAGAGAAAAATGGTAAAGGTGATAGACTGAGCAGAAATCACTGTCAAAAAAAAAAAAATCGAAGAACTAAAATGAGAGGTCTATAAGAACTGAATTTCTGGTAATTAGAAGAGAACGACAGAGTAGTGGACAGGCAGACAGCACCACACACAGACAGTCCATGGGAATGCCAGGAGGTAGGAAGTTTTGTGGAACCGAAGGAAAAGAAGTCACAGATAATGGTGGTGCCAATGGTGGTACCCAGGGAGAGGGTGTCGACAGCAAAGCAATGTTCCCAGATCTGTTTCAGGAGCAAGGAAAGGCTCAGAGAAGAACATAACACGATTCCAGAACTGACCAAACTATAAAACTCACTGAAAGTGCTCCCCAGAAAATTCAGACCTAGCTACCAAGTTCTCTAAACTGGCTCAAGAAGCTTGGATTATTGTCCCAGGAAAAGGAGAGAACAGGCCAAGGAAACAACTGTGCATTTAGAAAGCCTACTGGGTCGTTTTGATGAACCGCAGTCCACCACTGTGGCTAAATTCCCAGCGTAAGCACTTACAACAGCAGACCAGGCTGTGGGGGCCACATTGGGTGACCACAAACCACTCCACCATTGTAAGAAAAATCACAGAGGAAGTTGTGAGAGAGTCGTCCTGTTCTGATTAACGATTAACTTTGGATCTTAGACGAGGGAGCAGCACTGGTGGGAGATGAAGATGGAGATGAAGAAGGTGTGAAGCAACCGGGGAAGAGAAAAGAAAGAAGCAGGGGAGGAGCATGCACAGAGGGGCTGGAGGCTCAGGCGCCAGCCTTCAAAGACTGCATGAAGATGGGCCAAGCGAAGTGCTCCTGCAAGCCAGGATGGGCAGGTAGGGCCAATGCAGAAGGTCACCTGAGTGCTTGCTGCTGAAAGAAGCACTGAGCATCCCCAGTGCATGCATGCACCTCAAGTCTCTGGAGTTACAGAATGTGTGTGCATGTGTGTGCGCGTGCATGTGTGCATGTGTGTATGGCACTGGAGACTGAACCTAGGGGCGTTTGCCATGGAGTTATATTCCCAGCCCTTTGCTTGTTTGTTTTTGTTTTGCGACAGGGTCTCACTAACTTGCTGAGACTGGTCCAACTGTGATCCTCCTGCCTCAGTCCCCCAAATTGCTGGGATTACAGGTGGGCACCACTGCGCTCAGCTTAGCTACAATTTTTCAAGCACCTATTGTGTGTAAGGCAGCAGGCTATGTATGTTACATGCATTACCCCCCTCAGATCTCTCTCACACCCACATTCATGCACGTGTGCAGGCACCCACACACGTTGACAAGAGCCCTGAGACTCAAGAGTGGTTAAACGATTTGCCTAAGGTCACACAGCTAGTTAAGTAGCAGAGCTGGCATTTGAATGTGTCTCTGACTCCCACGCCTGTGTTCATAATTGCTCCTAATCTTGAGTAACCATTACTGCTTTTTCACTTCCCAGACTGGACGAGGCTTCTCTCTTGTTCCCCTCCAGCCCTTTTGGCTTACTTCTGCCTTCAAAATGTATCAAAAGCATTTGTTTCCACATCTGTCTCATCCATTAGGACAGCAAGTTGTTTTCCACCCTGGATACACATTTAGAATCTCTTCTTTAAAACAACAATGTCTGTGTCCCTGCTTAAAACCATTTAATCTGAATCTCTAGGGATAGGACTCTGGCATTCGTATTTTTAAGCTCTTCAGATGACAATTCAAGTGTGCCATCAAAAGATGCGCTGTGCAGAGAGTGAGCACTTCAAGGTCAAAGACCAGGTCACTAGTCTTTGAATCCCCAGAGCCCATGCTTAGAGTTTGGTTCAAATAGGTGCTTGACACATGTTTAATGAGAGGATGAATAGAGATAGCAGAAGATAAAGATCAAGAATACAGAAAAGGAAATCAGTGAGGTATTCTTGTGTGGGGAGGGGTGATTTGAGATTGGGAAGCAGAAGAGAATCTTTAAGATGCCAGGGGCAAAGGAAGCATCGAATGAAGCTGCAAGAACCGGAGGTTGTCTTGCATAACAAATGTCTAGTTAGAGGTAATATAGGAAGTTTCAGAGCAGAATAAACAGCACCTGCGGCAGAGAGGAATGAGGTGAAGAGAAGTCAAAAACGTGAGTCTCCGAATGTGTTGGAACAATGACCTTGGGGGGCCAGAACCCTCAGTTTTGGTGAGAGAAGATGAGGAGGGCAAGTGCTAAAAAGAAAGAGAAAGAGCAGAGGCTTGATTTTGAGAATAACTGAAACATGTGAAAGAATACAGCCAAGACAATAAAACTCATGATTTAAAAATAAAATGGGAAAACACAAGATAGAAAGCTTGTGATTAAGAGTGGAGTGAGTTTGTAAGCCATTCATATGTATGTTTATTCAGCACGCTATTGTTTTAGCAGTGTAAAGGATTATAGGTAAATAAAATATGCAAATGCATTTCATAATGAAAAAATCCTGTGATGAACAACTGAGATAACCATTGTGAAAAATTCTCTGGGAAAAAAATGCAAATCCTTCCAGAAATACAAGATGGCACGATTGTCATTCTAAGGTGTGATCATTCGTCGGACGTTGCTGTGTGTGCTAAGAAAACTGGCTCACTGAGCATCAATCATTGGTCAACTAAACAAAGGTCCAGAGTCTCCTTTGTTTGGTTTCAGACAGTTCTCAAGAGGCAGGTTCGGCAGGGCTGGGTCTCTTGCAGGAGAACAGGGCATGCCTGCTGTATACACGAGGTTTCCTGGGGGCCATCTCAAGTTGGAAGAATTAGGTTTCAGTTTCTGGCTACAACACATAGATCCGGAAAAAGAGAGGAATTTTTAAAGGGGCGGGGGTCGGGGACAGGAGCAGAGTCAAAAAGGAGAAAAGGAAGATGTATCCTACATTTTGTGAATGCCTGCTATGTGCCAAGCACTGGGCATATGACATTTCATTCAGCCATCAAAATAACAATACAGAGCGTTGAACCAGCCCAAGATTATACACAGTGTTGGAGTTCCTCTTCTCTTTTCATTCCATACTCTCCCCAGCCTCACCACCAGGGCCTCCCGCAGCACCTCTCCAATAACCATGACCCATGAATAGTCCTCAACCCATCTTCTCTGAGATTTTTGACCATCATGTCTAATTCAGCTCAGATATCCCAAATGCACCTCAAACTCTCTAAATCCAAAAGAGATGCCTTTAACTTCTTGTCCAAACCTGATCCATTGGCCCCTCCCTTTGGTTCTCCACATACGTCTTAGTCCACTTGGGTTGCTGTAACAAAATACCTTAGACGGGGTAATTTAGAACAACACAAATTTATTGCCCACTATTCTGGAGGCTGGGAAGTCTAAGATCAAGGCATCAGTGTTTGGTGTCTGGTGAGGGCACGTTCCTTACCTCTGGTATGTCTAGCTCTGTCTTCCAAGGCAAAAGAGGCAAAGAGGCTTCCTGAAGCGTCTTTTAGAAGGCCACTCATCCCTCATGACCTGATCACCTCCCAAAGGACCCATCTCCTAATACTCTTACATTAGGGGTCATGTTTCAACATATGAATGGGGGGACACCAACTTTCAGACAACAGCAACATAGAAACGAAGAGAACAGTCTCAAAATGTAAATCTGATTGTGCGTCTACCTCTAATCCACTCCAACCCACCAGCTTTAGATAGACCATTGGAATGGACTCTCAGAGATCTTTGGTTAAAGATCCAAGTCCTGCGCATGGCCTCCCAGATCCGGCCTCGTCTTGTCCTTGCCTTCCTTCCATCTACCCTCCAGTCACACTGGCCAGTTCTCATACCAAAGGACCTTTGCATGTGCTGTTCCTCTGATCCCCTTCCTCCACCTCGGGACTCCTACATATCCTCCAGATGTAAATCAAATAGCCCTGTGATGGCAGTCTCCCTCAACATCTGCATAGATCAGTCTCCCTTAGGGTTGTTCAAGAGACTCAATCTCTTTTCTCAAAATACTTTTACAACTTTTAATTTTACACTTATTTAAGTAATCATTTGCTTAATGTCTGTCTGCCCTCACTAGACTACAACCTTATGAGGACAGAGTTACCTTTATTTTTTTCTGCCTAGTATCCTCAACTTGTCCCTTCAGGTTCTCCTGGGGACACATGACTTCCTCCCACCCACCCTGTACACCCATCTACTTCCTCCTGATCCCTCAAGACCCTCCCTACAGCTCCCTCTCTGCTCCAATTCTGCGATCCCTAACTGTTCCACCTGGAACCTTGAGCTGGGTTGAGGATAAAGAAAGCTTTGGTTTCTTATCTCCTTGGGTTTCTTTTCTACCACTACACTTAACCTGCAAATATTATTCGCCATCCACCACCCATGGCACTGAACTGCTTCAGATATTTCTATGATTTTTTTTTTTTTTTTTAGTAGTACTTGGACTTGAACCCAGGGGCACTCTACCACTGTGTTACACACCCAGCCCTCTTTTTTGGTTTTGTTTTGTTTTGAGACAAGTTCTCACTAAGTTGCCAAGGCTGGCCTCGAGTTTGGAATCCTCCTGCCTCCACCTCCCTAGTCACTGGGATTACAGGGGTATATCACCCAACTTAACTCAATAATATTTATTTGATCTCTGGATAAGAAGGATTTTCTAGGCTGGGGATGTAGCTCAGTGGTAAAGTTACCTTGGTTTCAATCCCCAGTACAAAAAAAAAAAAAAAAAAAAAGAAGGATTTTCTAAATATAAAAGCAATGAAAGAAATCACAAAGGGAAAGAAAAGCCCCAACCAGTAGGGCTCAATGTCGCCTGCCTGTAATTCCGGAGACTCAGGAGGCTGAGGCAGGAGGATTGTGAGTTCGAGACCAGTCTCAGCAACTTAGCAAGGTCTTAAGCAACCTAGCAAGACCCTATCTCAAAAAATAAAAAGGGCCGGGAATATGAGCACCTCTGGGTTCAATCCCTGGTACCAAAAAAAAAAGAAAAAAGAGAGAGAGAGAATATCACCAAATTTGAAATTTTGGATATCAGAAATTATTCTAAATAAAACTGAAAGGCAAATGACAAGACTGAGGATATCATACAGAGTAAACATGATGAAAGTTTGTTATCCTTAATATATAAAAAGCTCCTATAAATCCCAGTAGAAAAATAGACAAAGGGCATGAATATGTACAAATAGTTTAATAAACACATGAAAAATGTTTAACTGCACCAGTCATCAGGGAAATGCAAATTAATACAACACTAAACCTCTGCTCACCTATCAAATTAGAATAATATAAAAGGAGGGTAAGAATGCAGTGATCACTTACTAGATTCCTAGGAAAAAAGGAGGCGGCACTTTTTTGACTTTCAATAGCTCCCTACCACCTGTGGGAAAAGCCCAAAGATTTCGCAAGATTCAAGTGTCTTGTTCCTGCCTTCCTGTCCTGCCAATCTGACCCTTGCAGAATTGAACCAAATGGAATACCCTGAGCCCAGTGTGGCATGTCCTGTCTGCCCAGGTTGCCCTTCCTGGATGCTCTGTCCCCCTCCTCCCCACCTACCCTGACCCCACCAGTCTTTTTCTCTATTCCTCCTGAGACTCCTGAGACGTCACCACCTTCAGGAAACTCTCAGCAGCTGAGTTCAGTGCCCCTGCCCTGAGCTCCAATTATGCACAAGTTCCCTTACTTAGCACTTACTAGGCAATATTGAAAATGACTCTTTATGGCTTTCTTTCCACCTTAGATTATATGGTCCTCAAGGGAGACATTATATTTTTATTCATTCCTGTATCCCTGGGCCTAGTCCAGTAGAGATGCTCAACAGATGACTTTTGAACTAATCAATCATGTGATAAATTAATGATCTCATTTTGCACCATAAAGTTTTGCCACTGTTCTGGTAAATGCAAGTTTTACTTAAAATGGATAAAATTAAGTCATTTTGGATGGAGAGAAAATATCTCACCCATGCCCCCATCCTGATTTTAGTGCTCATGTTCTATCATCCTGTGGGTTGTAACCAATTATGGGCCATGAAATTAATTTATGGGTCATGACCACCATTTTTAAAAAGATTAGGAGCAGAAGAGAATGGAGTGACTCTCTAGCTGTTCTTTGCTCCCCATTTCCAATGTTTTCCATTATTTTCATTTCCCCACCTACCACACCCAGGTGGGAAGGAGTAATGGTTAAAAGTACAAGTTAGGAGGACCATGTTCCTGCTCTGATTCTATTCATTGTGAGACCCCAGGAAAGTTCCTGCTACCTCAAGGTTTTGGTCTCCTTACCAGTAAAAGTACAGATAAGCTGGGCCGGGGATGTAACTCAGCAGTGAAGCGTGTGTCTAGATGCTAGATGCAAGGCCCCGGGTTTGATTCACCAGCAGCACCACCCCCCATGCCCTCCCCCAAAAAAGGAAACAGGAAGAATCCAGTATTGCTTCAAACTCTCAGAAATTTTCATCCACCTTTCAGGAATGCAGACACTGAAATTACCTGTCAGAAGCAGACAGCACACCACTTTATTCCCCCAGCGTTTTCTGCTCTGATGCCTAGCCCCCTGTGCCCCCCTTCCTAACAAAATGTCCACCTTACTTTCATATTGTGGTCCAGTTTTAAGCCTCTCAGACCTGAGGGAAACATGTCTGTGTGGCATCAAGCAAATTTATGAGTTCTGGAGCCTAGGGTTATAGGTTCTGAAGGAAATGACTGTCTTCCTAAATGTTAAATCTGACCCAGTCATTCCCTTGCCTAAAGTCTTTCTGTCACTAGACAGGAGTCCCAGAGGTCCCTCTAAGGGGCAATGGAAACTCCACTCAGCCCAGGTGGGTTCTCGACTTGCACCACTGAAACGAATCCCAGGGTGCATCAAAAGCAAAGCCTAAGCAGAGACAGCAAAGCAAAGGTATACCCCCAAAGCAGGTGCAGGTGCCTCTTGTCTCTCAGAGAAAGGAGGATGAGTGGCACACCCAGGGTTGAGCTCTCTGAAGATACATAGGGTTTTCCTGGGAAGAAACATATAGGTTCTAAGGCAAACTTCTTTGAAAATTTAGCCCCATGTCAATGATTTGATATTTGGGGTTCAGAATGTTTCTTCTTGGTTAAGCAATCTAGCCATGAATCAGTTGTGGACACATCATGTAAGTCTTTAAAAAGTCTGGCAACGTTTAAATTGATTATTATTTTGTTCTAGTTGTCTACAAGCATGCGCCGGAGGTTTTGATCATCTAACTAAAGAGACAGGTGTGACTGGTCATGCTCATAGATCCAGGGTTCCATCTACTAAAGCTCTCTCCAGAGCCCACCTCGCTCACCCCCGGCCCCCACCAGAGACTTTGATTCCTTATTCTTAAGAAAAGCAGAATGGGGGGCTGGGGAGATAGCTCGGTTGGCAGAGTGCTTGCTTTGTAAGCACAAGGCCCTGGGTTCGATCCCCAGCACCCAAAAAAAAAAAAAAAAAGAAAAGCAGAATGGGGCTGACCATACCTCCTTTGAGCTAGAGAAGGACATTTGTCTCCTACCTACTCAGGGATTGAAAGTCTATGCCTGGCCAGGTGTGGTGGCACTCTCCTGTAATCCCAGTGACTTGGGAGGCTGAGGAAGGAGGATCAAAAGTTTGAGGCCAGACTTAGCAATTTAGCAAGGCCCTTGGCAACTTAGACTCTGTCTCAAAATGTAAAATTAAAAAGAACTGGGATTGTAGCTCAGTGACAAAGGGTTCCCCAGAACCAAATATAAAAAATAAAGTCTATTCCTGATCTAATGGGGACAAAAGGAGGAGAGGTTGTCATTTAGCAGTGACCAGAATCCATGAAGTGTGTACCCATAATTAAACTGCTGTGGAGATCCTTAAAAGGGCTCTTTCATATAGGAAGGAGCTGATTGATGAGGAATCTTTCTTAGGACCAGAAAAACTTAAGTGAAAATTAAGTTTTTAAATCTACAAGTTACAGGTCTTATAAATCATTTCAGCCCTAGAAATCCCATCAACACTAGTCACAGCACAAGTTGGATCAGAAAGAGGCCCAAGAAGTTTCAGTAAGGCAGAGAATTGAGTTCCCATATCCAAAAGGGAGGGAATGTGGAACTTTATGTGCCAAATTGATGAAGTCGCCCAAGGCTCTTCTGGGGTGACGTCCCACAGGTGGCTTTGAGAGACCTTGGGCACCCTCAGTCTTCCAGGATAACCTTAATGGGAGCAGAGGGCCTCCCCACCCTCCAGAGATGAAGGCCATCTCCTCTCCAGTAATTTCCCTCTTTACTGAGGTGGCATAACCCGGGCGTGTGGACCCTGCTTGGAGAAGTCCTTGCTATAAATGCTCAGGCTCTTTGCAATGGTGGCAGCCTCTACATTCCAAGTTATTTCCCCTTTTTTCACATGGAGCCTTTGGGCATCTCTGAGGAGGCAGGGGCCTATTGCCCAATGCTAAGGCAAGTAACTGGGCTTGCTCTTGCCTCTTGCTGACCCCTTGGAGTCTTGATTGTCTCTTCAACCTTGTCCTTGTTTCTCAAAACCCCCAAAACCATATTTATTTTTTTAATTTTTATTTATTTATTTGTTTTCATTAACCTTTTTTTGACAGTGACAAATTTTTAAAAAAATCTTTTCATACATGTATATAGGGTAATAATATCTGTCCACAATCTACTGTTCTTCTCATCCCCACCCACCCCACTCCTCCCCTCACTCCCCTCTGTACAACCCAAAGTTTCTTCATTCTTCCCTACCCTCCCCCCCACACTATGGATCAGCATCCACTTATTAGAGAAAACATTCAGCCTTTGGTTTTTTGGGATTGGCTTATTTCACTTAGCATGATATTCTCCAATTCCATCCATTTATTTGCAAATGCCATAATTTTATTCTCTTTTGAGGCCAAGTAATATTCCATTGTGTATATATACCACAGTTTCTTTATCCATTCATCTGTCAAAGGGCATCTAGGTTGGTTCCATAGTTTCACTATTGTGAATTGAGCTGCTATGAACATTGATGTGGCTGCATCCCTGTAGTATGCTGATTTTAAGTTCTTCAGGTATAAACCGAGGAGTGGGATAGCTGGGTCAAATGGTGGTTCCATTCCAAGTTTTCTGAGGAATCTCCATACTGCTTTCCAAAGTGGTTGCACTAATCTGCAGTCCCACCAACAGTGTGTAAGCATACCTTTTTCCCCACATCTTCGCCAACACTTCTTATTGCTTGTATTCTTGATAATTGCCATTTTGAATGGAGTGAGATGGATCTTAGAGCAGTTTCCAAAATCATATTTAAAAGTTAGTTGATAGAGATCTAAGGACCATAGTCTTCTTTGGAAGTTTTCCTCTAATGTCTGGGGTTACATGGCTAATGAAAGAGGTGCCCAGAAAAATTTGCCCTTTGTGGAAATTTGGATCAATGTTTGTATATTCTTGGAGGGTTTCTGTCAGTCATCCCAGGAAAAGAACTGGATTATCATCTCTATTCTGTTATCTCCCTAGTCATTTTGCAATTAACTGGCTGATTCATGCATCTTCTCAGTCTTTCAGTTAAACAACAATCATATGACTACACCTTTTAAGGTCTGCTCCCTGGATCTGATCATTCGAAGCAGGTTTTTGGTTGGGCACTGCAGTCGCTCCTAACAGCTAGGTTTAGTCTCAGGCAGCTACTTCATCTGTGTACGTTTGGCTAGCTGCCCAAATGCAAACCTTTCCTTCTGGGGTGCAATAGGCAGAAAGAATTATATGAATATCTGCCTATGTTAAATCACAAGTAATAGTCAATCCTTGAAATTCATCTACAACTTTGCTAGGGTCCTCTGAGAACCGACCTAGTTTTTGTTTGCACTGAGTTAAATCAGTCATGGAAAAGGGAACATGTACTCTCATTATGCCTCATTCTTTGTCAACCACTTCATGAAGCGGGCAAATGTTTGAAGATTTAAAGGTTCTTGGGTGATAAGATGTTCTGCTTCAGGTGGTGCCCGCTGGGCTGTTTCCCTGGCAATGGAGGATATAAAGTGTGATACCAGGGAGATGTGGTAGGTGGAGCCATTGGTACAATAGGGTTGAAGATTCTGAAGAGTCACATCCAGGGGACAAAGGAGAACTCTGCTTGATGTGCCATCTGAGCTGCCTGTATGGGTTGTTGCAGGAAGGGTCTTCTTGGGGTACTTATAAGTGCATCCTCTTTAGGAACCGATTCTTCTTTTTACTAAAGGGAACAAGAGCATAACACATTTTGCATGAGTCCCTAAGCTCTGGGTCTTGATATGGGGTCATAAAGGTCTGAATGTATGGGCTTTCCATCCATTTTTCCTCTTGTTTACAAAATAGGTCAAGCTGAAGTATTGTGTTAAAATTTAAAGTTCCATTTTCAGACCAAATTTCTCCACTTTCCAGTTCGTACTGTGGCCAAGCAACAGTACAAAAAAATAATATTAATTTTTTTTCTTTCAATCTTCTGCCTTAAAAAAAAAAATTAATTTTTAAAAAACACGCCCTAAAAGGGACTTGGTTGGAACTGAGATTGAGTTGCCCAGAGGTAAATTTCGAATAGCACCCTTGAAGTTCACCTCTGTGTGTTCCAAAAGAGAAGAAACAAAGCAAAACCCGATACTAGTACGTTCCTAACCCTGGATTTAGAAAGCTGGCTCATCCCTTCTGTAATTCACAGGGGCTTCAGTGTCCTTGTCCTTAGTCAGCAGATATTTCCAACTGCCCCTGGAAATTTTACAGGATCCTGTAGGGCTACTCTAAATCCTTCCTGAGTACCCTTAACGAGACAAAAAATACACACAGAGAAAAAAAAAGAAAGAAAAGACCCTGATGACTTTTGTAATCTAAATATGTCGGGCTACTAAGAAGTCTTTAAAAGAGCAACTATCCAGAGGCCCTGTGAGTATTCTTGAATTGGGTTTGGGAAGTTCCCTCTGAACTAGACATAGTCAAATAGAAGCCATAGAAGAGGACTTAATAGGAGCAGAGGGGCCAACTGGAATCATGCCTCAGGACTGTCTTTTCTAAAACATAGTATGTGTTAGAGCAACGCTAGTTTGCTTCCAAAGGTGGAGTTATTGTTAAAAAAAAAAAAAAAAAGAAAAAGAAAAGAAAAATTTTGTGGCAGCTAGTGTGATGGCACATACCTGTAATCCCAGCACCTCAGGAGGCTGAGGCAGGAGAATCACAAATTTCCAAGCCAGCTTCAGCACCTTAGTGAGACACTTTCTCAAATTAAAAAAATTAAAAGGGCTGAGGATGTAGTTCAGCGGTAGAGCACTTGCCTACCATGTGAGAGACCCTGGATTTAATCCCCAGAGATTGTAAAAAAAAAATGAAATAAACTTAAATTTAAAAAATAAAATATGGCTTATTTGCAGAGGGTTAAAGAAGGGTGACATATGAATTCATGCTGTGAACAGAAGGAAGGAAGAAAAGGAAAAAATGGCAGGCCAGAGACAAATTCTTCAGCATTATAGGAGAAAGAATGTAATGTAACATATATGAGCCAAAGGGGGGGATATTATGGAAGTGTTTTGAATCCAAAGTATGCTGTTTGACGGAGACACATTCTCTGATTTTCAGGTCAGAGTAGGGGTTATCCTATGTGTCATGTGAATATTTTCCTGTATAATTCAACAGGGAAAACAGCTCAGGGCATCAGTGGATCAGGCCTTATATTGATGTCCCCAGGACAGCTTCCTTAGTCCCATCTGATCCAGGTACCAGGTATGTTGTCCCAAAGGATTCCTTTCTGAGGCCACTTATTGTCCTTGGGGCATCCCCCTGACACCTTTGTCCAATTTGGTTTTGGTCAAAGGGAGCAAGTGCCTCGTATTTTCAGTGCCTTCAATGCAAGCCCTCATTTTCTAGGGATGCAGTAGTCTCTGGGGCAGAGAAACTGGGAATGCCAAGGTTCATAGGGAATGTCATGCAATTAAAAGGCAAAAGTTCAGGGAAAGGGAAAGCATTTGTGTTTTAAACTTACCCAACACAGTGCCTTGGATTATAGTCCCTTCACGGTTGCCAAAAGAACGTCACCAGACTGGGATTCAAGGAGATTCCTCCAAGGGTCAATGGAACCTCATTCAGCCCAAGTGGGTTCTTGACTTACAGAAGCAAGTCATAAGCAGATATTTATATCTAAATATCTAAAGGGTAGCAAAGGTATATGTTCCCCAAAGGCAGATAGTTACAGGTGCCCCTCACCTTAGAGAGGAGAAATTGAGTGTCAGGGTTGAGCTCTCAGGTCGTGCTTGAAGACCCAGGTATAGTAAGGATCTCTCTTCTTTCTCTATGAGAGCCCACCTGTCTCACTTCTGTAGTCCCCATTATGCTCAGGATGAAACTCCAGCTCCCTAGTATGATCTCACATCCTGCCAACCTGTCCAACCTCACCCCTTACATTCCAAACTCCAGCCCTCCCCAGACAACCTGCATTTCCCAAGTGAGCCAAGCTTTCTTGTCCCTGGACCCTTTCCATGTTGTCCTGTCTGCACGACACCTCTCCGACTGTCTTTGTCAGGTCCCCACTCAGGAGTCAGCTCCTCCCCTGTGCCCTTGCAGGGTCCTCTCCATCTCAGTACTGGCTGCAGCTCTGGTTCCACCAACTGCTCACTAGTCTTTGTCTCTCTCCTTTAAGGACAGGGGTTGTGCCTTTTCTTCCAGATCTCCAGCATCTAGCACAGCACCTCCCCCAGAGGAACCTCTCATTGCTCATTAGTGGGAGGGAGGGGAGAAGAAAATGGATGGAAATTCTTCAACTGACACCTTCCACAAACTTCCAAGTTCATAAAGCAACGTGGAGCCTTTGGACTGCAAGCCATTTTCTAAAGATCAAGCTCACGTGGGCAGAATCTTGGAAGCCTGGACTGAGTTCAGGGCAAGCACTGGGAGAAGTTGGATACCAAGAACAGTTTCCTCTGGAGATTTCACAAGCTGGAGGAAGTTCCCTGTTTGCTCTCCTGAGGAATGTGAGCTTGCACAAACAACCCTCTGAGCACTGACTGATGAAGACCAGGAGTGTGAACATATTTGGGGTAGGGAGGGGGCTACTCTCCCTAATGCAGTGATTTTTTTTTGTTTCAGGCCACTCAGTTCCAGGGCCCATGGATAGCAGCCTCTGCTTGGACAGTCAAGGTAACTGAGGTGATACCACCTAAGTCAACTAGCATGGGAACTCATGGGGACAGAAAGATTGGCATTGGCTTGTCAGAACCAGGCACACAACTGGGCATTTCCCACACCCCATTTCATTTGACTGACATACCAACCTAATGAGGCAGTAGCCTTGATGTTGCAGGTGAGACAGTTAAGGACCAGAGAGGTTAAAAAAGTTGACCAAGCTCACATAATGAAAGACCTTTTCAGGCATGGTGGCACACTCCTGCAGTCCCAGCTACTCAAGAGGCTGAAGCAGGAGGATTGCAAGTTCAAGGCCAGCTTCAGCAAATAAGTAAGACCCTATCTCATTTTTTTAAAAAACAAGATGGGAATGTAACTCAGTGGTAAAGCATTTGCATAGCATGAGAGACCTTGGGTTCAATTCCCAGACCCACAAAAAAAAGACCAAGACCAAGCAAGCCCAAATTTAAATCTAATTCTGACTTCAAATATCTTTCTCTCCTCACTCTGAACTCCTTCCCCTGAGCAATTCCTTCTGCATTAGAATTTGAGTCTAATGATCCTATCCCAAGATAGGAGGGGCTATGGAATGATCTACCACCATGTTCTAGAGACCAAAGGACTTGTGATATGTCTGTCCCCTGGCAAACCACACTTGGTGGAGACGGGCCTGGGATCCTGTGTGTTCATTATCCAGCCCCTCTTGGAGGACATGACTGGTAACTGAGATGCCAATGCACATCTGCCTCTCTTGCTTAAGGCTCTGGACCAGGTTAAAATGCAGGGGACATTTATCACTGTGACAGCCATTGCAATCTCAGCGTGAGTTGGTTTACAGTCCAGTGATGAAAGCAGGTTTTTAAAGGGAGGACAAAAGACAAAAATAGGACAGTGGATACCTATTTGTGAAGGCCTTGAAGAGAAAAGTCAGTGCCTTTTTGAACATTTCCCATTAACAGCTTGCTAGTAGGTCGGGAGTTAATGACGTGACCGTCCAACAAAGTTCCCCTGGAATCCATCCCAAAGCCCTTGAGGCCCGAGTTCTAGCTTTCCTCACCTGATTGTTTGCTCAGGTGGGGTTTGGTATACACAGCGCTGGTTAGAAGCTTGCCTATTTTCCAGGAATGAAGTGCGTTAATGCCAACAAACCCAATCTTAGATTTAAGAATATGAGTTCCTGGTTCCCCAACATCAGTCTGAAGGATTTGCTGACTTGAGTTAGGACAGAGAAAATGAAATGGGAACTGATAAGCAGCTCCAAACATGCTTAGTGACATAGGATATGCATCAGGAAAGTTCCCAAGCCAGGCTCTTCTTCCAAGGGCAAGGTGGGTTCTGAGAACCCAAGAAGAAGTAGAGTACTTCCAATTTGCTCATGATGGAAATTCGGCCATTTAGATCATGCCTAGAATACACAACTGTATTCTGGGTCCCACTAAGGTCTTCAGTCATAAAAGTGCTCCTTATCTTTCAAAATTTGCAAGACAAAGAGATACTAGAAGAAAAGGGAACACACCCTTCATGAATGTCACTGCTGATGTGAAAAGGACGTCGTGGAGGTGTCTCTGCTGGTGTCCGGGCTCTGAGCAGTCCTATATCTCATCTTGAGACCTCCACAAGAGGCATCCTCAGGAGTCTTAGGCTGTCCCTCCACCGTCAGTTCTCACATACACCCCCACCCCCGCCGCACAAGTGAATGTGACTCAGTAACCACACATTTGAGGAAAACATATGTATAAATTTACTATTCACTTAGGGGTAGCTAGATAAAATTGCAGGCATAATGACAAAAAGAAAATAATCAACTTTGCAGTGCTCAGCTTCAGACCCAAGCCTATAAAGGAAAAGAGGGACTCGGTAGCCTCAGGGACCAGGAAGGTAACACGAATAAACACAACAGGCCAGGTGAGAGAGTGTAAGGCTTGCCCAGAGGGCGAACCTCTACTGAGCTCCAATGATTGTCCTATTTTGAAAATGCAGCTCAGAATTGCCACACCTTCTGATTCTTCAAGAAAAGTTGGAAATTCTGATTTTTATGTGAAACCTCTTGATTCTTAGATGGTGGTTCAATTTTCTTGAAAACACTAGGTGAGCTAAATCGAGCTGACAGTCCACCAGTTTTCCATTCTGCTGTACAGATGGTGAATGGCATGTCCCCTGACCATGGTACAACACCACTCTCCAGCCACCATCTGCCATTGCAACAGAGGCATCCACAATGGGTGCCTCTGCTTTACTCTATGCACATGGTGGGACTCCCAAGCCCTGGAGAACAACTAACTATACAAGGAAAAGTGAAAGGCTCAGCTAAGCCACCTAGGGATAGCAGCAGATTGGTCCTTGTGACCACCTGCTGGCCTAAAGGACTAAATGGCCGACTGCTCCTGCAAGAAGCCTTCTGGACCTGGGAGGCTTTTATCTGGTTCAGAAGCCAGGGCTGCCTCTCGAAGGACTTCCAAGTGCTCCTCAGCAGCCGACAGTGACTGGTCAATCCAATCCAGGCCTCCAGTCAGATGGCAGGCATTTCTGGTCACCAGCACCAGATGACTGACAGACAGGAGCAAGGCAGTCGTCCTAGGAAAACAACAACAGGATCAGTTTCCTAAGAAATGAGGAACTTCACACAAAATCCCAAATGGACACACTCTAGACTAGTGTTCCCTGAGAGGCTGATGGGTATAGAATTGAATGGTTCCATGCTTAAACAGATTTGGGAATGGCTGGGTTAAACAAGGTTAACTGGAGCCTATTGCAGAGCCTTTGATGTCCCTGATTATATCGTCCCTACAGTTAAACACCATGTCCCTGAATGCACCCTTTCTATTTCCAAAACCCTAGCAAATTAAGGGAAGGGAACAATGAAAGCAAGCCTGGGCTGGAAAGTCCAGGTACATATTATCTTGAAGGACTCTGGCTTTCTCTCTGGGATCTAGGGTGAGTTAGTGTTATCTGTAGAAAGCTACTTTCTTGCAGGTACACAAGGATAGTTGCTCCTTGAGATGCTGGTCACACAAGCAAACTAAGCAAGCTCTCACTGATGATGTCACTGCTTCTGCAGTCTAACAGATAAAACCCTTCTGTCAGTGGTGACTGGCACAGAACTGAAGGCACTACGGAAAGGATATGTGTCACTCATCCAGGGGTAGACACTGGACAAAAGATCGTGAGGAGGTGTACATGGCAAAGCACCGTGAGGGACCAAGGTGCTACCTGTCAGCCTGAACTACTGAACTCTTCTGGGACAGTCTCTGACCTCGTGTGAGCTTTCCCCAGTAAACCACATCTCCCATCCTGTCTCTGGGCACTTTCTTTGAACTGCCTGCAACCTCCCCACTTCCCTGGCTGTGGACAAGACACTGATAGAGTTCCAGGAGGAGATGATGATGTGCTGTGGCTCACAGACACTGCAGAGCGTGGAAGCCACTCTCTGCAGCACACCTATGAACATCTCCCAGAAAATCATTTTCTGAAACAGTACAGATCCAGTCAATTGCATGACCACACTTCCCAAGAGCCATCCACCTAAAGACAGGATATATATACCCCAACCTTGAGCATCCCTTATTGATCACCAATCAATAAGGCCCAGTTCTCACTTACCCAAACTCTTAAAAAAATAATAAAAAAAGAAACTGAAAATCAAATTGAGGATTTTTTTTAGTATTGATTGAAAGATTCCCTGTGAAACATCTTTTATATAGCAAGTGTGCCTGCTGCATTTAGGAATCTGTTGCAGATTACTAATCCATGGACAAATCTGGACTGCAGCAGGATTGGGGCAGAGAAAGCTGAAGTATCACAGTGTACTGCCTGCCCCGCAACCTCACATGAGCACCCAGGAAATAGTTTATAAATCAAAAGAGAAAAGAATTTTTTTTAAATGTGTCTTACATCTGGTATAGGAGCATACAATTTCATAAACTACATCCACTGTGTATACAGGGAAAGGTCAGGAGAGAAGGGTTTCTGGGGTGCCCAGTGGAAGGCGTGCACCCTTGGAGTTGACCTGTCACCTCTGCTCCCGCAGCTCCATTCAACCAGGCCCCACAGGGCAGCACTCCCAGCTAGGCGTGTCTGCGCCTGGGGTCCAAAGATCAGAGGGAGCAAAAGGGGATGAAGGGAGGGAAGGCCAGGTGGAACTCAGCCCAGCTGGATGTTTAATCATGAAAATTCCAAACCCAAGACTGGCTCTTTCTCTCCAGGGTTTCAGGAAGAGGACTGTGTCTATCACCCAGGCAGCTTCAGCTCCGCTTGGCTGACCATTTGCATGGAAGTGAATGTACCCAAAGCTGGGTGTGGCCTTGGGAACCCAGCAGAACAGCCCTCTCTAAACAACCCAACCAGCCAACCTCACAGACCTGATATAGAGTCGAACCTCAGTGAGAAATGCTGAACCAGTCCCCCACCCCTCTCACCGTGCATCCAGGAGCTTGGGGTCCAGCGGAGGGTACATGGACTTCACCACATCGTCCACTCTGAGGGGAGGCAGAAGTGACTATTTTCAATATTTCACTTTATTTCCTTGTCTCCTCTCCTATCTTCTAATATTCCAGACCCATGCAGCAGTTCTTTCTCTACTGCCTCTGCATTCTTGTATCTCCTGACATCAGGAGGGAGTGGAATTAGGGAGCATTCCACTTCCCAGAGAGCCTATGTTTGCAGTATTTTAACTTTCACAACCATATTACTTTTGCATTTGGGGCAGGGTGTGGGAGATATGGCTTAAGGCAATTACACAGAACACTGAGGAAAAAAAGTCACAAGCTTAATTTGAGTTCCAACGGTCCCATTGCTTTTCTTTTAACACATAGTATAGTTCACAGTTAACTTTTTCTAAATCAAGTTCTGATTTGTGGGGTGCAAGGGTTTGCTCCAAATCTTTGCTCATGAACCACTTGATAGTCAGGAAGGAAAAATAAAGACATTCCATTTGATTTCTAAATGTACTTGAGAAAAGATTCATTCCCACTGGGATCTGAGGGGCTGGTGAAGAAGCACAGAGACATGGTCCCTTCCCTTGTAATGACCAGAACAGAAGCTGCTCTCCTTGAAATCATTCACCATCCAAACACCATGGAATAAACAGAGCAGAAAAGATAATGGGGACGAAAATCAGCCAGAAGGAAGTGTGATGGCAAAAAGACAAAGTCCGACCCTGACTCAATTACAGCAGGAAACATCACAGAGTAGTCCAGGGGCTCTGCAGGACAGCCGAGGGCACAGGGCAGGCCCACCCTCCTGGCAATGCCACAGCCTCATTTTGGCACACAGCTAACCCTCTCACCCTCAGAAATCTCCATGTCCTTCCTCTGCCAGCCCCTCCTGAAAGGCAGCCTTATAACCTGTGTCACAGGACAGTCCAGCCCCCTGAGTAGCATAAAGTATGAGGAAGGATCCAGCAGATATGAGCAATGCAGTCCCTAAAAATAATGGGTGACCAGCAGGAATGTCTGTCTGGTGCTTTCCCAGAGACGGGTGAGAGTTTTAAGGCCAGGGCTGACCAAGGCTGATACATGTGGCCACTCCCACTGAGGCAACTCCAGAGAAAGCCCAGAACTTTCTGACCCAAGTCCCTCCCTGGATCACCTCCTTTCTGCTTTCTCAACTCAAGGACTCCTTGACAGAGCTTAAATACACCAAGTCATGCATCCCTCAGAAGACCTCACAGGGTGTCCACCCAGAGGGCACAGTTATTGGGGTTTTTTGTTTTGTCTGTTTCTGAGACAAGGTCTCTCAGTTCTTGACCTTGCAAATAGGTTGGCCTTGAACTTTTGATCAGGCTGGAATTACAAGTATAGCTAGCATCACAAGTGAGTGCCCTGCATACCATCCCCGGTCGCCACTCCCAGCTTCTTACTTGGCTAATTTTGAGACAGGTAAAGGGCTGTTCCTTGTGATTTACCGGAGGTCATGGCAACAAGAATGCAAGGCCCCTGGAACTCACGGAATGGCCAACTGACAAAGTTGGATCATTTCCACATACCAGCCACCAGATGGCAACACAAACTTAGTGCAGCCCTTTGCTCTGAGAAGGACTTTCTTTTTCTTTGCAAAAGAGAACCCAAATGAGGGGGCGTAGTTGTTGACTGCAGTCTGCTGGTTGCCTCCCACATGGGATTTTGCAGACTGCCTGGAATCTGGGAGGTCTGAATGCTATGGGTCACCTCCCACCCTGTCCTGGAGGTTGCTGGCTGGGCTGTGGATGCCGCAGTGAGGCCCACTATGGCAAGGAAGGGGTCCCCAGTGCAGACACGGGTTGGACACAGAGCATGGCCAGGAGGTCACTGGAGACAGAGGTGTAGGTACCAGTGGGAAATGCACTTGCTGGCTTCAGCGGCACCTGGGAGGATGGAGTACAAGAGAGGGAGCCAGAGAAGCCACCGTGCAGAACAGGCTGTGGTGACCAGTCTCACTGGAGCTGCTGAAAAGGGCTGTCAGTCAGCCAGGCATGCTGGGGATGGTGATCAGAGGGATCGTCTTAGCATGGGAGTCCCCATTTCTAAACCTCCTAGCTGCCAGGTAAATATCTGGATGCAGGTAACTGAAGTTGCTTGCCTACAGCTTCTTATCAGAGCCTGGCCCTGCCTACCTCAGCTTCTCTCATGAAGTACGAGGACCTCAAGGCCACTGACTCACCTGGGGCTGATCCGCTTGGCCACCACGATGATGTCGCTGACACTGGCAGAAGTCTTCATCTTGGCTCCAGAGCCCATCGTCATGGCAACAAGTTTTTCCGTCAAAGTGTGACAGATCTAAAGTGGCAGGGAGGAGAAAAGTGACAAGGAGTGGCTGGGCACCTGCAAGGACTTCTACCACCCCCACGACAAAACAAATATGCACTCACCCTTGGGTGCCACCACACAGCTGGCCCCCTCCCCTAGTGACTGAGTGAAAAGTACAAACAAGAGAGGAGATGGGTGGTGGAGAAGAACCTCAGACCAAGGGGGTGCTTTAGCTCAGAGGAGTCTAAGCTGAAATAATCCCCCTAAGAAAAATCATGTGCTCTCATTTCACCTTTTCGCTTAGGAGGAAAAAGCCTACTTTGTCTTTCTATTCCTTCATCTCATGCTTTAGTCTTCCAAAAGGATAATATCTCTAGCGAAGCGCCTGCACAAACAGAGCAGGACAAAAGGCAATTGTTCCCTTTAAGCACATTCTCCAATCAGGGTGCTGAATTCAATAGTTTTCGAGGGTGATGTGTTATTTGCATGTTTGTCAAGATGATGACAGAAGCTTAGAAGAAGCAGGGGAAAGGCAAATCCATGACACAGGGCTGTTTTCATCACCCACCCTTCAGTGCCAGTCACCCCCAAAGCTCAGTTCCCTCCATGCTCCCCCAGGGTAGGGCCAGATAGGTCTCCATCCCTGCAAAGAAGTTCGGTTACCTGCCTTGGACTCAGGACTGGAAAATAAAAAGGAAAAGAAGCCCAAGGGCCCCATGGAAAGGGAGCCCAGTCCTCTCCCTTGAATTCCCACCACAGGGATTCAAGGGCAGGTGACCACACAGAGGGACTTAAGATCCCAAGAGAAGGACTAGAAGCCCTTTCCTTGGACCTGGGATCCCCAGGGAAGACCCTGGATTCCAATCTAATAAGACTTCTTCCAGCCAATTCATCTCCTACCACAGGTGCCATTTATCTTCCTCATCTGGTAGGGTGAGGGCAAGGGACAAAGCCCAGTCCCAGGACACGAGCTGGGAGAAGGAAAATGGAATATGGCTTCAGTGCTCCAGGCATTATACCTACCTGTCCATATCTGTAACCCTATCTCTATCTACAGTCTTATACACCCAAAGAGCTTCCCAGAATTACATAATAAGCCCAGACTCGGAGGCAACAATTTCCTGCTAGGCTTTCTTTGTCCCAAAAGAGACAGCCAAAGAAGAGGTGGGATAAAGGACTTTTTAATATCTTGTATTGAATGACACTGGAGAAAAGACAAAGTTGTCTCTTCTGAAATCTCAAATAATTACTAGACAAAAAGACAAAGGGATAAGGTTACTGAAGTGAAGAAACTCACATGTGCAATTGGCCAAATATTTGAGTATTATTATTATTATATCAGGTAGGATAGTATCAGACAAGAATTGGAAAACAAATGCTGAAACTATAAAAATTACCCAAAATGAAAACTGGAGACAATCTTCCAAAGAGTTCAGATACTCAAAGGAAAAAGTCAGGCTGCGATATAGCTTTGTGGTTGGGGGCTTCCCTTGAGAGCACCAGCCCTTGGGTTCCATTCCCAGCACCACAAAAAAAAAAAAAAAAAAAAAAGAAAAGAAAAGAAAAAGAAAAAAGAAAAAAAAAAAGAAAAGAAGAAAGTCTTCCTCCAAGTTGAAGAACTCATGATTTGGATTTTTTTTTTAGTACCAGGGATTAAACCAAGGGGTGCTTAACCACTGAGCCACATCCCCAGTCTATTTCATTTTTTATTTTGAGAAAGGGCCTCACTAGGTTGCTCAGGCTGTTGAACTTGGAATCTTCCTGCTTTAGCCTCCAAGATGCTGGGATTACAGATGTTTGCCACTGCTCCTGGCATGATTTGGATTTTTAAACACTGATGGTCCATTTGACTGACTACTGTCACAGCCGAATTCAGTTAGTGAAGACTTTCTAATAACTGAAATCCACATTCAGAACAGCACCTGCTGTATAGGCTGGAGTTTTCTGTTAACAAAAGTGTGTGCTCAGAGAGGGGCCCAAACCCGCTTCCCCTTGGCAGCCGTGTGGCCTCGGTGCATGGCTTTCCCCTAGGTTGGTGAAAGCTTGGCTTCTGACCACCCAGGCTGTCTTTCCCACTGTGTTAAGAGGACCAGACGAAATAAAACCTACGAGGGCCTTGAGAACCCTCAAGGAAACCAGGCTGAACAGGCAAGAGCGGAAATGCCAAGTGTAGGGTAGAGGAAGGCCCCTTGCAGGGGGTGAGTGCACTTCCTGAGGTCCTTTTCAACTGTCTGAGCCTGGGTGCGCCAGTGACTACCCTTGATGTCACAGGAAAATTGGGAGTATTACCTTCAAGATGGCAATGCAGTGGGACATGAGACCCCTGGGGAGACAAGAAAAAGATGTCATTGCTCATCTAGAGAGCACACCTCCCCTCCAGCTACCACCTCCATCCCTCACCCACACTGACCAGAGGGCACAGGGGAGCAGATACCTCGGTGTTAAAATGGACAAGCCCCTAGTCCTTCCCTTCCACCCTCCAGTCCTCTGCTAGCTCTACTGACCGCCTATCAAGGCATGTTTTTCTAACTCTGCCCTCAGGCAGACTCTTCCCTCTGCCCAAGTCCGTCCCCTTGGGCTTAGCCTGGTGAGCTCCTTCCCATCCTTGAACTTCAATCAAAAGGCTCCCCTCTGTGGCACCCTTCATGAAAGCCACGGGGCCCCCCACTGCAGGCAAACCTAGACAACGCCTCCTCTGTGTACCCACTGCACCACCCGTGGAGGTCACCTTTAGTTTCTATGATATGGAGTCTATATTCAGTACGACTCCATCTCCTGCCACTTTAACACCCGCAGGGGACGGACGTGGTGCTCTGCACAGGATGCCCCATGAACATGTGCCCAGTGAACGGATGACTCAAGGGATAAAGGAAAGAAATAGCACATCTTCTCAAACTTCAGAGGTTCCTGCTGGGTAGAGAGCTCCTGAGGGGTGCTGAGGACACAAGCTTCATCCCTGGAGCCTGACTGTCAAATTCATGGCACCCCAAGGATAACCTGAGCACCTGGGGGTGACTTTATGACACTCTTTGCCATACATCTAAAGGCTGAGCGTTAGGTCTACAAAATGGGAGGAGGGAGCAAGGACAGACACTCTATTCTGATTTCCCTTGATGTCGAGGGCAGGGCAAGAGTAGCCAGTGGCAGAGTGCCCAGGGGCTACAGGGAAGCAAAGGTCCCGGGGCCTTACGAGGCATCTTCAATCCAGTCTTCATTCTCCAGAATGGCCTCAATATGGGGGTTGGTGATGACGACATCATCCAGCTCTAACTCAGAGGGCTCAGATTGGGTCTCCATGGCTCCGATGAGGTCCACGATGGGCCTGGAAGGGAAGGCCCCATTAGAGTCATGACTCTCACTGAAGTCCACTGCTACCGTCTGGATCTTGAATGTCCCCCAAAAGCCCATGTGTTAAAGGCTTGGTCCCCAGGGTGGTGCTATTGGGAAACAGTGGACCTCAAAGAAGTGGAGTCTAGTGGGAGGTCCTCAGGTCATTGGGACTGTGGGACCATGGCCCCTCCCTTTTTATCCTTTGCTTCCTGGCCATGAGGTGAGAAGATGGCTCTGCCACACACTCCCCACTACTGTCATCTGGCCAGCCTCACAGAGGTCTGAAAAGCAATAGGTCCACCACATCATGGACTAGAACCTCTAAACTCGTGAGCCAAAATAACCCTTTTCTCTTTATAAGTTGAATATCTCAGTTATTTTGTTACAGTGATGGAAAACTGACCAATACACCCATATACCTATTCAAAGAATGAAGGGAGTTGATAAGTTAGAGTAGAACCCTTTTATCCTGGATCCAAACCCAACCCTAAAGGAAACACAGCTGAGGATACAGCATGAGGCTAAACAATGAGTCAGGGGATCAGGCCAGGGACACCTAAATACAAATGGACAGAACAGGATGAGCTACTGAGAGAAAGAATAGAGCTATAATCATATGATTACGAAGATGTATTAGGGCTACTCCTTCAGGACAAAATAATATTCTTTCATTGCTCACTTCCCCTTCAAGCCTATACTGCACAGACAGGCAGAAGTCCCTATTACACAAGCCCACCTGCATCCCCTACTAGGTCTGCAGAATCACTCTTGGGGACCTCCTGGGCTCACCCCCAAGCTCTACTCTCTTCGCGTTATCCTGGAAAAGTGGGAGAAGTAGAAACACCTCCTCTTTTATAACAGGGTTCTTTAAAACCCAAGACACCGTAGCATTCTTTGCAATAACAGAGCTTCCCTAGGTCATGTAAATGGGCACTTAAAAATTATTAACCACTCAACACAAAAGCTGATAGAATTAAGATAAAGGGGAAACAGAAACTAAGGCTTAGTTGCCATGGTCCCTTAAGGATGTGTCAATTAAAATACCCCTAAACTGAAAGTTGGATCTTCCTTACAAAATCCATTTCACATAAAATGCATGATGATGAAATCTGCTATGCAAAGAGAGAAACAGGCTTGTGCTGGGATTTCACGGTAGGAAGCATCTGTTACTTAGTTGTGTGGCAAAGTGTGGACATGTGATCTCTGTTCCCAGTGGTCTGGTTAGAAAGGGATTTGATTTGTCCCACTGCTGAGATGACCAGTTTTGTATAGATGGCTTTGCCTTTATGCTAGGTGAACATGTTCAGTGACTTTTTCAATGGTTCAGTGAACAGTGAAAGATGTGGCTCAGGATGTTGAGGGCTTAAGGAATATTCTTAAGCTCTGAGGTCTTTATTGGGAAGGACAGCCTGCAATTTAAGAGAGCAAACACTGAGCCAGAGTGGCCCAGCACCAAGCTACTTCTATTCCTCTCTTCTTCCTTTGTGGTAGCCCCTCTCTCCTCCTTCCCCTCCATGACCCACTCACTTGGAGTCATATCGCTGCAGCAGATCTCGGGGCCGGCAGTAACGCTGCCTGCACACCACCACCAAGGCCGCAAAGGAAGCCAGAAAGATGGTAGCTAGCACCCCTATGGCAACAATCACCACCGTCTCCATGCTTCTGGGTAGCTCCTGACACAGTCCCACTCACATCCTCCACGCAGGCTGATGCTTGAGAGAACACCAGGTCAGGGAAGACCGAGTGAAGAAGGCAGAAAGAGAAGGCGACGCCTGAGTCCACCTGTTGGAAGTGGCAAAAGGGAAGGGGGTGGGGCTAGGCTTCCCCAGCCCACCTGCACAGACCTGAAGGCCTGAAGAAACCCAAAATGCATTCTATGACATGCCCAAATTTACCTTTCCCTTTATTAAGAGTTTGCTTCCCAAGTGGACCAGGATGGGTTGTTTATTTTGGTACTGAGGATTGATCCCAGGGGCATTTTACCACTGAGTTACATCCCTAGTCATTTTTATTTTTTATTTTGAGACAGGGTCTCACTGAGTTGCTAAGACTGGCCTCGAACTTGTGATCCCCCTGCCTCAGCCACCCAAGTTGCTGGGATTACAGGCACGTACCACCATGCTTAGCCAGGATGGGTTTTAAACCTGAGACAAAAGGAAACACATTAGTCATTATTTTTACCTCTATAAAAAAAAAAAAATGTGCATGAAAGAATAGCCACTAAAGTAGAGGAAACGTGAGATGTATTTACTGAGGATCTCCTCTATGCCAGGCACTTTGTATGTGTTTACTCATCCAATAACCTTATGAGGTAGGCATTGGTATTCCTATTTTATAAGTGGGTAAACTGAGGTTCAGGGAATTTGCCCACATAGTCAGAAAGCAGAAAGTGAAATGGACATTCCCCTTCCTTTTTCTAAGGAGGAAAGAAGACTGTAGAAACTCTGGAAAGGGTTCTGATTATTTTCAGGGCTGGAAATGTACAAATGGTGTAAAAGTATTCATTGCTATTGCCTGTTTTCATTCAGGAGGCTCTTTCATGTCTACAGTTATGCATGGCTTAACAAGAGGGATGTGTTCTGAGATTTTATCTTTGTGCAAACACCATAGAACGTATTTACACAAACTAAGACAGCTACTGATATAATCTTATGGAACCACCTTTGTGCTTAGGAATCCATCATTTAGTGAAATGTAGTACACCGGGCATGACTGTCTTTTAAACTCCTAGGCCAAAGCAACAAGGGCATCTCATAGAAGTACCCGTTTCACTTAAACACCTGCAAAAAGCAGTGCTCTAACTTAGGAGTCTCTGTGACCCCAGGATGCAGCATGTCTTCTATCTGCGCTTGTCTATGCTTTATGTCTTAGAAGATCCAAATGCTCCTGGTTGACATTCAGTAAGTATACACTGATCATCTGTAATGCATCAAGCACGGGACTGGATTCTGAAGATTGGAGATTAAAACAGGCCAATATTAAGGAGCTGCTGGGAAAGGTGAGAAAGTAGAAAAACCGTTTCAACTCCATGTGCCTGGGCTATGGGCGGAAGCTCAGAGAAAAGAGAGTGGCTGCATATACATAATACTTTTCTGGAAAAGCCTTCTTTACAGGAACAAATGACGCTTGAGCTGGATTTTGAAGGATGAGTAGGAGTTTGCCTGGAAGACAAGATGGGACCTTAGCTAATCTAAAGTGCAAAGGAGGCCTTCTCCACCGCTGCTCTCTTAGAGAAGTCTCTTTCATCTCTTTTTCTCTGATTGTGTGAGGGAAGGGGTGCATCTCAGGGTCTGCACAGTTTTTCTAGGTATGTGATTCTGTGTCGTGTCCCTCCAACCTCCATTAGCTCTTCTTTCCCCTCCTCTTATCTCTCGGTCTTCATCTCTGCCTGCCTGTTTTCCTCTCCACCCACCTTCTCCGGGCTTCCTTCCTTCTCTCTCGCCTGCCCCTGGGCCTCCAAGAGCTTCTGGGTCTCCTCTCTGTGTGTCGGGAGTTTGTTTCTGTGTGTGCAAGAGGCTGGCCCTCTGTCGTCTCAGTGACTAGTCTGTGCGGGCGTTTCTTTGTGTGATTTCTTTCTCCGTGCATTCTCTGGTTCGGTGAGTTGCCCGCCCGCCCGCTTCCCCTCCACTTGGTTCTAAACCCACGAGGTTAAACAGCCCCCAGACCCTCTCTTTCCCTACCCGCCACCTCCAACTCCCAGCTCAACGCCCCGGAGGTGGGACCCCCGACGGGCACTGAGCGCGTGGCGCTGGGCTCGGGCCGCAGTCGGGCGCGCAGTTCCAACTTTCCTGCTCAACTTGTGCGCCCGGCGGGACCGGGACAAAGAGGCGCGGCGCCCCTCCCCCCGGCCGCAGCCGCCCGCGCCCCCGCCGCGCGCAGCCCCCTGCCTACCCCGGGGGGCTCCCCGCGGGACCCTCCCGCGGCCCGCCCGGCGAGGGAGCCCCGGCACCCGCGCCTCACCCACCTGCGGCTGCGGCTGCGACTCCGGGCGCGCCCGGTGGCTCCGCGCCCCGCCGATGGCGAAGTCCGGGCGCCGGCCCGCGGGCGGCCCCTGCAGCGGGGCATGCCGGGAAGCCGCGGGCGGCGGAGGGACCCAGATGCCCTCCCCCGGCGGCGCATCCAAATCCCCCGCTGCCAGGCGCCGCCGTCCCCGCCAGGCCCCCAGGCGGCCCGGGGGTTGGGGCGGCCGCAGCCGGGGCTGCTGGGAGGCAGACACTAGCGATCCCACGAAGCTTCCTGGTGCCCCGCCGGAGGCCCGGCCCGGGTCAGATGGAGGCAGGGTCCCTGCCGCCCGCGCCCACCGGGTCCTGGCTGGCCACCCAGGGGAGGTTAGGGAGAACCCACCGTTTCCACGGTGTGACTGGTCACTGATTAAGGCTTTTCTCTCGGCACACTGAATGAAACCACTTACTCACCGAGGGCAACTTATTTTTCTATGCTTTGGTTCCTTCCTCCGCTTGTAAGCATCTGAGTTGGTATCAGGGTGACACAGAATGTGCTGTGCATTGAAGAGTGCCTGATCCAGGGGAGGTAATGAATCAGTAGCCTGATACAGGCAGGACAGTGACAAGAAGACTTGCCCCAAGCCAGGACTCCAGCTGGCAGTCCTGCCCTGATCCCACACTACTCCATCGCACTGTAGTGGGGGACTGACTCATGCGTAAGGACTCAGCCCCATCCGGGTAACAGTCATCCCTTGGTCACCTTTCAGGCCTGAAGATGTTGACACTGAATAATACAGGTTGTACTTGGAAGGTTAGAGGCCCCCATGGCCCTGGAAGCAGGGTGAGTGCTGTTTGGGCAGGGATTTCCAGAGTCCAGGGTACCAGAAGCATGACAGATGTGGGCTCCAGATGGCCGTATCTCTGACCCGCCTAAGGACAAGGCAGAGCCAGAGTAGCCGAAGGCATGGACAGGTTCCTAGTGTCCAGGTCTAAGGTCAGTACCAATGACAAGTACCAAAGCTGCAGATTAGTTCCCAGGCAGCTTGTTGCAGCATCTGCAAATCTGTAGCCTCCAGGCCACACCCAGCCCTTGGCGGTACTTCTTCGACTCATGGTTTTTAAAACTCAAACTCATTGTCAACGTCTTTGAAAATGGAGAAATTCACTTACAATTCTAGGTTTCCAGCTTCTCTGAAAAATGTATCAAGTCTCCCAAAACACAGTCCACATTCCACCAGGAGTAAGAGAGGAGCTGCCGCTGTCCCGTGCTTGCTCTCAGACCCACGGCCATCCTCACTGCCCATATAACTTAAGCACATTCATTCACACCCTTTTTGCTAGGTGCCTGGTCCTGTGGGCAGCTGGGTTTCCCCACCATTGGTGCTCAGGGAAGTGAAGGCTGAAGGGTTTTCAGGAGAAAACTACTGAACCTGACTTCTGTGTAGGGAAAATGAGTCTACTGCAAAACAGCAAATGTTGGAAAGAGTGACTGGGGACAGTAAGTGTCTCCATTTCCAGGAGATTCTCTGAGATGAACTGTTTCTAGTTGTCTTGGGTGGTTAGATGCTTGATGACTTTAAGGGATGAAGCCAAACCACATTATCTTTTGTGGCCTCTTTCATGTCTGGGACTCCATCACTGTACAAGAGATGTAAAAGGAACCTTTAGCCCTGAGGAGTTTATAACACAAGTAGAAGAGATGTGTAACACTAAAAATCAAATTATATAAATAAGTGAATAATAGCTCAGCTGCTGCCTGGAGCTGACAGTATCCGTGCCCCAACAAACCACCCACTGCCCAGCTGCCAGAACAGGGTTGTACAGAGGTTGTACAAAGTTTGTTCCAGGTGCCCTTTTCTAACCAGCTGTTTCCCATGTTCTAGCAGCTCCTGTAATCCCAGTCCCCTTGAAGTCTCTCTGGATTAATCTTGATTTTCTTACTTGTACACAATAGGAACTAACTGTCCCACATGGACGGGGACTTGTGGACAGAACGGGGTGCCCACAGAATCCTCAGGTAATGGAAGACACAAATTAAAAAATGGGAGGGCTCCAGGGGCTGAGTGTCACTGCCCTAATGTTTCCAACATTATCCCTTCATTCCAGATTCCAAGTGCTGGGTAGGACCTGACCCTTCCTGCTTCCACAGTGGGAGGTAAGGTTCAAAATATAGCTGCATGCAAGGTAGCTACCCTCAAATAGGTAAGAGGGATAGTTGCCAGACTGCTCCCCAAAATTCAAATACCCCTACATATGGCCCCTTATTGCCAAATCTAAACATCAAACTGTAGGGCAAAGGTCCCCAAATCCAGAGCTGAACCTGGTGATTAGGGAGAAGCCAAAAGATTGAAAATGGTGCAGATCATGAGAAGAGGGAAGAGGCTGGACTCCTGGACAGTTGGTGCAAGTTTGTGCTTCACCCAGGCAAGGAGTGGACATTTATGGGCACCTACTATGTATGTATTAGACATTGATTAAACATCTGGTGCTTATGTCTTTTGATCCTGTCACCAACCTTGAGAAATCAGTATGATTATGTTTACAAGAGACAAAATAGCCTCCAAGGGTTACGGCAACTTGCCAGCTATCCAGAGTAGGACGGGTAGTGGAATTCAACATCCCCTGGCACCACAGCCCAGACCACCAAGCCAGAACCTGATAGCTCTTCCAACAGTGTGGGTATTGGAACAGGGCAGGTTGTCAGCTGCAAGAGAGAGAGCCACTCTACCCTCGATACACACTCCATCCTCAAAAATGCACTTACTCTGGTCCTGGGTGGGAGCCTGAAGTAAGTCTACTTTACGAGTCCCACCTTAACATCCTTTTGCTTTGATTTTTCTTCTGGTAGTTGCCACATCTCTGTCTCAGTGTCCAGTGACCAGGGAAGGGAAAGGAGGAGTTACCATTGAATGGGTACCAAGTTTCAGTTTGGAAAGATTAAAGAGAGTCCTGGAGATGGATAGTGGTAACGTTTGCAAACAATGTGGAGGTCTAAGTGTCAGTGAACCGTATACTTAAAAGTGGTTTTAATGGTAAAGTATGTTTTGCATAATCTTTCACAATTAAAAAGAAGTGTTTGTTGTAGGATGATATAGGAAAAAAAAAAAATGGGACCTCCTTAGTGTTTCTCAAACATGCTAATCTCAGCCCACATCAGGTCTTGGCTGTGCCATCTGCCTGGAATCCTGACCCTGTTATCCCATGACTTCCTCCCTCACTCTGCAGAGATGTCAGCTCAAGTCACCACCAAGGAGCCCTCTGGAGCACCTTCCCATCCCTCATGCTTCCTAGGACTGGGCACTTATTACTACCTGACATTACCCTATGTACTTGTTCACTGTTTGTCCCCTTTCAGAATCTCAGGTCCATAAGGGCAAGGACTTTACTGTCTTGTTCTCTGCTGACCTCCAGTATCTAGAACAGTCCCTGGCACTTAGCATGTGATCTGTAAGCACTTGGGAAAGGAATGAAAATAAAGCTGAGCCACCTGCACCTGTCATTCTACAGTGGAGGAAGCAACTCTAGACCCTCGCCCAGCCCTGGAGGCCTGCTGGGTGTGGCAGGAGGCGGGAAGCACTGGGAAACTCTCAGAGAGGGAAAGGCACCAGCATAGGAAAGAGCAGGGAGGTTGACCTGAATTAAAGGATCCTGATTCTAAATCCCCAATTTGACTCTGAGTTCATGCTTGTTTTAAGTGTTCAGGGCCCTTTTATGGACTAGTGAATGGTTCTCAAGGAAAGCGATGTCAGCTAGGGAGGGGTTTGTGGATACACAGATCAGGGCTTCTCTGAGCTATAGGCGTGGAACCCTCGCAGGAGCTGAAAGCCAGCAAACATTCACAACTGCTAGGGCTGCCTGGAGCCAGGGGGCAGACCAGGAAGCAGGGAGAAAGGAGTCCAGAGGAGGACTGGGAGCTAGCAGCACAGGTCTGAGCCAGGATTCCCAGGGGCATACAGGCCAAATTTGCATTTCCTCTTAGTTAAGGCAGTTGAACCAAAGGACATAAAGACTCTCAACAGGGATTTCCCCAGGGGATATTAGGGCATGGGGGGCTGGAGAGGGAATATGCTCTGGGCAAAGATATCTAAAATCTTCAAAAGAATTTCCAAAAGTGCCCTGCAGAGATTGTATAGTCTTCCTCTCCATTTTAGTATTTTATCACATCCCTCTTTAAAGCAAATGGAAATCTCTCTTACTTTAAATTTTTTAGGAATGATGGGTAGATTTGCATAAGGGAAAACAGCACCCCACATCCTACTTAATGCAGCTGAAGTTAGTTTAAGGATGGATTTAATGTTCTAAATAAAGTCATTTGTATCTCTGACTTTAAATTTGACCCATCAGCATCTCCTCCCTTTAATGTTTCAGCAGGATCATATTCATTTATAATCACTGTCATTTTTGAGACTTTGAATATGTCAGGTACTGTGCTGGGCACTTTACCTAGATTACATAATTATTATAATAATTCCTTATAATAGATTATTGTATTGTTAATAATAAATTATTCTCCCTGACTTGACATGTGAAGAAAGTATGACCCAAAGAAGTTATATACATTTCTACAGCTAGTAAGGGATAAATCTGGGATTTAAATTAGAATTATCTGTCTTAAAAATCTGTGCTATGTGCCAGGTGTGGTGGCACACACCTGTAATCCCAGCAACTCGGGAGGCTGAGGCAGGAGGATCAAAAGTTTGAGTTCAGACTCAGCAACTTAGCAAGACCATGCCTCAAAATATAAAATAAAAAGGACTTAGGATGTTGCTCAGTGGTAAAGTGCCCCTAGCTTCAATTCCCAGTAGGGACAGGGCGAGCGGAGGGGAGCTGTGCTGCATGGTGTCACCAAGCACCTTACTTCAATGCCTGACCTATAACATATATCCCAGATAGATACCTAGCTTTGGATGGCCTGAGTTAATGCATTTTCAAGATAACATTCACTGAGTATCTACTCTATTCCAGATGCTTCATAGACGGTTCCTATTTAATCATCTCAACAGCTCTAGGAAGAAGGGATTACCCCACTTCACCCAAGGAGACACTAAGTATCTGGGAGGGTCAAGGACCTACCAGAGGTGCCACAGCCTCTGGTAGCCTCTGGTAGCCTCTGGCAGAGCTGGAATGTGAAGCCAAATCTGTGTGACTCTGAGTCCCGTGTGCTTCTCCTTCAACCACCTCCCTCTGTGCTCTCTCAGTTTTTGAAAGGACATCACCTGTCACCTTCCCTCTAGTAGATCTCTTTGCTCTGAAGTTGTTTCTTCCTCCTTAAAGTTTATAAAATATACTTTGGGGTAAATACCTAATCATAATGCCTTAAACATTCAATAATAATGTCAGAACCATAACATGTGTTGAGATTAAAAGCTGCCACAAAAACAGCAAGCTGTTCTATTTTGGTCCTCTTTGTATTCCTGAGGGGCAGAACAGCCTCACACTAAGAGGCACCTGGTTCTTTGGCCTAGAAGTTCAGCCCAGGCTACGACAGGCGACAGGAACCTGTGATGGGGAGAAAACTGTGACTCCTTCTGGACTAAGCCGGATCCCAGTACTAGGGTCCAGCAGAAGCAGGGAGAGTAGCACCCTCTTAGAACACAGAAGACAGTCAACTCTTAGTGGGTGGTGGAGAGGAGGGCAATTTCCCAGGACAACTGTGGGCTAAAAGATGTTTCGTGTCACTTCCTGGCGTTTGAACCTGGGCAGGGCTTTTAGAACCTATGGTCAAGAAGCTGCACTTCCAGGAGTGGTCACCGGGTGTCGCCCCTGTTTCTTAGGCAAGTGCCCTCATCTGTTCACTAATGAGAAAGGAGGATGCAGAGAGAATTTTCTTTTTGGAGGCTCAGCATACAGGCCTCTGTGCCTCTCATGAGCTCCTGGATGTTCCCACTGGCTTCATGCCTGTGCCTTCCTGACTCGGATGGCGGGGTTAATCATAGAATTTCTCGCCTGCTCCTCCTTCTGTCCCAGATCTCTCTACAGCTCCCTCCTCAGTGCCATCCCACACTCGTCCTGGCCACCATCATTGCTCTGCCAATCGGACTCAAAAACATTTATAACTGATCTTCCTTTTCCACCCTCTCTTCAACTTTTTTTTTCCTTTTTGGTACTTGGGATTGAATACAGCAGCACTTAACTGCTGAACTACTGCTCCAGTCCCTTTATTTATTTATTTGTTTGTTTGTTTATTTATTTATTTATTTATTTTTTGAAACAGTCTCACTAAGCTGCCAAAGCCAGCCTCCAACTTGAGATCCTCCTGCCTCTGCCTCTCTTCAATCTGGTTTTGACACAACAGTCTTAAAACCGAAGGCCATGATGGAAATGTTCTGTATCCTAGTCTGGGTATACATATATAAAATTTTGAAGCATGCTTAAGATCTGTACACTTTACTCAACTAAAATACAAAGCAAAACCAAAATACCTAAGTAGAATGTTAGTTTCCTAGTTAAAACTCACTAGCAGTTTCTCTCTGCACTCAGAGTGGAAAACCACATGCTGCTGTGGGACTTAGCCCCAGCCTTTTTCTCCAACCTCATCCCCTATTGTACTTCCTCCTTGCTTGCTAGAGCCAGCTACCCTGCCTGTCTTTCATTTAGTTTCTCCGACATGCCAAAAGCTATACTCTGGCCCTAGGGCCTTTGCTCAGGCTGCTCCCTTCCCATTCTTAGCATCATCTCCCTCGTCTCACTAATGTAGACTTGCCCAGAACCCCCCATATCTAAAGCCTGGCACCCACTTATTCTTTCTGTTCTTAACTCATTGTATTATCATACTATTATAATTGGAACTATTACCAATCCCAGGTTCTTGGAACCAGAGTTGTAGAAACCAACATTGGACCCAGAAAGAATTTATGGATGGAGTTGGGGAATATCATGCTAAGCGAAATAAGCCAAACCCAGAAAACCGAAGGCCGATGTTTTCTGTGGTATGCAGAAGTTAATTCACAATAAGGGGGTGGGGGCAAGGGAAGAATAGAACTCCTTTATATTAGGTAGAGGGAGTGAAGGGAGAGGAAGGGGTCTGGGGAAAGAAAGGGTAGTAGAGTGAAGCAGACATTATTACCTCATGTACATGCATGACTGCATGACTGATGTGATCCTGCAATATGTACAATCAGAAAAATGAGAGATTACACTCTATGTATGATCTATCAAAATGTATAAATGCATTCTGTCATGTACAACTAATTAGAAAAAATAAAATTTAAAATTTTTGGGCTGGGGAGATAGCTCAGTCGGTAGAGTGTTTGCCTTGCAAGCAAGGCCCTGGGTTCGATCCCCAGCACCACAAAAAAAAAAAAAAAAAATTTAAATTTTAAATTTTAAAAAAAGAAAAAAGAAAAAAAAAGCTTAAAACCAAAAATAATAATAATAGTAATTTAAGCACAGGCAAGGCTTTATGAGGGGGCTTCTGGTTGAACCAGAAAGGAGACAATACTGGGGCAGGGGCAGGAATCCCAGGCTAACTCCAGCAAGGAACAAAGGGGTACAGCTTCTGTGTCACCTGTAGGCCAGCAGCACTGCGGTCTCTGGATCTCCCACACGTGGAGGTGAGACTGCATCAAGCCTGTGCTGGTCTTTATCATGTCACTTCATGTGTTGCACGTGTCATTATCATGGTGAGTCTCCACCGGGGGTGTGCTTTCACTATGCTAATAAGGTCAAGGTCGCCGTGGGTTACTTCAGTGACTACACCTGCATTTGCCCCTCACCACCTGGAATTTGCCCTAATCATCTGGGAAAGTCTCTAATATTATTTTCAAAATAGAGCAGAGCCTGCTTTGTCTGGCATTTCTGCTGGCCACAGGGTCTCAGAAGGCTGATCTGACTTTTCCAACCCTCCCTCTCCTGCTGTGTTATTTCACTCAATAGCCTTGAAGACTGGTTCTCTTTTAACTCCTAATTTTCTGGTAGGGCTGTTAACTCCACAAGACGGAGAGCTAGCGTGTCTGTCTTATTCCCCTGAAAGGTGTTTGTCCCTTCAAGCTAAGGGGTCCTGGTTTTCATGGGAGTCCCTGTTTCAGAACTAGCTCATAAATTGAACAGACACTTTCATATACATACTGTTATGTGTAAGTGCTGCATAGATAGTCCATGCTATGAGTCATAAAATTCAAAGAGCAAAAAGATCCCTTTCACTCTCTTTTTGAATTCCTATAAATCATGGTAGAGATGCTTAAGAATTTATCCTTCCCTATAGGAGTCTAAACAATGTCTCTCTAAACATCAACAATCTAGCCCGACCTGGTGGCACACACTTGCAATCCCAGGGACTCAGGAGGCTGAGGCAGGAGGGTCGCAAGTTCAAAGCCAGCAACTTAGCAAGGCCCTGTCTCAAAATAAAAGCTAAAAAGGGCTGAGGATGTGACTCAGTGGCAAAGCACCCCTGGGTTTTAATTCCTGATACCAAAATAAATAAACATACACAAGCAATCTCTCCACAGAAGTGGGGGGGGGGGCGGAGAACACTGTGGCCAAAGAAAAAGTTTGGGGGATCTGGGCAGGTATATGGAGAAAGTCAGAGCTGACAGCAATCCTCACTATTCTACACCATAAGCCTGGGCAATGCTGTCCCCTTGCCAGCCACCCCCTCCCTAGACTCACACGCCTCCAAGCTCTCCCCTCCCCCACCCCAGCGACCTCAGTGGACTCCAGTGCAGCAGTCAACACCCAAGACTGGAGTGGGAGAGATGGTGGGGACATGGTGTGACAGGTTGAATTGTGTCCTCCATAAAGACAATAGGTCAGCTCAAAACAGAAGACAGGCACGCGTGGGAGGTTAATCAGCCTCGAACCAGGGAAGCACACATGCCCACAAAGCACAAACAAGCATGTTGTATTTTTTTCCACACTTTAAGCTGAAGACTAGTAACACAGGCCCCAGAGACTAGGTGTGCCACCCCGAAACTCCTGATGCTGCAGGTGCTTCTCGGGCACCCGGTCCTCTATATATCCAATTTTTTTGACAAGTCACTTCAACAACAGGACCATTCAGAGCAACTTCATTTATTCAAAAGCTCTTCTGAGAGGATCTCCATTTGCTCCAAGGATCACTCTGTGGGGGACAGCTCTTCTGTGGTCGTAGAGAGGCAGTCTGAAAGCCTCTAGGCTAACTCCTTCCAGTTGCCAATCATCCACAGAGCCTGGTGCATCCAAGACCCAGCAGCACTCACTGAAGCCCAGTGTGGTCTGAGAGAGAAATGACACAGGGGTGAGACGGGGAAGTGAAGAATCCCCATGGTGAACAATTCATGGTCTAACCCAGCACCCAGCACCCAGCACTCATGGTCTAACTCAGCACCCAGTACTCATGGTCTAACCCAGGACCCAGCACTCATGGTCTAACTCAGCACCTTGTACTCATGGTCTAACCCAGCACCCAGTACTCATGGTCCAACCCAGCACCCAGTACTCATGACTGCTGTGGATGCATGCACATGTAAAACAACACAAACCACCCAAAGAGACAATGATGGGGATGTGATAAAAGAAACTAGGCCTATCAAAAGTCTCTTGGGGAAAGGAAGCAGGAGGGAGGAGAATATGGAGCTGCTAAGAAAGATAACCCTCATTTGGATAATGCAGATCGACTCCAGTCACTTCAACTTTTGTGCCTCAGCTTTTCCTAAGAGAAGCAATTAACCTCCAATGGCCTTCAAAGATACAAAATACTGTTTTAGTTTAAAATGTGTTTTCACACTTTTTATTTCTCATTAGTGAGCATTTTAATTTAACATTTCTCAATTGCCAGCTTCCCTTCCTTCCTATCACTTCCTTCTGCCAGTTTGGTCTCTGGCCAAGCTGGTTGCTCTTCTCCCACTGTGTCCCTGTGTTTTCCAACATCTGGGCCTCTGTTATTGGTGCCATTGTCTTTGCAGTGCTGGGGATTGAACTCAGGGCCTTGCTCTACCGCTGAGCTACAACCCCAGCCCCTGCTGTCACCTCCTGCCATGCCAGTGCCCATTTTCACTTTTTGGATCCTGTCCCTCCTTTAGGTCTCCTTTTCTCACCTCCTCCCACTAACCTGCAGCCCACTAGACTTTATTGAGTCCCTCCTCCCACTGAGGGCCTTGACGCTCTGTACTTTGGGCCTCTATCACAGCCGCCCTGGGTAACTAGTATTTTTGTCTAAAGTTAGAGAGACAGCTAAAGTACCAAAGAGAACCCGGTCTGACTCTCACCCACTCAGGCCTCCAATCCCATCTCTGACCGGACATGAGACATCACCAGGTGAGTCATATTCTCAGCCTGACCTCAGTTTCTTTTTTTGTGAAAGACTTGAAGAGGGATTCAAAGTGTGTCTCCTGGCACTCATAATTTAGAAACCTTCCCTCACTGCTGCTTCATGCTGCAGGATTACGCGCTTCCTTACGATAGAGACTGCATGGCTCATTGGAGCTCCCGCGGCAGGCCTGGCTTGCACATGGACACTCAATACATTTTACCCAACCAATATCTTGTTTTCTCCTGGCAGCGCCCTGAGACTCCAGGCACAGACCCAAGTTATTGGAGGTGTGAGGAAGCAGAAGGGCCTTCCAGGCCCACACAGTTAAAGATGGGCCAAAGAAAGACTAATTATTAGGAGGGAATATCTAAGAAACACCCAGAGGAATGGTCAAGGCAAATTCTTCCACAGTTTCAGACTAATGCAGGCTCACCAGCAGTGGTCCTCAACTGGAGGCAACTGTGCCCTCCAGGAGATGTGTAGCAATGTCTGTAGACTTCCTTGCTGGGAGGGAAGATGCTATTGGCATCTATTGGGTAGAGGCCATAGATGCTGCTTAATACCCCAGATGCACAGAACCATCTCCTATAACAAAGAGTCACCAGTGCTGTGGCAGAAAGATCCCCCTGTGTGCATCACACACCTTCCTCCTTCTCCCATCCTGCCTTAATCCTTCTCCCTTCTTCTCCCAGGCCAGCAACACATTCCAGGTGATACTACTGGAATACAGCACAAGGACACACATGAGCACTCAACAGCACTTCCTTGTCTTGAAGAAGTACAATTCAAAAGCCAGTCCTAGCTCATCTTTCATAGACCCTCCTTCCATCTTTTGAAAGCTTCCCCATTGTTTCCTACAATGTGTGTGTGCCGTGGAGTGAGTGGGTAAGAGGAAGGAATAAGGATGCCTAACCACCCGAGCAGCATTCGAGACACAAAGCATCATTCGATGAAAACAGATACATGCAACTCTTCACGATGACAGCACCACAGAGCATCCCCTCTCCTCCAGGAGAAAGGGAGGGCACTTCAGAATCCACTTACAGATTGCCTGTTGACAGATGCAAGAGAGAGGCACTAAGAGCTCAGGTGTTCAGAGCTGCTGCCAACAGGAGGAAAGCCAAGTGGGAGAAGACAGCAGCCGTTAGCGGATCCAGTTCACAGAGGCTGTTTGCACGTAACTTTTCAGGAACACAATGTGTGAAGAAGGACTCCCATATCAGAGTAAGTGGAAGTCAGGAACACACCCAAGGCCACTAACATGATACCTCTCTCTGCCGTTCTGAGCTTCCACAGAGAGAGCCCAATTCATTTACTTTGGAATTTTTTCCCACCCATGGAACTTAAATAGGCATCCCTCTTCCTTCTCCTGTTTTTCTGCTGCCTCTTCTTCCCAGTGTCTGAGCTGACTCACCCATGCTTCTTTTGGTCTGGAATATAGACCTCAGTCTTCTCGGGGAGTTTTAGGTCACTGAAGCAAATGAAGTACAAGTTGAAGGCTCAATCCTTATACCACCTGCTCAGGGCATGGATGGCAGCCAGTATACTAAGAGGTTTTACAGGAAAGGCTGGAAAGCACTGTCCTAATAGCGGTTATGATTGAACTTGAAGGAGATGAAGCCTCTCGGAATCCTGAAGCCATCCTAGGCTCATGCAGCATTCCTGAAAGAAGCAGGAAGCAGAAAACTCAAAATTTTAAGCTTTCTTTCTACTCTGCCCTATGTGAAAGAGAAAGAGGCCACTTGGATGAAACGGCCATCAGTCAACCAGGCAACGTTCACCTCAGAAATTATACTTTTTCTGCCCCTAATCCCAGGTTTTCTATTCCAGAGGTTCTTATCCACTAAGACTTCAATTTTAAAGGACTAGGAGGGAGAACTGGAAGCTGTATTTTTCTAAAGCATTTCAGAGGGATCTAAAGACCGAGAAGACTGGGATTTGTTGAGCCATAAAACCTTCCTCTACAGGATTTGGGGTTGCGGGGAAGCCATTCACGGAAATTATGCTTATGCTCTGTACATTTATATTTACCTTGAGAGAGAAATGCATCTCCTGAGAGGCAAGCACACACCTGGTTATGCAATAGCAATTAGGAACTCAGGTGACAATGCATGAATGGGAAGCCAGGAAGTCAATGTACCTTCACAACTGAACTTTGAGAAATTGTAGATAGAGAGGGCATGAACTCCCAGTAATTAGTATGTTGGCTCAGCTACAAGGAAGTGACCAGTCTGATATGAACCAAGAGATAAGAGGACACCAGAGAAAGAGGGTGTCAAAAGAAGAGAGGAATAAGACTAGAAAAGGCATTCTCTCCTCTACCACTGGTTATAAGCAGCATCAAAGTCACCGTGGAAGGAAACAGTGGACAATAATTGTTATGGTTTGGGTATAAGGTGCCCTCCCACACAAATCTATTGTTAAATGCAGGAATATTCAGAGGTAAAATTATTGATTATGGGAGCTGTGACCTAATCAGTCCATCCTGTTCAAATGAACTGACTGGGTGGTAACTGTAGGTAGGTGGGGTGTGGCTGGAGGAGGTGGGTCACTGGGGGCATGCCCTGGCAGGTGCATCAGCCCTGCAGTCCCTTTTTCCTTGTCGCTCTGCTTCCTGACCCCATCATGAGCTGAGCAACTTCCCTCTACTGGGCCCTTCCCCCATGATGTGCTGCCTCACCTTGGGTCCAGAGCCACGGAGTTGGCCATGTATGGACTAACCTCTGAAACCATGAGCCTCAAATGAACTTTCCCTCCTCTAAGTTGTTCTTGTTGGGTATTTTGGCTACAGCAATGAAAAAGCTGACTAAAACAACAGTAGTCCTGGGATAACTATGTCCCAGGCTCCATACTTAGTGCTTATATTTAATTATCAGAGCAACCCTTGGAAGTAAAATATGAGTATTACTCTCATTCTACGGAGGAGAAAACCAGGGCTCAGGGTGCTCAAGTGACTTGCCCAGGGTCACATACAACCTATAAATGGCAGAGATGACCCCCCAAAACCTTTGCTTCTAACCCCTTTGCTCTATTAATGCCTCCAAAATCTGAACACCAGAACCCAGCGATCCTAGTACGATCCACCCTCCAGAACCACAGGTTCCACATTCATGGATTCAATCATTCACAATCAAAGAAATGGGTTCTGTGCTGAAAATGTAGACTTCTTTCCTTGTCATTGTTTCCTAATCAACACAATGTAATAATTATTTACAGCTCATTTATATTATATCAGGTAGTGTTTAATCTAGAGATGACGAAGTACAGGAGGATTTCTGGGTTACTTGCAAGTACTGTGTCATTTTATATAAGGGACTGGGGCATCCATAGATTCAGTATCCACATCAATTTCCCCCAAATAGCAAGGGACGGTTGTAGTTACATGCATGTTCTCTATATAGTTGTTACCTGCACTTATTCATTGATGGAGAACTTCAAATGTAACTTATTCACGGAGCAGGTTCAATTGTCTCTTAACAATGTCACAATGTCTTCTGAATTATTCCTTCGATACTCTTTGCCAAGTTCTGAATTAAATGAAATTTTTTTTTAAAAAAAACTGTAGAGCACCTGAATAAACAAAAACTAAACTGAATGCTTCTGTGAATGGGAAAAGTGTTTCTATTCCCTATTGATGGTCAAAGTCACGTCCCCACTCACCACCCCAACCCTCACGTTTAAGTCACAGCCTCATCTCTTATTCTTTCTCTCTTTTAACATGCTATATATACACAATGCAAATGTTATATGATTAAGTGAATCTGAAGTTCTAATGCAAAGAAGGCATCCTTTAGATTCCATGGGATGACACTCGTCACATAAAATGGGGAACTGGGATAGGTCAGACCAGGAAGGAACTGATCCAGGTCTATATGACAAGAGGACACCCAGAGAACACTTGGGGAGGGAAGATGAACAGATGTGTGATGTTGCAGTGAGAGTAAAGCACAGAGGGCCGGGCCAGATGGCATGCACTCATTCAAAAATATTCAGCAAATTTTGATTCCTTACTAAATGCAAGGCCCATAGCTCTGCATGGAAATGGTAATAAATCATCAGTAGGAACGATGAAACTCACACAGAGGAAAATCACAGGGTGATCAGAAGACTCATAGACATCAATTAAAAATCTCAGCCAGCTATGAAGGACATGTGCTAAACAGTTATCTTCTAATAATTTCTACTCTAAAGATAAAGAAAGCAATTACACTAATAGCAATGCTAGCTTACATTAATGAGTGCTTACTAACCTGCCTTGAATTATATAGAGCACTTTATAGAACATCATTTCGTGGTTCTAACAGAGATAGGTTTTATCATCTGCCAATTATATAGATAAACAATTTTCCCAAGATTGTACAACTAGTAAGATGCAGAGACAGGACCTGAACTCCAGTGTATCTGACACCAAAATTCCCAGCAAAATTTCTCCAAGTTAGACTTCTGATCACCTGCAGCTGAATCTCTTAAATTTTTTATTAAAATTCGGATCTCTAAACCCCTTCCTACGCCTCTGGTGTAGGTACTTAATGCTTGGGTACCACTGTCTCACTACTGCCTCCTGAGGATGGGAAGGATGCTACTCTGAACTGAATCCTATTCAGTCCAGAAGAGCTGATGAAAGACTGAGAAAGGATGGGAACATCAAGAAAAAGTGACACTGTTAGGAGACAAGCAGAGTCAGACTGTCATTGAGAAGGTGACCTCAAAAAGATCAGTGAAGACAGAGCTAGGATACTCTGGATCGGAACTCTAAAAGGGAGGTCAACTTAAGAAAAGTAGGAGGTTCCTCTTTATCTGGCCTGGACCTTGGCTCCCCAACTCGATTATAGTTCACTACAATCTGCTCTTATCTAGGTGGAATGTCAGACTCAAAGGACAAACCAAGCTCATAAATAGGGATCAATGAGTAACAAGATCAGAAGATGGGGCAGCTGAGAGCTGTTTGGCACAGGGACATGGAGTGAGTCTGGCCAGTGGTTCAGGATTAAGACTGAGTGAAAGGGTAGTTTGGGGCCTGTTTTCATGGAGACATCTGCTGGGTATAGGGGAAGCTTGAGTCAAATGGCCCAGATAGGTCCACATGTGATAGCACACTGTAAGAAGGAATTCAGGCACTGGGTGGGATATTGGATTACATGACCTTTGAAGTCTCCTAGGTCTTGTTGATTTCACTTTTAAATAATTGAAACTTTTCCCTTGTATCATTTCTTTAGGGTTCAGGTTGTCAGAATTGGGACACAAGTATGGTTTGTATTATTTCTACCTATAAATAACCTGAAGAATGAATCCAGTTGACTGGAAAGAGTCAATGGGTCACACTGTGTATTTTAATTTTCTCTCATCTTATGATCTTAACTCTGGGATATGGGTACTGCTGCAGCTCACTAGTTGAGAAACCAAGACATTCTGGGTCAATGGCAGGAGGAAAGGGGTTGGGGGGAGCAGATTAAATAAATCACTTTAAATATGATGTTACATTCTTTCTGGAATTTTCATTCTATATGTACTCACTCTGGTGACACAGAAAAATAAACTCAGACTCAGTTTCTCCTACTATACACTACACACGGATCATTTCTGATACCAGATGTGTAGGGGGTCTCTTCCACACACCAAGGAAGCAACTCTACAGTGGAGGCAAGTTGGGTGTCCCATAATTCAATTCTGACCCTGTCTATCTGGAGACAGCACCAGATCCCAGAGGTTTCACTCAACAGGACTGTCCCCATTTCACAGGCCCATTGCAAGACCCAGATTGTTTTACTTGTGCTTCTGACTGACTGCTACACATCAGTGCCCACAATCCCCTCCTTGAATTCAGTAATTGCTTATAGAACTCAGGGAAACACTTAAATTGACCACTTTATTATAAAGGCATTACAAAGGATACAGATGAAGACACACAGGGCAAGGTTTGTGCCCTCTCTGTGTACTACCCTCCAGGAACTGCCACATGTTCAGCTCTCTGGAAGATCTCTGAACCCCATCTATTTGGGATTTTATGAAGATTTTATTGCATAGACACAATCGAAGCATGGAAAACCATGTAGAAATATGATTGGATGAGAAGGGTATGATCTAACCCTAATAGACTGAGAAGAGAAGCCCAGCAAGACCTGTCTGTTCACATCCTTCTTGACCTCTCTGTATGGGACAAGACCCCTTCTGAAATGGGGGTCTTAGGATCTACTATTAGACAAAGTACACCAGATAATTTCTTTGTGACCAACTCCAACATAGAAAGGCAAGGGGAAGATTAGAGTTTCTAGAACTTGCTTTGGGGAAGAGAAATTCTAGTTTCTGTGATCTGCCTTGTGGAGGGAGTCATGAACCAGAAACCATGGACAAAAAACATTATGTCACAATAGCCAAATACTAAATACTTGTTATTTTGTCAGGTAGAAGGAAGAAAGAAGTTGGAATGGTTTTCTTCCAATTTCAAACATAGTTCTCCTCTAACCTGTACTCTGAGCTTTTAGGAGAAAAGAAGGATGGTAAAAGGAAGACATCAGTCCCCCAGTTATGAATGGAGTAGCAACAGAGGCCCCAGGGTTACCCAGAGAGGACCTAGGGTATTGCTTATTCTTGTTTCTTTTTACCTTACCTCCTATATTTTGTGTCAAAGAGCAATCCTGCAACTGAATTTCATGTTGGGTAGTACGAACGATTCATTATCTAAATCAGAACATTTAAGTCTGATTTCAGCTTTAAGTCTTGAGTACAGAATCTCAAGTGCCAGATCTATGAATCAAAATGTGCATTTTGACAAGATTTCTAATTGATTCTTAGCTACTTTAAAGCTTGAAAAAAACCTGCCTTAAAACAATATCCATCTATAAATCGTTTGTAAGTTGGCTTTTTGTTTTTCCTCTCATGGGTTCCTATCACACTCTCAATTTTTCTAGCTCTAGGACTATGTCCATTGACCAGAATAGTTTGAGATTTAGTGATGCCTGGCTTGGGGCATAGAGAAAGGCCACGTGGCCCTTAAAATATAATATCTTTATGCAAATCCATTTACTGATTAATGAGCATGCTAATTAATTCACCTACTTGATTCAAGAAATGCCTATTGAGCACCAGGCAGAGCTTAAGGAACATGGCTCCTGTACCAGAACATTTTAGGGACAGACCTGGACAGCCAACTCCAATCCAGTGTGACAAGTACTTCTGTAGATAGAAAAGAGGATGCATTCTGCTGGAATTGTGACAGTGAGAACCTCTCACAAGCAGGAACCATTCTGGAGGCAGTTCCAAAATGCCTGCCTCCCCCGTCTGACACTGTTTTTCCTGTGGTATTTTATGTGTGGTTCCTCTCCCCACACAGAGGGATGAGTTGCTGGGACAGTCCCTGTCTGGTGACTCACAGGATACTGATGGTGATGATTTGCTTACATTCTTCTCCATTCCCCAGTGATCACTACTTGTGGGGTAATCTTTCCCTCAGCCTGGGGTTTCTTAACTTGGGGTCCATAAAGGGTTCACTTCTAGAAATGGGAAAGAGGAGGCAGTCTATGTGCAGCTGTTTGGGGGTATATATGCTTAATATATTTATCTCAGGAGAGAAAGGTCATCCATTTTTAACAAATGATGAAACCCAGAAATTGAGAGCATTTTGTTACTGTCCACCTGCTACCCAGAGAGCTTTGTGATAGCAGCTCCTTGTCTCTTCCTCCTCTATCTCCCAACTTCCTCTAGTCTGATTGGTTGAAAGGAACCCTTGGGTATCCCAGTTGTTACAAAGAATCAAGGAAAGACCCTGACCCAACTCAAAACTCTCACAGGTAAGCATCGTTGGACCACAGATGTAGTGGGGAAGAGCAATCCCTACAACTTAGCACCAAATCTTAGCAATTGACCCACTGGCCTTCTGTCTTTAATAGCCCAAAGTGAGATGATGAATTTTTGAAGTCACTTTCTGGGCCTTCTGACTGGCAAAAAGCAGTGACCCCAGCCATGAAAATTCTCTTTCCCGGATGAGATGTCCATAAAGTGTCAGGTGGGAGTCTGGGGAAAGAGAAGGCAAAATTCATTAATGGCCTCAGAGATGGTCTGTTTTCACTTTAAAATTCTAGGTTTCAGAAAGCACAGAGAGTAGATATGCTACCTTTGATGTGTCATTTTTAGTTGAAATCCAGCAGTATAAAGAAGAGGAAGTATGCTTTGAATTCTTCCTAAGACATTCTTCCCAAATCATTCCTATATGGCTGCGTGTACATTATGAAGTTACTTTGCAATGCAAATCTGCCCTACTCTCCTGCACTATCATAATTTGAGTTTATAAAAGAAATTTATAAATTGCCCTAGGAATATGTTATGTGACCATATTTTTTCTAACCTTCCTGCTTCTGTCTTGCTAGATTCATGCTGAAAGAATTGACTTCCTTGGATACAGGGTCCCTGGTAAAGGGGGATAAAGGAAGGATGGGGCAACCAGAAGCATGTTAGGAAAGCACAATGGGAACAAATATTTGCCATGGAACCATCAGAGTTGATTTTCATTGATCGCTCAGAGCAGACTTGCCACAGTGGCTGGCCATTACAGAAGGGTTTTCCAGAATAGCAGTTTTTGGTCAATGTGAATACAGTGCATGGGCCTGGCTCCAGGGGAGAAGTAGATGCAGACTTGAGATCTGCTTCTGGGACAGGAGATGAAAATGAGGTAAACACTGTATACCATGAAAAATTTTCATGCAGAAAATCTACCAAGGGGATGGATTTATAAACCCACTTCGCATGATCTACCTATAGATTCACAGAATTTATCAAGTAAGAGTGTATGAAGAGTTTAACACATACCCTGGGTAGGGTGCTCAGCACCAGCATCACACCCCCAAACAAAACAACCATAGCTTCCAGTCCTCAAGACCCTTAAAAACTAGTAGGAGAGATGGACAGTAGGCTCAAGGGACCCAGTGCTAAGGGGCAGCACTTTCAGGATACTGGGTGGGTGTGGGGAAGCATAAAGGAGGGATAGCCAACTCTGACTCAGGAGACCAGAGAAGCCTTTCTGGAGGAAGTGATACTGATGTTGACATCTGAAGGTTGAACAGCAGTTAGCTGGGCCACGGAGTGAGGGATGGGACAGCCAGGAAGAGAATTTCAGGCAGGATGGACCTAACAGGATGGACCCTCTCTGGGAGATATGGATGTATTGGTCAACTAAGGCACACACTTAACTATTCAGTGGAATTTCCTGTCCACTGTTAATAACCTCCAAACACATCCATGCCAATCAGAGCTGGCAGATGCCCTGGTCCAGGGTTTTCCAAGTATTGGCTCCTTCTGAAAGGTCTGCAAACTCCTGATGTGATTTGATATTTTCTAAAAACATTCAGAACAGTTTTAGGTTGTTAGTTTATGTTTGATTTTATATTTCAAAATAGTTTCAAACTTACAGAAAAGTTTTAAAGGTAGTGCCCAAGTCCCCCCTCAACATTCATATATTTAATACTTTATTGATTGCTAACATTTGCTTTATGCATTTATTATCAACCTATATTTGTCCACACACCCTCTTTATTCCTCCTCCTCCTCTTACTCTTCTTATCATTGCTGTTATATTTACCAGTTTGAGGCATCATATCTTTTACTCCTAAAAACTTCATTAGGTGTCTGTTAAGAACAAGGATATTCTTTTACAGAAATCAAGCACAATGATCAAATTCAAGAAAACTAACATTGACATGACTCTACCATCTATTTCACCAATTGTCCCAATGACATCCTTGACACTTTGCTGTGCTTTAACACAAGCAGAATGGAATTGCAAAAAGAAACAGATCTCAAACTTAGTGCACTTTGGAAGTCCTTTACATGATCTAGTTCTGGATCACACATTGCCTTTAGCTATAATGTCTCTTTGGTCATCTTTTCTGGAACAATTCCTCAGCCTCTTTGTCTTTCATGCCACTGATTTATTTGAAGAGCATAGATCTATTGTTTTGTAGGTTGTCCCTTCCTGTGGGTTTGTTTTGATGTTTCTTTATGTTTAGATTCAGTTCAGGTATTTGTACCTGGGAAGTGATATTGTGATGTTTTCAGGAGATCAGACTAGGAAGCTCATATTGTCATTGTGTCTCACTATTGGTGATATAAAAGTTTACTTGATTTTTTAGTATATTTTAAATGGTAACAAAAGTTACCACATCCAAACACGCTTCTGTTCAAATTTTATCACGGAGATAAATGATGAACTGAACTGCTCCAGTTTATCTTGTTTGAATGCAGCCTCAATGTTGGTGTCTTCTGCCATCTCTGTATATATTTGAACTTTGTGTATGTCATTGTTTAATACAGTTATAGCTGTGCACTGACTTTAAAAAGCCTGAATGTAAAATTGTACAAGTAACAAATTATTGCTAAGCCATGTGAATCAGAATCTCCTTCATATTGTACGACCAAAACAACATATACAAGTAAATTGGAATTCTGACGCTGATTTAAGTCAATGGTGAGCCTCATTGGACATATTTAAGTTCATCAAAAAGACTTCTTAGTCTCAATGCCTGACTTTATACTAATTTGGGCTTAAAACATAACTTAATAAAACAACACTTTGAACATGTTGTGCATATGTTTTATATTTTGGACCCCTGTATGAGATAATGATTATAACAAAGATGTTTTTGGTCATTTCAAAATCACATCATATCCTACTATAGCTCCTACCACCAAACAATTTTTGCAACCCTCTCATCATCCGCAGGCCCTGATGTTTCTTTCCTGGTATCTGGGATTTCACCCTGCTTTTCAACAATTCTAGGGCTCAGGGAGCATACATACATTCACTTACCAATGATATTTTGGGTGTGTTCCTGGCTTGCTCCAAAGTGTACAAAGTATGATGCCTACTTCTTTTTCCTTTTTTTTTTTTTTTTTTTGAAATTCAGTTCTGTTTATTTCAAAGAATACCTATATGAAAACTTTAGGAATGCAGACATACTCTATGCAACCACTTGCTTAACTACCCAGACCCACACAATGACTTAGGCACAGGACAGCCCTACCTGGGAAGTGCCTAGCCCAGAGTTCTTGTTCCAAAAATGAGGACACTGAAATGCAGACAGGTGTCTTCTGAAGGAGAAAGCTGCTAATGGCCATCAGACTGCAATCCAGATAGCTTTGTCTGTGCCAAAGTTCCCATGGCAGAGGAGCTCCCTCGAAGGCGATCAAGTCACCAACCTCCCTCTCTTTTGGCAAGTATGGGCTGCTGGCAGCTGAAGCAGGTCTTGAGCAAGGTCCTTCATCTACTTTACTCATCTCAAATTCAGTCACAGAGTTGAAGTCCAGCCAGGTCCTTGGAGGCCTCTAGATTGCCTCATAGATTTTGCAGTAGAAGATGGTCCTCATAGAAATACAGGTCTGGAGAAGTGCAGATGCCTTTGAACAGCCTTACTTTTTTTCACTGGGAAAATGCATTCCATGTTCTAAAAAAATTTTTTTTTTTTTTTTTTTGCTGTGCTAGGGATTTAACCCAGGGCCTTGTGCCATGTTCTAAAATAATTTTATAAGCTCACCCAATGTATCTATACCTGAAGACCTCTTCCAACTCATTTCAGCCCATGAAACCAGGATGGATTTCATATTCACATATACAAAACAGTACAATAACTAATTGGTGATGCCAAGGGGGATATCACGAAGTACAGGACATGGTCCCATGTGCAAGAAGCCTACAACAATCCAGGAAAGATTTTGCACACTTTTTTTTAAACAATTTTTTTGTTTTTAATATTTTTTTAATTGTTAATGAATTTTTTAGTTTATTTATTTATATGTGGTGCTGAGTATCGAACCAGGTCCTCACACATACCAGGCAAGTGCTCTATCACTGAGCCACAACTCCAGCCCTGATGCATACTTTTATTAAAAATTTATTAAAACAAGGTAAGACTGATGACATGCTCAGATGAGTGAAAAACAGAGATCACTGGGAATGGAGACATTCTGCCACATGGCTGAACGCTGAGGTTCGAAAGTCAAACGACCTACACAAAGTTGCAGCCTCTCCACTTGCAAACTATGTGACTACTTACTTCTTTCGAACACTTAGGACAGCTCTGGGCATTTTTGGTAGCCTCAAAATGGGAGCTATTATCATCTGCGATTGAACCACCACAGGATGTAAGCACAGGAGAGAGTGTGGGCTGCGCTTCAGGGTGATAGAGTCATAATTAATAATCCTCAACAAAAAGCTCCACAAGCTACTTTTTCATTTTTATTAGCATCTAGCAAGCAAGGGCAGAAGGCAGCAACCCTAGAAACCTGATTCCACTTAAGGTGTTAGGGCTGCCTGAGATCCCAGCATCCATCTCTAGAGGGCGCTGCCGCCCAGACGCCAGGGCCAGCCCGACGCGCGCCCCCGCCCCGCGCGTGCGCGCCGCCCAGGTGAGGAGGCGGTGGCTTGGGCCCTGGCGGGGGCGGGTTCCTTAGCGGGGCGGAGCCCGAGAGGCCCGGGCGGGGCGGGGCCGGCGACACCAAGGCCAGAGGCGGGACCAGCCGCCGCCGTCTCCGTCTCTGTGTCCCGGCCCCCACAGCGCCCGGCAGCCGCCTCGGGAGGAGCGGAAACCGCCGGGTGCGCCCGCCCAGAACCTCGCCGGCCCAGAGCGCGCCGAGGAGCCGCGGGGCGGCCTCTGTCCTGTCCGGACCCCCGAGCGGTGCGCGCGCCCCCTCCGCGCAGCCCCGCCCAGACCTCGCCCGAGCTCGCAGCGAGCCCCTGACCAGGTCCCCACAACCGGATCGCGACCACCTGAACCCGCCGCGCCCACCTGCGCCCGTGCGCCGACACCATGGCGGAGCAGGAGAGCCTGGAGTTTGGCAAGGCGGACTTCGTGCTGATGGACAATGTCTCCATGCCCGAGTTCATGGCCAACCTCAGACTCAGGTGAGGGTGGAGCGCCGTGCGCTTGGCTCTCCCGAGAGGGGGCGTTCCTGCGGTGTGGCCAGATTCGGGGTATCCGGGGCGCGCCGAGCCCGAGGGATGGAGCGCGGCTGGATTGCTGTGTCCGGGGGTCCTTTGAATTCTGTGGTCACTTTTTCTCGAGAAAGGACGCCGATGGGGTGTGGCTTTGGGAGTGTAAGACGCGTGCCGGGGTCGAGGTCTGCTTTATCATGAAGGGGGTGTCATCCGTGGTAGTGGAAGGGGCAGGCTGAGCTGAAGGTGCGTTTGGGGCAGCGCACCAGCCTGCCCTACGCCAGGTAAATCATGTAGGCGGAACCGGATGACCTAATGGAAACAAAAGTAAAGGAAAATAAAAACTTTAGGGAGAGTCGTTCTGGCTCTCCACAGGGCCGTAGGAAGACTGGAGAGTTGTTTTGGAAAGAGACTGGCGTCTCCTCCCTGTTTCACACTTGCTTTTCTTTTTTTCTTTCTTCTTCTTCTTCTTCTTTTTTTTCCCCCTGGCCTGTTTCCATCATGTCATTCAGGATGCTATGGAGTGATCCCTGAGCTGTCTGTTCCGGGATGCCGGCTATTTTTTAGTTACTCGCTAAACGTAATTAAACACGTTTCCAGACATCGAAGAGACTGCTATACTTGCCAGTGCCAAGATAAACTGTCTGAATTTGACAAGGAGTTCATGGTTTCAGTTTTTTTTTCAAGGAGTTATGGATGGAGCCCTTGTGTTGCTGACATCCTTGAGAATGTAGTCACAACTGAACCCCCCAAATGGGCTCCCAAGTTGAATTTGTTATGTCTTCTACATGTGATAATTTCATTTTTGATACAGTAATTTGTGAGCAGAGGTTTAAAGCAGTTCGACTTAAAAATACAGTAAATGCAGTTTCAAAATAGCTGGGTTTGGGGGAAGGTTTCTGGAAGTTTTGTCCCATTTCTTGTAAAGTTTATAGCAGAACACCGCCTTAAGCTTATAAAGTGAAAGTCATAATCTAGTTTGGATGCTTAACTAACCCCACTTTCCTGTATTATCCCTGTCAACTCTAATTTTAGAAAAATTTTTAGAGCCGGTTTAATCTTTGAAATTGCAAACCACACGGAGCCTTCATCTGTTCTTCATAAGCTTCATTAAGTCCCAGAGGGAGAGTATGGAGCAGGAGCACAGACCCGAGTTCTGCACCTGCCCACCACAGATTGATCTTGTACTCCTCACTGGGCCTCAGTTTACTAATTTTGTAAAATAAGAAGGCTCTCTGGGATTTCTTTCAGTGCTCATATTCTATGATCCAAGTTTTCCAGGATTTCTTTCAATGATGCCAAGTTTTCCAAGGGTAGACAGTCTCAAAGTTGCACAGTATCTTTCTAAATAGTGAAGTACAGTAATATGTAGTTGTTCCTTATTGGGAGATTGGTTCCAGGACTCCCTGTGGATCCTAAAATCTGAGAATGCTCAAGTTTTATATAAAATGATGTAGTAGAGTAGTCCCTTCATATCTGTGGGAGATATGTTCCAAGACATCTCCCATACCTGAAACCTCAAGTAGTACTTACCCCTGTATATATGCTGTTTTTCCTATACCTACATATCTGTGACACAAAGTTTACATTAAATACAGTAAGAGATTGATAATAATAACTAATAAAATAGAACTATTATAACAATATATTATAATAAAAGTTATGTTAATATGTTTTCCATTTCTCCCTTTCAAAATATCTCATTGTACTATACTCATCCTTCTTATTGCCTATAGATAATTAAAACTGGAGGGAGCAAAATTTCTGGTTGCAGGGATTACAGTGTTTGTGTATAACCTATGCACATTCTCTGGTATACTTTAAATCATCTCTAGATTACTTATATACCTGATACAATATAAAAGCTATGTGAATTAGGTGTTGTCCTATATTACTTAGGGACTACTGATGAGAAAAATTCAGCACAGGCAGTTTTTCTCCAAATATTTTCAATCCTCAATTGATTGAGAATGTGGAACCAGAAGATAGTCAACTGTAATAAGATTTATTGTATACACAGCATTATGATAACCTGCTACATTTTTGACCAAAGTTTGGATGCTCAACTTTTATAACAATAACTTCAAATACCATATTAATCAAAATGACATAACTCTACATCAGCTATGAACAGTATCACTACTATAGTGGTGAAGACTCAGACCATTGAGATAAAAATTCTAGTTCTACCCCCTTTTTTTCTCACTCCCTATGGAAGAAGCTGCCTACTTTGAAAAATTCTTTTATAATTTAGCCACTCTGTAATATTTTCAGCTTATCAAATATTAGGGACTATTAAATACATACTGCATACAAGACACTATATAATAGTTGAATATAGATTCATTCATTCTAATCTCCTTATGTCTCCTCCAGCAAATACATGACATTAGCCAGAAATTTGCAGAATTTTCCAAATTTGAAATTGAAGGCTGGGTATAACTGAGTTACATTAGTTTGTAGAATCAGTTCTTTGTAATAGAAATAAAACTCTCATGACTTTTGAAAGTTTTTCTTTTTCTCTCTTTTTTTAGGGGGTGGAGCATTGGTGGGGATTGAACCCAGGGCCTCATGTATGCTAGACAAGCATTTTACCACTGAGGTACATTCCCAACCTTCGTGGCTTCTTTTTTTTAATAAATAAATTTGGGGAGGGCACTTAGAATGATTTTTTTTTTTAAGGCCTTCACATTCATTGGTGGTAAAGTCTCCAAGTGTCTTGTTTGGATATTTCCATCTCTAGAGTAAACCTAATTTAACTCCTGTGTGCACTGAAGAGAGAGCTGCAATTTGATTCTACTTTATTCAAGGTAGTCCTGAGGATGGAGTGGGTGGATCCAAAGAACTCTGAGTAAGATGTGCTCCTTACCTCTCAAAGAGGTGGCATGTCAGCAAAAATAGGGAGAAAGTGAAAATATCTGTTGATGTAAAGAATAGTTCGAGAAAACAACAGAAGACATGAACTTTCTAGAGCTTAAGTGATTATTTGCCAAGTAATTAAATGAGCTAATTGTGCTGGGAGTTCAGAAGAGGGAGAGATGCCAGAGGTTGTCTCAGACACCATGGAGAGTTGGAGTTGAGCTGAGTCCCAGAGGATGCGCAGTATTTGTCTAGGTGGGTGCGTAGGTGGAGAACATTCCAGGTGGATAAGTAGCATGAGCAGAGGTTGATGGCATGAAAGCTGACTCTGTTTGAGTGACAATGAACAAGACAGGTTGTCTGGAGGGGAAGGAGTTGGTGTTGGATCTGTGGGAGGTATCTCCCGCTTCATTAGCACAGTGCTTGACTAATACCCAGGCCTCCACGTCTACCTTTACATCCAGTCACCACATCAGCCAGGATCCTAGATGTTCAGATGTGTGTGTGCTCAACAACTCTGAGATTTGGCTGCAGTGCTCATTGTGTAGAACAGTGCTTGTTCTTAATTAACCTGTAAGAGTAGATTCTCTGTAGTCATAAACATAGTCACAGCAAAGGGGAATTCCGTACTGTTGTTTCCAGCTGTGATTCAGTCCCTCTGATAGAAAACAGTCCTCCCCTAGATAGTGTTCAGCCGTGTGGGCTCCTGGGCTCCTGCTACTATGTCCCTTGGATATTTATTTCATTTTGCAGGTGATCAGAAACCACCATTGCAGATCAGGTGCAATGGAATGATGTTGAAGTGTTTTTGCTCATGGAATTTCAGTGGTTTGGGCTGTTTTGGGCATGTATGAACATCTCTTGAAGCTTAATATATATTTGTGGTCCTGTGAAATGAAAGAGGCATTTCTTGGGGACATTGTCTTCAGCTCTAGCTAGTCCATTCCTAAGCAGCAGTCTACATTCTTCCTTTTACAAACATGGTTAGGTGAAGAGTAAGGAGCGGGGGCTGGGGATATAGCTCAGTTGGTAGAGTGCTTGCCTTGCAAACCCAAGACCCTGGGTTCAAATCCCCAGCACCACAAAAAAAAAAAAAAAAAAAAAAAAAAAAAAAGTAAGGAGTATAGAGAGGACCAGGGTTTCCATGCAGCTTGCCTGACAGGACCCTCAATTAGATAGGAGGCAACCCTGATGGTAACAGTGAGCAAACTCCAGAGTAGGAATGACCCAGTCAAGGAGAAGAGGGACCAAGGACTCCAGGTTCAAAACAGAAGTGGCTACAAAGAAAGCAGAACATGGTGGCCATGCCGTGGGTGAGGCTTCAGGTGGACATTGGGGTTGTAGGCAGGAAACATCCCTGATCAAGAAGGCAGGAGGCACTTGACCAGGAATCTTACTCCCAGGCACGAATCCTTGAGAAATGGACTGAGGAGTATACTACCACCACCACCTCCACCTCCACCAAGAAGGAAAAAGAAATAAAGAGAAAGAATCTCTTCTGGCCAGAGACTTCTGGAAGGAAAAGAAGGCAGTCTTCAGGATACTAGCAGATTCTGTTATAAGTGTAAGAAATACAAATTGAAACTCCTCAAATATATTCACACTAATCCACATCAACCCTTTAATATTGCCCCCTTCCAGACCCATATCCACAGATCACACCTACAGCCATTTTTATAGATAATAATAGTAGAGGAAAAGTTACACCAATTACAGCAGATGTCTAAAAATCAGGCTTTATCTCCGAAAGAAAAAAACAAGATTAGGATAGAAGCAAACTTTTTTCTTTTTTCCCCCTCCCTTTTTTTCTTTTTTCTGGTGCTGGGGATTGAAGTGTTTCAACCTAAGCACTGTTGACATTTTGGGCTGGATAATGCATTATCGTGGGGGTTCTCCTGCGTGGCATTGGATGGTTAGCAACACCCCTAGCCTCTACCCACTGGATGCCAGTAGCATATTTTCCCTCTCACTTCCAACAACCAAAATGGTCTCCACACATTGCCAAATGTCCCAAGGTATGTGTGTGCAAAATTGCCTCCAGCTGAGAACCACTGACCTGCGCTACTCTCATTCCCTGGAAGGTCCTCCCCCCCCCTCATCTCTGCCCTGTCACACCCTTATTCATTCCTCAAGACCAGTTCTGATAAGTCATTCCCAATCATGGACACGTGGTGATAACTGTTAGAGAATCTATCATATTCCATTGTTATCGGCATGCCTGCTTCATCAGCAACCTGTGCGCTGCTCAAAGAAGGACATGCCATCCCAAGGTAGATCCAGGTTTTCTGGCACTTTGAAGCTCAATATAGTTGGGAACCACCATCTCTAAGAAAGAGAATATAAATCATGAGTGCAAAATTATTTACAGGACTTTGGAAGGGGAAGGTACCAGTGAATGGCTGAGAAGCAAATCTCTGCTCCTGTGTCTGCTGTCATGCTACAGAATTTGGCACTTAGGTGTTCAATACAGCTTGAAATAAGTTAACTAAGCAGTTAGATATTGACTGTGCTTCAACTGGTGGAATTCTTACCTTTTTTTTTTTTTTTTTTTTTAAAGCATGCAACCTTTACAAAATATACTTATTTTAATATGCTTAACTATATTGGGAGGTGGGCAGTGAATTGCAGAATTAGTGGAAGGTCAGTGACCAGGCACACACATGCTCACCACAGCACCTCTTTTTCTATGACTGTTTGGTCATTTGGAAGATTCAGTGGGACAAAAGATTTCTCTTGCTTTCCAGGGGAAAAACTAGATACCTTGGGTGGTCTTCAAGCAAATATAAACCAGTGATTGGTTCAGAGTTCTAGTTAGGAGTAGCCCTGGTTAGATTTATAGAAGAGGTGAATGGCACACTAAAGCTTTTTGGCTTCCACGTGAAATTCTTTGGCAACTTCTTTTGGAGGCTTTTGGAAAAGGACAGTTTGCTCTGTGCCTGTTTTGCACATTGGCTTCATATTGGGACAAAAATGGGAATTTGGGGTTTGGAGCTGCCATTTGGAGTGAATCACCCTGCCGCCTTGTTTCCTTTCCTACTCTGTGACAGATTTCCAAGACTATTTTTATTCAGGGTCATTGCTTGACCCTGGAGACTTCTGCCGAATTTAGCTTCCAAATAGAGCCAGATGTGGGTGGAATCAAGCATTTAGAAGCTGTTACTGTTTTGTTTCATTACAGGTTCTGAATGGATCAACTTTTACATGAAAGAGACAACATTTGGCTTTTTGCCTAACTTTGAGTTAGAAATGGCAAATCTGGTATAGATAGAAATGTGTTCACTTAATGACCTGTGGGTAAGCTGTCTGCATTGTGAAAGAGCATTATGTGGAGAGCTCATTGACATTTTCATCTATGTCTGAGCCCACTCAGCAAAACATACCCTATTTCAAGCAAGAAGTGGCCCTGTTTTATGATAATTCTGTGCTGCCTCTGGGACTGGATTGGATCATTGTGTCATTACCTAGCCACTGCTGAGTCAGTCTGGTGGGGGACCGTCATTGCCAACAGTGGCTCTGGATCCAATGTGTAGATTCCCTGTTGATGCACCTCATTGACATGGTCACTAAAAATGTCAACTATATTCATAAATGGGTCAGAGGGTAACAGCATTTTAAAAGATACATTGTGAGCCTCTAATTGTCTATTAAATCCCTTGATTGAGATGACAGTTTTATTTCCTGAGGCTTCTTTTGTCCACCTGCTATGTAATTACTGGTCAGAGCTTTTGAAGAGAACAGTGTTTCCCAAACTTTAGTTCTTGTCATTTATGGGAAGAGAAAGGAAAGCATACTTATAATAGGGAACAGCGGGAAGAAAGAGCACAGGCCTGAGACCTGATGGACCAAGTCCAAATCTCTGCTTTACTTTTTCTTTTATTAGCATTTTGATGTAGGGTTCCCTAAGCCTCTGTTTCCTTACTTGTACAGTGATCGCCTCTTAGGGTTATTGGGATGAAATCAGATGTGTAGGAAGTGCCTGTTCAGTGCTTGTTATCTAATTCCCTCCTCGTTAATGTTACTGTCTCCCTGAATCCTTCCCAGATGGCCTTGCCTTGCCCTGTCCCTGTGACTACTGGAAGGCTGGGTAGTTTCACTTCTTTCTTGTCATTTCTACCTTCCAAGACAGATTCGTTTCTTTTAGTGGGTCTTTTTTTGAGGGGGGGCGAGGATGAAAAAGGTTCTAGAAGGGATTCAGGTTACATAGGAGAGAGAGCAAGAGCATTGGAGGTAGATCTGGACCTTAATCTTTTTTGTGTCCAGTTATTTCCAGCTGTGTAGCCTTGGACACATTACCTAGCCTACCTGAGCCTCTGTTTCTTCATCTCTAAGAATGATGTGTTATTGTGGAAATTAAATTATGGCACCTGTGTAACACCTAATGCGGTGGCCAGAGCATAGTGCTCAGTGACTGCTCAATCCCCTCGCCAGCCCCGTGGAGCAGAAGTGTGCTTGCCACCCACCCCCTTCACTCCAGGGCCGCCACCTTAAACATCCTCATAATCGTGCTTCCTTCAGGGGTACTGGTATTTGATTTCTGAAAACTGTTTTAAACCCTTTGGAAAATGAAATCTGCTATTCATGTTAAAATACATCCAATATACTTTGTATGTCATGGCGTTCTGCTTTCATGAAAATTGGTGATACTGGGCCTCAAATTGAGGCACTTAAGGACATGTGATGAACTTTAGGTATAAGGTCTTTTTAAAACATTATAACTAATTTCTTTATTTAACTACAGTTTATATATGATTTTCATATCATCTGACTATAAAGCTAGCAACTATTGGAATTCTTGCTGTGTGCTGGGCCCTTTGATGGGGGATACTTTTTAAAATCAATCTTTCAGGGATGGTTTAATTAGGAGTAAAGGACACGAATAAATTGATCAGTGTAACGTGGATTATGATTGAGTCCACATGAATAGTGCAGACAGTTGTTTTAAGGACCTCCCAGAGAGAAAGAATCAACATGCTATATTTTTAAAAAGAACTGATGACAATATAATTGAGTTAAGTATCTACACATATTTGAGTTCAGAGAATTCAGAAAGAGAAAAATTGGGACTGGAAGTAGGAAGGACGTGCTCTGTGGAAGAGGCAGAACAGGAGCAGACCCGTGTTGAAGCAAAGTTTCCCATTCAGAGAGCCTTTTCCCTGGGGACCTGAGCCTTCCTGGCTTTGCTTTTCTTCTCTCTCAACCCACTCTACAGTTTTAGTGGCCTATCCATGCTGCTAGACAGCTTCCATTGTTCAAAATATTTACCCACATTATCTGTACTTTTTTCATTCCTTTCTTATGCTCCCCCCCCCCCCCCCCCCAGTTCTCCCAAGTAAAGATTAAGTTAGGTTGAGAAGGGTCCTCTTTAGAAAGTCACATACTGCTAATGCAGCACAGTCACATTAGTGTAAATTTGCTCAGTCCAGTTACTTTCTTGGGCCTCAATGAAATCTTCAGAATGAAGAACTGAAATATTTGTTTTTGGGAAGTGATTTTACAGCATGCCACTGATGGTAGGTGTGGGATGGGAAAAGATGGGCAGGATTTTGTAGGAGTTCGATTCATCCTTGGGGAGGCAGGTTCTGATGGCAGAGAGGAGGATCCCCAGGGAAAATGTTGCACGACTAAAAACAAAAAAAAATTGTGTCTTGTCTTTAGGCATAGAAGAAGATGAGAAACAGGAATTTTTCCCCTTCCTTTTTCTTATGCCCAATTATGGAACTCCCAAGAATGGGCACTCAGGCCATGTGGTGAACAATCTGGCATGGCATTGTGGGTGAGAGACATTAGTGAGCTAGCCTATCAATCTGATTATGGCTTTCAACATCTCTTAATGAAGTAGAATAGTCTACTTTTGAAAAGTATGTCATTTTTAAGCAAAGGGTTCCAAGAAGTGACTTCAGTTGATGGAGACGAGGAATGAAGGACACCAGCTAGTCTTCATGAGGCTTTTCCCACCTCCAGCCTCTCATTATCCCAGCCTCACACTGAATTGACCCCAATTTATAGTCCTGCTCAGCCGCTCATGTGGGACAAGTTGCCATTAGAACTGAACAGGACTTCCTTTGTTTCCCTCCCATTTCTGCTCCTCGATGCACAATATAGAAATGGATTTCACTTTAATAAGATCAAAGCAGTAACTCCAGTATAGCTATGTTGTTTCAATAAAAAGATTGTTTACTGCCAAATATGGGTTTTTCTCTAAGAACCACTGGCCTGTACAGAGTTCTAAAAAGTCCTTCTGGAATAGATGGGAAATATATCAAGGAGCAAACAGCTTTCCTTTCATTCCTTCTGTGCATGTTTCTAAGAACCCAGTTACATTACGAAGTCTTGAGAGGAAAAATGACCGCTTGTGTACACAAGGTTCACATAAGCAGTAGAAGCAAATGAATCGATCAAAAAAATGGCTTCATCTAAAACAATGAAGCAAACACTGAGAGAAACCTCAAACTTTTTTTTTCCTGTGACCACAAAGTCGACTTTGAGTAACTTGTACAATGAGGGAGCATCAGTAGCAGTGTGGGTGACCCCTGATGGTTCCATCTCAGACTGCTACCTCCTGTTTAACAGCAAGTCAAGAACAATTTTATAGTCAATTAAAAATGGTAAAACACCATGAAAACCACATTTATTTTGGATGACCCTATCACTGGCCATGTTTCTGTTCTGACTTTTATGAATATCTGGATCATTTTAAGTTAACTCTAAGAATAAGTCCTTGATAATGTTTGATTAACCATATTCTGTCATTTCTATTCTTTGTTCCTTATGATTAAGAAGAAAACCTTTAAAATTTGTTTTAAATTTTCAGACTAGTCAAAATGTCAATGAGTGCAATTATGAGGAGTTTCAACCTGTTTGATCAGTTTATATTTATGTCCTACCTCTAGTCTCTTTAAGTCCTAAGGGCAAGTCAAGATCTGATCTCTGAAGGCTTGACTCCCAGGCATTAAAGATAAAATGTTTTCCCATCAATGAATCTTGCTACGCTGCCCAGACTGACCTCAAATTCCTACAGTCTAGCAGTCCTCCTGCCCCCCACCCTGGCTGCTGAGACCACTAGAGACATCATCACACCTGACTGTGCATAGTATTTCTGCATCTTTAATTCTTGGCTGAACTATACATTTACTGTATTTTATGTATGTCTCTAACATATTGTATCTTATGTATTTATATAATTTGATTTTGTTGTAACTCCAACCTTTAGGAAGATAGGAAAATGAAATTACCATCACTTGTTGGGAGAGGTACCCAAAAACCCAAAACACTAAAATACATTTGGCATCTTTGTGAAATAGTGGGCATTTTTTTTTTTTTTAAGGTTTGTAGAACTCAGACATGTGAAGCCTAGTACCATATGACAGGGGAGAAAACACTGAGCAGCACTGTACTCTTGAACAGTTTTATGTTGTCACTCACCTTAACAGGTTAATTAGGTTTTCACAGCATTGTGATGCCTTTATATAGCTTTCTATCATTTGCTGAGTGTCTCTAAGCAGCACACCTTTCTACAGAAAATCCGTGACTGTGCTCATTTAGACTGGTGCTTCTTACCATCTGTGTGCCGTGGTGTCCCAGGCCACAGAGTTCCCCAGGAGCAGCCTGGGAGTCCAGGTAAGGGTGGGAAAGGCCTTCAGGCCACCTGCTGTCCACTGCATATAGCAGAGCAGCTCTGCGTGTACATTGTATTGAGTTCCAAGGAATTTTTCATTTGGAAAAAAACATTATCACATTGAAGAAGCAGCTTGCAAACTACTGTTACACATGATTTTTTTCCATAAGGCTTTACACACACACACACACACACACACACACACACACACACGGAGTGAGAGAGAGAGAGAGAGAAAAAGAGAGAGAGAAATTTTCCAATTGAAATGAATTAAAAACTGGCAGTGCAGTATAAAACAACAAGCAAGTACCTCAGTTATCTGAAGCTTAATGTATCCTGTAGACTTAAACAACTTACTTCAGTTCTCAGAGTCTTTATGACCCAGTCTTAAAATGGGACTGTTCCTACATTACAAGGTTATTACATCAAATGGGCCAACAGGCAAATTGCTTATTGTTCCTAACACATCAAAGGCACTCAAGATGTTAATGGTTTTTCATTTTTTGCTTCCTGGTAGCTGAATATAAAGGTGTGATTTAAGGACTGAGATCATCATGACCATAATTATTAACAATTGTCTTCATGTCTCTGGTATTTATCGAGATGTGTAATGTTTTGTTCCATATCAAATTGATCTAAGTGATTTAACTTTCCAGAGTATGTGGTTAGATCTTTATTGTTTCTTTTGGTGTGCCTCCCTGTGAATTCCCTCTCCCCTCTTAATTTACAAATCTGATCTGCTCTGGGTTTGGGCAGTCAGCTAATAAACTCGTTAGAAGTGTGTATAAAGAAGAAGTTAGGGTTGGGGATATGGCTCAGTTGGTAGAGTGCTTGTCTTGCATGCACAAGGCCCTGGGTTCAATCCCCAGCTCCACGGGGGTTTGGGGGGGAGGAAGGAGTTCAGTGTTCTGATGATACTGAGGGACTGTCTTTTTTAGTTTTAATTTTTCTTTTCATATCACGTACTGATTTCAGGGGTCCTTTATCACTGGTCTACATTCCCCAGTCCTTTTTATTTACTTTTAGATTTTGAGATAGGGTTTCCCTAAGTTCCTGAGGATCTTGCTGAGTTCTGAGGCTGGTCTCCTGCCTCAGCCTCCTGAGTCACTGGAATTACAGGCATGTGCCACCATGCCCTGCAGGGGCTCTCTTGTGTGTATCACCTGTAGGGAATGAGTTTGAAGATGCTGGCTTTTTATCTTCTCTGCTGAGGGCTATTTTTTACTGCTTTGGTGTGTTTAGCTGGAAAGGCATGTCAGGCAAGATTGAGCTCTAAGTAAGTAAGGTGCCACTCTAAAACTTCTTGCTGCCCTTGGTATTTGAATTATGTGTGGTTGAGCAAACCAAAGCATGATGAGTGGATTTTTCCATGCTGTGCACTTTATGATTGCTTGTTGATTTGGGGTAGGCAGCTGCTATTAGCAAAATCTGTTACTATTTGCCTCTTAGGTTCCTGTCTTATCTGAAACTTTTACTGAAAAGAAATCTAACTTCTTAATTTATCCTAGACTGGTGTTTTTCAAATCTAACTTCGTATCTGAATTACCCAGTTTTTGGAAGATTCCCTGAACTTCATCTCCTGGAGATTCTGATTTATTGAGCCTCATTAACACTCAGGTGATTACCAAAGTTTAGTTAGCAGTCAGTATGCTAGGCTAATGTTTTCATTCTGCAGTTGTGTTCTTTTGAAGCCAAATGGGGTGTGACTGTAATGTAAGCCAACAGACATGTTAACAAATGGAACATCCAAATAATCAGTGTTCCTAGTTCTGTTATAGTTATTAATCAATTAACTGTTTGATAATCACACTTTATTATTCACCTTGCAACAAGTTTTATGTTTTCACCCTATGAATGTGGCTGTTCGCTTTTGCCAAATCAAATATTATTTTTCTATCTGTTCCCAGATTTTCCATAGAAAAAAGTGTAATCCTACCATCCTTATTAATACCTTGATGTATTTTCTTAGTCATCTTCTGAGTGTTCATGTATTAAAAATTTGGAATCTCTCCACTTACACCAGATATAGTTTTATAAATTGTTTTCTCTTATAAAGTGCTCTCTTCAGTGTTTTCCATGTCATGAAGTTGCCTTTGAAAGTATGGTGGCCACTGTGTTGTCTTCCTTCTTTTCTGGGTATGAAGGAGTGACCCTGGCAGGCATGGTACCTATTTTTATAGAGCTAATAAACCACTGGGGGATATACTAAACTAGCAAACAAACCAAAGGATAACTACAAGTAAAACTAAGTGCTGTGAAGGGGAAAGCAGTGTTCCCTCGCAGGGGAAGCGGACACAGCTTGAATGTGTGCAAGCATGCCACAGAGCAGTCTCTTTATGGGGAAATTGACTTTACATGGGATTTGAAAGATGAGAAATCTGTGGGGTGGGGGTGGGGGGAGAATCAGACAGAGGAGGGTCCAGGCCAGGCACAATCACATGTGCAAAGCAGAGAGAAAGAAATATTTTTAGACAGAAAGACTCTTTGTGAACTTTAGAAACTGCAAGACATCCAGTGAGGCTGGGGTCTCTGGAGGGAGTGGGGACAGAGGGTGATGGAGCATTCACTAGTCAGGGACTACACTTCGCTTGAAAGCTTGGAGAATGAAGGGTTCAGACGTGACATATGCTGGAAAGCAGTCAAAGGACTTTGCCATCTTGCAACAGGATGACAGCGTTAGGGCGATGGCATGCTTCTGAAAAGCTGGGCCTTCTTTAGTGTCATATCCCCCAGGGCCAAATCCCCTAAGCCTGGTAGCTGTTCGGAATGTTCATTTTCATCAAGTTGATGGATCGAGTGCAGATTTGGCAATGCTTTCTGTTTCTTTTGGTGATAGTAAACAAGGTTGCAGTCCTGATGTGATCTCTGTAGTGTAACAAAGCTGTTTTTTTTTTAAATTTAAGTGTTTTTAATTAATTAATTAGCTAATTAACTAATTCGAAATAAGTAACTAGTAGACCACAGACTGATTTGAGGAGATTTGCTTTTCTGGTTTTGTGCTTCAACCAGGAGAGCTATTCTGAGCCATGAATCTTCTGATGAAGTCTGAGTCATAAAATAACAATGCCAGAAAGGGTCCTTGTGGTTCCTCACTGTGGTACAGGTTCATGAAGTTAGAAACATGAAGTATGTGATTCATGGGGACACTTCACTGTAGTAGCAGTTAGCAATGGACCGAAGCTACCTGCCTCCCAGCTCAGTACTTTTTTGTAATTTTTCCTCTTCATCTCCATTTGCAGTCAAGTAGCAGCTTCTAAACTTCTTTATTATTCCACTTAAAAGAATTGTTACTTTTAAGGATGTGAACAGGTTGAAACAATGGAAAAGGTAACAATGTGAATAAAAAACCCCTAGCTCCCCACTGAAGGGCAACAGTTTAACAAGACAACTACAAAGTAACATTGTAGGCAAGCCAGAGGTTGTAGTAGTTGATACTATGTATCAACAGTGAGCTGCTCTATATCTAAGGAAATAGAGGCTTGGAAATTCTACTGGGGCTCATCCCACCTCCCCTGGCTGGGCAAGGACTTGTTCCTAGTATCACTCTGTGTCAGTTAGAATGCTGTGGGCTGCAGAGAATACCTGAGCAAACTGACTTAAACAGAAGGGAAGCTTTGTCTCCTGCACCAAGAAGTTCAGTGATACGAGAAGCTCTAGCCAGTCCAGTCATGAGGGCTCTGCCTCCACCTGTGTTGCACCTGGCCCTGCCCCTCTATGCTGGTTTGGCCCTCAGGCTGGTCTTTGCAGCAGTTCTGTGCACCCAGTTCCTGGTGACCCCCCAGAGGAGCCATCTGTTTGCTTTGTGCTCCTTTCTTAGGTGTTTTGTTGGTCAGCATTTGGTCACACGCCCATTCCTACACCTCTCACTAGTAAGAGGAGTGTGGTCATCCTGGTTAACTTAGAATAGTGGGGAGCTCAAGATAGAATTCACTTTTGCAGTACATGACTGGAAGAGTCACTGCCTGAATAAAATCAGGTCCTTTTAGGAAGGAAGGAACTTTAGGGGCAAATTAAAGTATTGGATAGGCAGCCAAGAGTGCCTCCTCTCTATACTTTTACAAACTATGTGGACAAAGTGGAGTTTGTTCAGAAAAGAAAGCTCTGTGTGATGAGGGTCCCTACTCTATCTTTTAAGGAGTGATAAAGAATAAGACATAGAGTGTGATACATTTTAAGTTCTTGAGTATGATTAATACTGGGAGACCCCAGAAGACAGTATCCCTGCCAGTGGGTAAAAGTGAGGTGGGTGATACTTCTCTACTTTCTGAGGAATCTGGTCCTGAAGCCATCAGGTTGGGACATAGCCAGGAAGGTATCCATGCCGTGGAAGGAGGAACTATAGAGATCCAGATGAGGGTTTGGAGCCCAAGTTGAGAAGAAATGGCCACGCATGAGGAGCTGGGTATGAAACAGAGAGCATCCGCACAGGCAAAGTCTTGGGGATAGCAGTGGGAAATCAATGACAGCCATCTTGGTCATCAATGGTCACAAAATCATAGGGCTTGTGTTCAAGTAACCTCAGAATGGCATGCAATTTAAAACTTATGAATCATTTACTTCTGGAATTTACCATTCAATATTTTTGGACTGTGGGTAACTTAAACCACAGAAAATGGGGGTTCTACTGTAGTTAGAGGAAAAGAACTAGTTTCCATAAAAGGAAAAGTGGGAGGAAATGAATTATCAGGATAGCTGCTAGGTGTTTAGCTCTGTTAGATGGTTTTTCATTCACTTATTCATCTCTTTTCATCTATTCAATCAATCATTTAAGATAGGCATAATGCAGAGGTGAAACTGTTCAGAGGGCAAATGGCTTTCTCTAAGTCACATACTAATTAAAAATCAGTTGAATCTGAAGCTAGGTTGGTGTGACTTCAGAGGCCATGACCATTCTACTGTTGTGCACCACTGCTTTGTATGCACGGAAAGGAATAGAGAAGAGTGATGTGGGTGTGGAGCACTGGGTGTATAATAGAAGAATGGGAAAAGAAGAGTACTTCCCAACATCTCCCATGTTGACATCTAGGTGTTCAAGGACATGCCTACGATATTTAGGGTCACAAGCAAGCCTAGAGAAAAAAGAGTCAAGAAGTAAACCTTGAGAAACATCAGTATTTAAGGGATAGTCAGAATAAGGACCCTATGTGGAGCCAGAAGAGGAGTCTCCAGGGAGGATGAAAGGAAACAGAGTGTGATGTCATAGGAGAGTGACTGGCAAGACAAACACCCAAGGAAGGGGAAGGGGGAGGTAATGAAGAGGTGTCTCTTAGCATCAGCATCAAGGAGGACACAGGGACCCCATGGGGATGGTTTCAGTGGAGGACCAGAGGCAGAAAACAATATGTGCTGTTTGGATAGCCCTGGGGTGAAGAACAGGGTAGTGGGAAGGCATTCAGGACATGTGCCATCAAGGGAAGGAGAGAAGACCGTGGCTACTGGAGATCTCAAATGCATTTTAATTTTTCTGTTAGTTTTTAAACCTGGAGAATTGAATGTGAGTAAAAAATAATGGGAAGGAGGCAAGAGAGAGAGAGGAGAGAGTCTGAAGGAAGAGAGGCTCTAACAATAGATGAGGTCCCTGAGGGGACGCCAGAGCTGGCATCCAGGCAGCTGGATGGGCGGGATGGGCGGGAGTGGAGGCTCCCTGCTCATTGCCTAACTTAACTTAATCCCTCCCCCCGTGTAACAGAAGCTTTGGTGTGTGACTTTGGGGTGTTCTCTCTGACCACAGCATAACTGCTGCATGGTCTGCAGCATTTCCAAAAACATCATCCAAGATTAGCATCTGTGTCAACACTCCAAATGATGCCAACTAAGGTACACTCTGTCTAAAACTGCCCACTTGAGTACGGTCTTTATAATGCTGTTTTGATATGTTTTCCTTACAAATGGGAATAAAGGGGGAACAAGGAAATGAAAATAAGCTCTCAGCCAACGAAGGTTGGTGCTGCAGCCTGATGTAGTGTGGACCTGAGTGTGGTGCCCCAGACAGCTTCATCCAAAGACCTCTGTGCGGGTTTTAGATCTAAGCGTTTCACAATGTGGATTGCTTACTTTATCATGGCCTCTTTCTGTCATTTAGTTTGAGTTCTGAAGAATGGTTTCGATCTGCAATAGTTGACAAAGATTTTGCCAATGGATGAATGATATAGGAGGCATGCAAAAATAAGACAGTGCTAGACCTGCTGTGTAGATATAAAAGTGTTATGTTTAAAGCTAAATGCAGTAAGGTGTAAGAACCAAATCCTGGGAAGAATGCAAGTGTCCATTAGCTTAGGGTGGAAAAGTAAATTGTGGTATTCATACAACAGAATGCTAGATAACAACAAAAGCAAATGTACCATAGCTACATGCATCAGCATGAGTTAATCTCACAATCATAACATTGAGCAAAAGAAGCCAGGCACAAAACAATACCTACTCTGTGCTTCTATTTATGTAAAATTCAGAAACAAGCACCACTAATCTGTGGTGTTAGAAGTCAGCATAATGGTTCTTTTTGGAGAGGAGAGGGAGCAGCGATCAGGAGGTGGCTAGGAAGGGCTTCAGGACTGCGGCTGGTAAGTTACACAGGTGTGTTCACTTTGGTGATTCATCAGGTTGAATACTTAGAATGTGTGCACTTTTATATATGTATATTACACTTCAATAAAATGTGTTTAAAAAAAAAAGACCTTGAGGAGCCTTCAAGGAAATATTTGAGGAAACTGTATAAAAATCAGCAAGCAATTTAAAAGTTGGTAGAAATCCTTTGACCATATACAAGGTATCATAAAACTCATTGCAGCCAGCGAGGATTGAGCAACAACTCTGCTCATGTTAGCAGAAGGCACACCATGATTTCAGTGGATTTGCATGGGCTGAAAGAGTAACTGCCAGCTGTGGAGCATGTGTGTGTGTGTGTGTGTGTGTGTGTGTGTGTGTGTACACAGATGAGAACACATGCACATTTGTATATCATACCCTGGTGTTTCCACAGGGACTTTGGCATGACCATTAGAGTGGGGTGTGGATTCAGCCAGGCTCACTCATCCAGGGGAGATCCCAGCTCCCAGCTTCCTGTGCATGTGTTCTGTGTCTGTAGGGACAGACCTATTGTGCCAGTTCAGCCTTCACCCTGTGTGAATTACATCTTCTCAAGTCACTTTCTAATTTCACTCTGAGCCTCGGATGCCTTTCAAGGCATGTTCTTACTACCAGGCTGTTTACCTGGCTCTGATCATCTGTGTACAGGAAGTATAAACTAATTCTGACATTAGTTTGTCAAATAAAATTAAGTCTGTCACCATAGCATAAAGTATATAGTGCATCCCAAAATAAAGCAAGAATTATTTTTGGATCATTTGTGTCAGCAACTGTCTTCAATGATTTCTTCCTTTTGCCCAGAAAAAAAATAAAATAAAACGAAGTTGGTTTCTTTAGATGTGCAAGCTTCTTCACATTCAGGTTTATTTCAGGTGGAACTTAGCTTTTCTTGGAGTAGGGTGACTCACTTGTGGGGAATTTTGAATGGTTAAGTAAGGAAGTGATGTGTTTTTCAGAGTTCCATAAATTTTCAGTAGTCTTTATTCTGCCAAGATCATTTTAATTTGTTCATAACCCTTTTATGAGTTATATCTTCATTAAAATTCTGATTAATAAGCTAGATTCTCAAGGGTTTTGATACATGTGTTTGGAATGAATTGAAAAGTAACACTCTATGAAGTGGAAGGGGGATTTTATTTTTCTTTAGTTTGTACTGGTTCCAGTATGTTGAAGTTGTTGCCATTGCTAGTAAAAAGTATTGGATTTTTTTTCTATTTTGGAGAAACTAAGATAATTTTTTCTTGCCTACATTTGAAATTAGTAACTGTGAAAGATGACTTTTAAGCATATATACCTCAGAAAGAGAAAAAAATATTGCAGGAAGGTTCTTATGAACTGTGTTAAAGACTTGTGTACCTTAAACATCACCACAGGTAGCTTTGTGAATACCCCATGCTTCATAATGTTGGAGTTATTTGTTTTAGTAGTGTATTGTGTACGTTTATCATCTTACATATGCTGATTCTAGAGCATTGACTAAGTTGTGTGTGAGGAAAAATTCATGTTATTAAATCGATCCTGTCCTTTTGGGGGGGTTATCCAGACATTCATTTAGGCATTTAGCACATTTAATTATACATCAACTATGTGCTGTGTACTAAAGATACAAAGATGAATAGAATCCTCTCCTTATCTACATGTACCCTAAGTCTAGTGGTAAAGATGGACATGGAAATAATTGCAGCAATGTGATCCATGATGGGTAGAAATATGGATGGCATGCCACAGGAACTGACTGGAGGACCCTTCTATTTGGGGGAGGGTAAAGGGAGCTTTTAAGAGGAGATATTTGAAGTATCTTATTCTAGTTATTTCTACATTCATTGTTTAAGATTATAATTTTTTAGGGCGGGGGGCACCTGTGATTGATCTCAGGGGCACTGAACCACTGAGCCACATCCCCAGCTCTGTTTGTATTTTATTTAGAGACAGGGTCTCATTGAGTTGCTTAGTGCCTCACTTTTGCTTAGGCTGGCTTTGAACTCGTGATCCTCCTGCCTCAGTCTCCTGAGCCACTGGGATCACAGATGTGCGCCAATGTACCTAGCAAGATCATAATGTTTTTTAGTATGGATTCTGACGGGTAGATAATTTGGTTAAAAGGAAAAAACAAATGTGAAATGTAACATTTTAAGGATTTTATGGGAGGAAGACTCAAAAGAAATAGCTGAACCAGAAAGTAGTGGTATGAGAGAAACTAATGGGCAAGAGAATTTCTAGAAGGAAGTAGTAAATGCTGCAGAGAGGTCACATAAACAAAGGATGGACAAGCCCATCGGGTTTGGCGATGGGAGTCATTGGTAAAATGGTAGAGTTAGCCAGGTCATAATGAGCTGTTTTGTTTTTGTTTTTTTTTTGGTTTGTTTTGTTTTGTTATGTTATGAGAGAGTTTTAAGCACATTTGTGGGCCTAAGAGTTAATAACTGATTGAACAGGTGATTGAGGAAGTGAGGGAAGATGGGTTCCAGGTCTCTAGGGCCACCTTCTCTTCAGGGACTGGTGAAAGGGTGGTCAGAATTGGAGTGGACATAGGGGCTGGAGGCGTTTCTCCCTAGGGGGTTTTGGTTTGCCTTGTAAAGCAGAAGACAAGCCTGAGAGTGAGGGGAATGGTAGAATCATCGCCTGCTGGGGGTGGGAGTCCAGGGAGCTCAAGGACAAGTCCGAAAATCACCAAGCAACATCCAAGTCCTCCTGACATGGAAAATCATGGAATGACAGACCTTCCAGTCTGCTAATCTGGGAGATTCCCTTAGCAGTCCTTAGTCCAGGTGCAAGGGAGAAGCAAAGCAACTGTTGGTCATCTGCAAACAATTTTTAACAACAAATTCACTTAACTAACTTTAAAGAAATGAACATTGAGCCCCACGTAAGCTAGTGATCAAGCCCTATCCAGGCCCTGGTGGGACTGTTCCCCTCACACTCACTAATGCTTATAGTTACGTTTTAGAACAGTGGGCACATCCTTGTACAGTGTATCTTAAACAGGGTATGTAAGGTTGATTTATGGGGAAGAAAAAGAAAGGCAGCATTTTTGTGTTATTCCTGTGAAAAATTGCTTCATGTTATTGGAAGTACAATTGTTTAGTCAGTGGAAGTGGAAGAGAAACTATGAAAGAGAAGGCAAATGGAGCACTTTAAAAAGCCATTTCGTTTTTGTACTACTTAGAAATTTTTTGTGAAGAATACTTTGGAAAAAATTATATCAAATGCAATTTTATGTGAAAGTAAAGTGGCTACATTCCTTGATAGTGCTGCTGTCTGTACAGATGGTGGAGATAGCGAAAGTAGTTAAGGACTGAATTGTGGAATGAGTTAGAGGATGGAGGTGTCCATTTAAATGTCAATAGATAATTGTTTTTAAGAGAAAAGTTCACTAACTTTGATTCTCTTAGTGTACTGTAAAGAAATAATATTTTCTCCAACAAACTACTTTTTTTTTCTTAAATGTTTTTGAGTACATCGGTTTTCAATGGATGTAAACAACCATTCTCAGAAACAGTAGCTATTAAAACTCATTTGAAAGTCACTTGACAATGATTAAAAAAAAAGTTACTTCCCGAAGGATTGCCGTAATTCTGATGATTTCTATGCCAGTGGAAGTCCAGTTTTTACCACAAAAATTTCCCTGTAACCTTTTGTGATTGAAAACATATTACTTGCTATTCAAAAATGCAGGCAAATTAGTGAGGAGAGATTCTAAAATAAGCTCCAGGGTTAGACATATAATTTGTGGATGACAAGTCATGATAGTAAAGTGAATTTCCTTCTGTGTTTTGTTTTAAATGGTAGAAGGGACTTGAAACGCCACAATTCAGGCTTCAAACATGTTTTTACAGCTGTAAGACAAGTATACTTAATTTTTAAGGGACTGCTTGTTCCGAGCTGTACATGTCTTACTCCATAATGTTTATTTCTAACCATTTATTTCTTCTCTTACTTTGTAGGTTTATGTAACTTTGCAGTGATACATAAGAATGTTAGGGAGCTTGGCATGGTCTTTGAAATGACCATCCAAGGGCCTCTGTATTGCAGGGTTTCTTCTCTGTAAAGCATATACTTTAAGGAACAAATATGAGACAGAGGACCGCTGTGCAGATGAACTCAGCTACATTCCACGACAGTAAGGTGCAGGCCAGAGGCTGTGATTAGGTGGTGACTGCACCAATAGTTCAAGTTGGAAGTGTTCAGTGACTGACTCCACATGAGCTAGGCAAGAGTGCGTTCTGCAGTAAGGAGTGAATCACTTCTGGAGCTAGCCTAACCATCGCAGAGCTAATGATAGCGTGCTGTGGTTCTTCAAGTAAACTCGGGGCCTCGCAGTTTCCAAAACACTTGTCTTCTTGATCACTCTGAGACTTGACTATCACAGTATGACTTGTCTTCTCAAGGAAATGTACAGAGAGATGAATTGGCATTTTTAGTGACTTTTTATTTTGACATAATTGAAAATTTCAGAAAAATCTGAAGAACACCCATGTATGCGTTTTTACTCAGGTACACCATTTGTTTGACATTTGCCATATCACCCCGCAACCAATGTTTGAGAGTAATTTTCAGATACCATATCCCTTTACCCATAGCTCTTCACTGTGTATGTCCTAAGACTTAGGAGCCTCTCTTACATGACCTCCGCCCAGTTTTAGAAGCTGGACATCTTACCCTGTGTTAGATAATAGTATAGTCCATATTTAGATTTTGCCAGTTGCCCCCAATAATACCTTTTATAGTATTTTTTCCTGGCCCAAGATTCACATCATATCTGTTATTTAATCTGAAATGCACTAACTTTTAAGTGAAATGAAAAGGGATGCATTTTGAACCACACGTGTCATTTGCTTTTATTTTATGCGTATCCATTTTAGCATCTCCTTGGAAACAGCATAACCAGAGATCTTACACAGTAGGTATCCTGTAGGAAATGCATGCATTTCACAGCTCATCAGTTAGTATATTTTTAAGCAAATGAATTACTTTCTGTGCAAGCAACTGTTGGTTCTTACCAATTCTCTCTGTATAGGTACAGTTTTGAGCCAAGTAAATATTAAACTTTCTTTGGTTAAAGCCATCTTTTAAAGATGCAATAGCTGCTAATTTATCCTATTGGGATATTTTGGTAAGATCCTGATGGAATAGTTTCAAAGTTCCAAAATACATCCTGCAACTGAGGAAAAATGACTAGTGTCCACCATCCTTCTGTTTAAGGTCAGCAATTTGGTTGATTTTGCTGGGCTTATAATTATTCTCTGAAGTATGTGAGCAGAGCAGCATATGTTTGTGATTTCCAAATCACTTATAACCTTTCTTGTCTTTGTTCCATTGAAAATTGCATGACAGCTTTTGATACTAGTGTTTTATTCTATAAAAGTTTAGGAGAGTTGACATTCTGCTTCTAATTTATTCCCACAAGATATGAAGAAATCCTAAAATCCCAAACTGAGATTTTTCTTAAAAGGCTCATGACCATTAAATGGAATCCAATAACTAAATTCAGTTCAGTTTTTAAAGTGCTATTTTGTTTAATTTTGTAATTCTACAAATATGAGAATGATGCTATCATCTAATCTACCTGTTCTATCTTGATTATTTAAATTTTTATGAATGTTTGGCTGCAAAATGGTATACAGTTCCTCTTATAATGTTTCTTTGCTTCCTTCATATTTACATTGTTATTCTGCTTTATTAATGATTTGAAAGTTTTTGATTGTCATCCCAAGACACATCTAGATACCTGCCTACAGTCAGTGTAGTAACTCTTAGTGCCCTGCTTTGTTTATGTTGCTGGTTCTGCAGAGCAGATGTTACTGTGATGGTAGTGCATGTGTGCCGTATTTACTTTTGGGGTCAAGACCAAAGCCATGAGAGGGGTACCTCTAACAGCTAACTTCTTGCCTTGTTTCATTGAGCCCAATTTGCATTGTAGGCCCATCCCTGAACTCTTTGGGAGCACAGAGTAGATAACAAAACAAGATCTTAATTGTTAGAAGGAAAAAGAGGTATGTGGGGGGGATGCCAGGTGGGCTATACCCGCAGAGTTCACCATACCATGCTTGGGGCTATTCTTGGGTCCTCTCCCTTTCCTCATTATTCTCTACTTACCTCAGCCCTCTTTGTTACCTGAATTCAGCACATTGGTGTTTTTCCTCTACAGTACTTAAGATCGTAGAGTAATATAATATTTTCCTTTCTCGAAAGAAAGCAAAAGCAAGGGTAGAAACCCACTACATGAGGGGAAAATGTTATTGGAGTGGAAACCACACTGTCTCTATGCTGATGAAAATATTCTGTGTTTAATACAGTAACCATTAGCCACGCATGGCTTCTGAGCCCTTGAAATGTGGCTAGCACAATTGAGGAACTTATTTCATTTTCCTTAACTCAAATTTAAATAGCCTCATGTGGCTAGTGGCTACCATATTGGACTGTGCCGGCTAGCACTGCCACTTAATCCAAGACCCTACATGCATCCTTCCACTTCTCCTAATTCAGAATACTTACCTTAAGAGTAAGAGGATTATATTTCCCTGCCTTTGTCACCGTCTTTTATATGAATTTCCACTTAACAGCACTTAGAAGATCATAAAATGAAAATATAAAATTACTATCAAAATGATGGCACCTCTTCCTAGCAAAACTAGGAGCACCCACATCTTGTTGGTGTGTATCTCAGTCCTACTAACTTTCCTGTTCTAATGCTGAGTATTTTGTAGAAGAGAGATTAACCTAGAGTCTGTTGAGTAAATTGGGAAAGAAAGTAAAATTAATTCTTATTGTGGAGTGATTGATGAACATAATACAAATTTGTACAAAGTACAGAAGTCAAGCACTATGTGAATACAAAATGTACAAAGAAAGACTCCTTCAGAATCCATACCCCCTTGCCATCACATTCTTGTTTAGTATTTATTTCTTCTATCTTTATACAAATATATATATTCATATTACTCTAAAATTTATTTCTATGAAACTACACATACTTGTTCTAAACTTGTTTTTTTATTTAGCATAGATTTTATACTCACCTAAAATAAAATCTTATTCATTATATATGTATATACATATAAACACACACATATATAGTATTCTATATAATAGAATATTTAACCAATTGAATGGTGAGCTGATTTTAGTTGTTTTGATAGCAAAGATAGCATTGTTTTAATAATATATATTTTTTATCTTTAATCTTTAAAATAGATTCCTAGAATAAAATAAGGGATGAAAATAGATGCACATTTAACATTTTAATATTTATTGCTAGATTGCCCTGAAGAAAAGTAGTATTAATCCAGTATAGCATGAGAATGTCTCCACAGTGAATATTACCATATTTATATGGAGGAGGAAAAACAGGTTTATCATCAGTAATGGATTTTTCTCCATGTTAGTCCTCAATTGGATGTGGCTGGATAAGTTTATGTGTATGCGTCCTTAAGAAATTGTAGATCTAACATTTTGCCTGTAGTACCTTCATGAGACCACTACCTTAAGTCCTGATTCCTGGATGTGTAAATGACTCTTTCATCTTCTCATTTCTGTCTCTTCTAAAAGGTAGAGAAGTAGAAAACTTGGTGACCTTGGATTTCTTTGGGAATCCACATAACATGATTTAGTGACTAAAAATCGTAAGTCTGTCATTGGTGGTGAACATTCCATTTGATTCATTCAACATTCCATGACTAATTTGGCAGGTTATTGTGCAGTTTTGAATATGTTTTATAGAGACATACTCTCCGTTTGATCACCAGTAATAGAATTTTTTTTTTTTTTTGTATTGGTGCTCAGAGAGGTACGTGAGCTTTAGAATAAGAGATGATTGTCTACTTTGGCTGGCCCTACGCTTTATCAAGTGTATTTTTTTAATTTTTAAAAAATTTTTAATTGTAGATGGACATACTATCTTTATTTTATTTATGTGGTGCTGAGGATCAAACCCAGCAACTCAGGCATGCGAGGCAAGCGCTCTAACATTGAACTACAACCTCAGCCCCATGTCAAGTGTATTTCTTACACACACACACACACACACACACACACACACATACACACACACACATTTGAGCTTAAAAATTGAATTTAAGGACTTCAAAGAAAAATAGAAATAAATGACAGTATAACAGTCACTGTAGAGGAATAGAAAACAAATGGTAGTATAATGATGTGGAATTAAAAACCTACATATTGAAAGAAATAGTGATTTGGGTAAGGGAAAATCTTGGAGAGCCTCCTAGAAGTAATTGGATATGACAGGATTTTGAATCAGGGGAAATTCTGAAGTCTGGGTATATAGAATGGGCAAGGACATTCTGATGAGAGTTGGAGGGGGAAGACATGTGGGACACCATGGGTGAAGTTTGGGTGCTGGCTGCATCCTGGAAGTGGCACGCAGCCTTGTCTGAAGTGGGTAGGTCACCAGAACTGAGAAAGGATGCAGGTAGTTCACAGAGGAAGAAAAAGGGAGAGAAAAGAGGTACCTCCTAAGTATAAAAAGACTTCGAGGAATACCCAAATGTTTCTCATCAATACAAAAATCAGAAAGTCATCGATCCAGTGTGCAGCTGTCTCTACTGCTGTCAGCAGGCCTGAGAGACCCCCAGCTACCAGGGCGCTGCTGGAATCAACCATCCCAGAAACCTTGCAGCTCCCTGACTTACCATGCTTCACATTCCCGGTGCTCAAGATTGCCTCTTGACATACCATCTGTCTTCCTGCTCTCATGCTGCTCCCTGCCTCCTCCTCTACCCAAGACTATCACACCTAAGCTCATTGCATTCTTTCTTTCTCAGCCTTAAACTGGAATGTCCTACTGTTCTTCAGGGGGACTTGTCTCACCTAGTAAAACCCCAGCCTGGAATCTACCAAACTACTCTTTTTAATTTGCCTCTATAATTTCAGTATTGAGGCTGCTGAGACTTGCTGGAGAAAATGATCCTACTGCACAGATGGGTACCAACACATTTATAGTCACTAACCTCATGCAGCTCTTAAAATTGCAAGGCACTCCTCCTCTGTTCCCTTAGTCTGGCACGTCCTCCCTCCCTCTCTCTCCCCCACCCCTCTCTCATTTTGCTTAATTTCTCTTGCATAGTCTTTCCAGTAATCTTGTTATTTCTAGCCTGCCTTCTATCTCATGCATCAACCTTCTTCTCCAAGAAATACCTCCCCAGGCCTGAACACCCACTTCCTGCTGGCATGAATAAAGACCATGTCTCCACCCACTCTTTCTTCCTTATTTCTTATCACAGCTGGCACAAGTTAAAGTACAAAGGAATTCTGCCTTCTGACCACTGTTGAATGGTCCTGGGGGCAGGGGGGCACCTGACTCAAGCTGAACCAATCATATTTCTTCACCAGGATTTTATATTTGGAATGAAATCATCTTGTTCTTTTTTTGGCTAAGATTCTGAATGTGTATATTTTCGAGCTGTTGGAAGTCAAACTCTGTATGAAGATTGAATAGTAGAAAAATTAGCAGTGAGAGAAGAATGAAGGGAGAGGGAAAGGGAGGAGGGAGCGAGTGAATGAATGACAACTTAGAGGCCAAAGCCGAATTTCCTGAGTTCTTTACAGGCAGTGACCCACATAGAAAATGGCAATGTTTAGAACTGCCCATCAAGCAGAACGGGCAAGACTGTGCTTATGGCTGGTGGTACACCTGTAATTGAAACACAGGTTTTTAGCTGTACTCTACCATGTTCTGGGAGGGGACATAGTAACACACCCAGGTGGGGAAGCTAGAGCTTCTGGTTTTAGTTCTTCCCATGGTCCCAGCTTGGGTCCTGTGAGATGCCCTGGTGACTCTTCTGCTCCCCAGCTGCATTAGTGAGCACCCAAGGGACTTGTCCTGTGTGCTCCAGTAACACCCTGGCCCTGTGCTGTAATGATCTAATTATTTGTATGCCCCGTTTTCCAGGAGCCCCAGGAGAATAGGAAGTACATCTGTCTTTTCATCTTTATAGCCCCAGTACCTTGAGTGGGATAAATACCTCCTGAATGCAGGAATTATGTTCTGCCCACATAAAAATAATTAACAAGAAAATTGTAATTGAAACAAGATCTTATATGTAAATGTTCTTTCTTTCTCAAGGAGACAACTTTGAATGGGAGCCCTGGAAAAGAAAGTACATGAGAACTATGTGTTTTTGGCATTATCTACCTAGTAGTTTTGTCAGACCATCAAATCTTTCAGTTGGTCATATTTTGACTTGAATTAGATTGCTCAGAATTCGTATTAGAAAATACATCTCAGCCCATTTTCAGAATAGCAAAACTTCTGTGGAAAAAATGCATTAAAAAATCCAGAGTACAGACACCATCCTAACAGTATGGGCATTTTCTAGGTTTCTTCCACTGACCATGTTCTGTGTCCCTACTTCTGTGGGGCCAGGGACTTCCTCCCAGGGTGAGGCTCCTCTCCAGGCTGACTTCTTGCTCTCACTTTCTCTGGAGGCCACTTTTACCTCCAGTCTCCCCTGTCTCCTGGCTCACAGTCGCCAGGTTCACAGCTTCACTTCACTGTGGCGTGAGAGAGAGAGCCCAGCTATGATGAAGCTGCATCGGGTTACTGCTCACGCAGGTCGGTCCAGTTCTTCCGTCCTTAAAATCTCTGCCAGGGTCCTTCCCATTCCTTTGGCTCTGAGACCCACCACTGTGGCTCATGGTTATTTATTTATTTATTTATTTTTATTGTAAACAAATGGGATACATCTTGTTTCTCTGTTTGTACATGGAGTAGAGGCATACCGTTTGTGTAATCATACATTTACATAGGGTAATAGTTTTTGATTCATTCTTTTTTCTTCCCCCACCCACCCTCCCACCCCTCTTTTCTTTCTATACTGTCCCTCCTTCCTCCATTCTTGCCCCCCTCCCACCCCCCATAATGTGTCATCACCCGCTTATCAGCGAGATCATTCATCCTTTGGTTTTTTGAGATTGGCTTATCTCACTTAGCATGATATTCTCCAATTTCATCCATTTGCCTGCAAATGCCATAATTTTATTATTCTTTATAGCTAAGTAATATTCCATTATATATATATACCACAGTTTCTTTATCCATTCATCAATTGAAGGACATCTAGGTTGGTTCCACAGTCTGACTATTGTGAATTGAGCAGCTATGAACATTGATGTGGCTATATCTCTGTAGTATGCTGATTTTAAGTCCTTTGGGTATAGGCCAAGGAGTAGGATAGCTGGGTCAAATGGTGGTTCCACTCCAAGTTTTCTAAGGAATCTCCACACTGCTTTCCAGAGTGGCTGCACTAATTTGCAACCCCACCAGCAATGTATGAGTGTACCTTTTTCCCCACATCCTCGCCAACACCTATCGTTGCTTGTATTCTTGATGATTGCCATTCTAATTGGAGTGAGATGGAATCTTAGGGTAGTTTTGATTTGCATTTCTCTGATGGTTCATTTTTATTTTGGTAACACTCCAACCTGCTTTGAATTCTGGCTGGAGTGGGTTTTTTTTGTTTCGTTTTTTAAAATTTACTTCTTGACTTTTGGAAAATCAAGGTTCTTTCTCTGTTGGAACCCTGGTATGCCTTTATTTAATATTTGCTTTTTAAAAAACTGTCCTTTAGGGTCTCTCTAGTGGCTCAGTCTTTCTTAGATGTAGTCCTTTTTGCTTCCCTTTTGGAGTTTAACATTTCCTGTACTTTAGGTCAAGCTATTGAAACTCTCCTATCCCATCTCTGGTGGTGGTTTGTTGTTGTTTTTGCTGATGACCATACATTCTCTTTACAAAAATACATGAAATGAATGAAAGGAGATGTGACCGAGCAGCAATTGTTTAACCTTAGGGAAAGTTCTGTTTAATCAAGTTATAATTTTTCATAAATTAAACATTGAATGCAGTTCCAAATAAAATCCCTGTTGGATTCCGGTGGAATTGGGTATACAGGCAGGAACTTGACTAAATAATTTCAAAGTTAATTTGGGAAAGCAAGAACATGATGACAACAGAGTAAGGTTTGAGAAACTCAGCGCTGTCTTCCTTGCAGTCCCCTGGCCAGGTTCCCTGGATGTACCTTGACTTCCTCTAGTCAGTCATTCTTCATCTTATAGCCAGGTGGCCCTTCTGAAACACATGCCTGAACACCTGCCCCTGGTTGGTTGCAGGTGTTTGGCACGCCCTGCCTTAGCATAAGGCCTGAGCTCTTGGCACTCTCCACTTCCTGCTCCTGCTGCAGCCAGAACAAGTGTCTCAGACTCTTCTGGTGCCCTTTCTCTTCCACTTCCAGAGCTTCCAGCATGCTGTTTCTCCTGCTCAACCATAGACTCACATCCTCCAGGAAGCTGTTCCTCTTTCTCCAAATCCATTAGGGCCCTTCCCTGCATGTTGCATTCACCATTTTATCCCTAGGATCCAACAAGATGCAGCACCCTACAAGTCCTGGTCTGATGGAATAATCATATGGCTGCAGCATGGCAACAGGATGATCCTAGACAGATGGATGTAGTGGACAAGACAGCCCTGAAGGAGACAGAATGAAAATCTTAAAAATGGTACAGTATGTGTCACAAATCCTGAAGAATAAATGGTATTGCCACAGCTGGTTTTCTATTTGAAAAAAGAGAAGATTTAGACCGAAGTCTAATATAGTACCCCAAAAAAGATTGTTAAGGAATTAAAGAGTTAAATGTATGTTTTTTAACTGTAAGAGATTGATGAGAACATTTATAGGAAGTACTTGTATTTATGTGGCATACTTTATAGGAAATATTGTAGGGAAGAGATATTCCTAAGCTTGGTGATCAAAGACTCAACCATATAAAAATCTTAAAAACACAAAGCACATCTTAGAAAATGATTACTATAAATATTAAATGACAAAAAATATAATAAAATGTTATGAAAAGAAAAGCTCAATACCTTGAGTGAATGAGAAGAACTCCAAAGATCCCTCAGTAAATGCACATGTACACTATGAAGACTGTTTACAAAAGTAAAATATAAAAAACCAACCAAAGTATTTTCAATTTTACATTAACCACAGAAATAAATACTAAAACAATGAAATACTGATTTTTTTCTCCTATCAGACTGATAAATAATTGTGCTTAAAAGCCCCAAGTTGGTGAGGATATGGCATGTGGGTATTCTCATTCTCATGTATTGTTGGGTACTGGTACCAGTTGGCAAGATTCTTTCAGAAGCAGTCTGACTCTCTGTGTCAACATCAAGTAGTCATATACATTGATTCAGTGATTAGACTTTGCAATTCAGGTGTTCTTAATACTTTAAAGTTTTAAATCTTTAGATTTGGTCTTTGGTGTTGAATTACAGCAAAAATTAGAAATTATATATATAGTAGTAGGAAAACAAATAGTGGTAATTACCCAATTCGTGTGCCACAATTTGGGGAAAGTTTCTATAATACATTTCTGATGAAGAACTTAGCCAGGACATATGAAGAACCCTCTGTCCCCCAGAACAACAACTAAAAGCAGGTACTTTGAAAAGAAGATAAAGCATATATGTTGAATAAACATAGATAAATCCAGAATATCATTTCACATCATGGAAATGAAATGAAATAAAACCACGACCAGATGTATTACACATTCATCAGAAGGGCTGGGATTAGAAAGACTGACAACATATTGGTGAGGATATGAAGCAACTGGAACTCTCTGGAACTCTCATACATAGCTGACAAGAGTAGAACATAATCCCATCACTTTGGAGACCTGTTTGGCAGTATCTCCTCAGGCTAAATATACACCCTTCCCAGCAGTTCTCCTAGGGATTTACTCCCGAGAGAAGAATTCATATGTTTACTGAAAGCCTTAAACAAGGTGTTCAACACAGTTTTAATCAATGTAGTCCAAAACTGAAAGTCACCCACATGTTCATAAATAAGCAAATAAATAAATTGTGGCATATTTCCTATACAGATGACTATGAGGCAAAAATAAAAGAATCAAATTAGTGATACACAGCATGAATGTTTCCCACTAACATCATGCTGAACAAAGGAAAGCAGACCAAAAAGTACATGCTAAACGATTCCACTGATAGGATGAGTAAACAGGCAAGCAATTGACATGATACAAGTCAGAACAAGGTGATCCCTAGTGGGAGAGGCTGAGCATAGACCCAGGGAGTCTTCTGATGGGATGAAAATATCCTGCATATTGTCCCATAAGGTGGTTACATAGGTATATACATATGTCCAAATTCTAACTGTACCTTTTCACATTCCTCACTAATTAAACAAATGGGGAAAAAATGTGTGTCCTTAGACAAGTCATTTAATACTGTAGTTCCCAGGTGGCATCTGATGAAGCCAGGGAATTGAGTGATATAGAGATAGAGTGCATATGGGACATTCCTGACGTAGACTCCGGAGGTCTTGATGACAAATTGGTTAACTGGTTTAGAAGGTTTAGAAGGAATAAAAAAATTGAGAACGAGTCATAGGTTGCCAGCTTGGAAACTAGGGACCTGCTAATCTTGCCTTTATCTGTGGACACATTTTGATGATGGTTGTGGAGGCAGGGGAGCTAGACACCTGAACTTGACAGTAAGCTCCATGAGGACAGGGGGCTAATCAGTTTTCTGTTGCTATGACAAAATATCTAGAAAAACAACTTAAAGGAGGAAAGATTTATTTTGGCTCATGGTTTTAGAGGTTTCAGTCCATGGTCACTTGACTCTGTGCTCTGAGGTGAGACAGAACTTCCTGAAAGAAGGGTGTGATGGAGCAGAGCTGCTCACATCAGAGCAACTGGGAAGCAGAGAGTGAGGGACAGAGAGGGGCCAGGGACAAGATATAGTCCCCAAGAAGGCATCCCTAAAGACTACTGCCTTCACCTTGGTTCCAACTTCTACATTTTATATAACCTCCCAATAATGCCATCAAATTATGAATTTTATCAATAGAATAATCCACTTATTTTTTATTTTAAAAAATGTTTATTCTAATAGTTATACATGAAAGTAGAATCTATTTTGATATGTTTATACAAGAAGGGAATATATCTTATTCTATTTAGGATCCCGGTCTTGTGGATGTACATGATGTTGAGATTCACTGTGGGGTATTCATATATGTACATAGGAAAGTTCTGTCAGATTCATTCCACTGTCTTTCCTATTCTTATCCCTTTCCTTCCCTTCATTCTCCATTGTCTAATTCATTGAACTTCTATTCTTCCCCTCCCTCTTCTTGTTGTAGGTTAGCATTAAAATATCAGAGAGAACATTCAACCTTTGGAATTGGCTTATTTCACTTAGCCTGATAGTCTCCAGATCCACCCATTTACTGCAAATGTCATAAAGTCATTCTTCTTTATGACTGAGTAATACTCCATTGTGTATATATACCAGAATTTCTGTATCCATTCATCTGTTGATAGGTATGTAGGTTGCTTCCATAGCTTAGCTGTTGTGAATTGTGCTGCTTTAAACATTGATGTGGGTGCATCACTGTAGTATGCTGATTTTAACTCCTTTGGATATATACCAGGGAGTGGGATAACTGAGTTAAATGGTGGTTCCAATCTATACATTTCTGTTAAGTCTAAATTATTCATTTTATTTTTTAGTTCTATAGCTTCTTTATTTAGTTTTTATTTGTAAGATTTATCTCATAATGAGAGAGGTATGTTGAAGTCACCCAGTATTATCATGTTGTGGTGTATTTGAGTTTTGATGTTGAGAAGGGATTATTTGATGTAGGTATTTATAATTGTTATTTCTTGTTGTATGAGTCCCTTAAGTAGTGTGAAATGTCCTTCTTTGTCTCTTCTGATTTGGCTTGAAGTCAACTTTATCTGATATTAGAATAGAAACCCTTGCTTGTTTATGAAATCCGTGTGAATTACATGTTTTTCCCATCCTTTTGCCTTCAGTCTGTGGATATCTTTGCTTATGAGGTGAGTCTCTTGGAGACAGCATATTATTGGGTCTTTTTTTTTAATCCAGTCTGCCAGTCTGTGTCTTTTGGTTGATGAATTTAGGTCATTTACATTCAGTATTGTTATTGAGAGAAGATTTTTAATCCCAGTATTTCTAGTGTTTAATTTATATTAGTTTCTCCTTTAATTGACTTTTCTTCTATTGTATTTCCTCTCTCTGCTGTTTTTCACTTTTATTTTTCATTTCTTCATGAAATATTTTATTGAGTATGTTTTGTAGTGTAGGCTTTCTAATTGTGAATTTTTAAAATTTGTTTATTGTGGAAGGTTTTTACTTCATCTTCAATTCTGAAGCTTAAGTTGTTGGGTATAGTATTTGTGGTTCACATCCATTTTCTTTGAGAGCTTAGGATATATTATTTCAAGACCTCTTAACTTGTAGGGTCAGGGTTGAGAAATCAGCTGAAATCTGGATTGGTTTACCTTTAAATGTGACCCGTCCTTTTTCTCTAAAAGCCTCCAAAATTCTATCCTTATTCTGTATGTTAGGCATTTTCATAATAATGTGTTAGAGTACTCATGATCCAAACATGTCCCAAAGCCCCACCTCTGAACTGCATGGGGAACCAAGCCTTCAACATACACAAGCCTTTGGGAGACATTCCAGGCAGATACTGTATCTGTTTTCTCATTGCTATTTTCCCAGTGACCAGGATAATGAATGAATCAACTGCTATCCCTCTCAAAGTGTCCTGTTAATACAGTGATAATTCATGGTCTTCTATTGGTCTTAATATGATACTGATCAAGTTAAGTCTAATAGCTAATATTAAATTTTGGAGATATTCATTCATTTTTCACTCAGTAAACATTTGTTGGGTGCCTGCTCTGTGCCAGGCTGGAGCAGAGTCAGTGTGGGAGAGAGTAGAAGGAGATGCAGTCATAGCTGTAGGTGGATGGGAGTCAGGAAGGCTGATGGAAAGATTTGACATTTTTCTAAGTTGGGAAGCTGTTGGAGAGTTTGAGCAGAGGAATAACATGATGTGACTTACTTGTGAACAGAATCTCTCTGGCTGCTATTTTGACATTGAACTGAAGGGGGTGACCATGGTAGAGGTGGGGAAGCCATTTAGGAGCTGTGAGAGAAACGACGGTGCCGTGAACCATGGTGGTAGCATTCTGGATTTATTTTGAAGATCAGTCTTACTGATGGATCAGAAGTTGGAAGTAGTGAGCAGGAGCAGATTTGGGGCAATATCAGGAGCTCAGTTTGCATGTGTTACATTGTAAATGCTAAATAGGCAGCAGGATATATGATTCTAAGGATCAGCAGAGAAGCCAAGGCTACAAATACAAATTTAATTCTGTGGAATTTTGTTACTGGGAGCAGTTTGTTTTGAATACCCAAGACTCAGGGGAGTGCCATATACAACATTGATTTAGAATCAAGTAAAGGTCCCTTGAGGGAAATTTCAGATTATGTTTTGTAGATCAGATAAATTAAGCTGCTAACTTGTACCCGTGTAAAGAGCTACTTGCATTTTAAAGGACAATGAAATCTTAAATTGTGTACAATGTAACTTCTCTTCTTTACAGTTAGTTTAAAAATAAAACTTGACTTTTCCTCAAGTCAGTGAAAATTCATGAAATTGGCCATTTTAAAGTGCAGCTGTCTTTACTCTGAACATCCTTTCTTACTTGTTTCACTCTTCTCATTAGTTGTGTGTTCACAGATTACAAGTTAATTTTAAGAAATGCAGAAGATATCAGTAGGAAATAATGCAGAGCACACCAGATTTAATCTTTGATTTATGGAATAATAACTGTAAGAAGATTGGGAGCTGAGTCATATAGAACCATTGTTTTCATTGCTAAACACTTTAAAATATGTAACCACTGGTATTCTACTTAATATATCATTACTTTGAAAACTCTGAATATTATTTAGTGAGAAATGACAGAAAACAGCGATCTTGATACAGTGGTGTGAAATGGGAATTTGTTTATTACTTATTGAAATCTTTAACCGTTCTTTTAATATTTGGCCTTACCTTCATGATTAATTAGCCTTTATGGAGAGCATTTGACCATGACTGAGAGGTCAGGGCAGTTGCTGCAGACAACACCTGAAAAATATGAACATAGAGATTGCGTTGGTAAAAGTTGAACTTTATTTTTCTAAGAAATATTTGTGGAAAGTCTACTGTGTTTTAGACTTTTCATTTAGCCTAATGGATGTAAGATGAAGAGGAACAAGATAGTCTGAAGAATGGTACTTGGATAGAAGAAAATAGAATCAGGTATCACAGAGGCAGCATCACTGGGTCCTACTGAACTCTGCACTGTGGACTTAATGGTAGAGGCTGACACTCACCTTGTGGCACGTGCCCAGCCGTTAAAGCACTTTGAGTGAATAAACTCAGAACAGCAATCCTGCTGAGGTAGGTACCCTAATGATCTCTATTTTGCACTTGGGGAAACTGAGATAGTTGTAACTTGCTCAAGTTCACACAACTCTAAGTGGTAGAATCAGAATTTGATCTCACTAGGTTAAATTTTTGGAGTGCTTCCTTCCAACCAGGCTATGTATGCGTGCCTGTGTACATTCATCTAATGAATCTCTGTAGCTCCACTAGAAGATAAGTCACCCCCGTTTAAACCCAAGACTGTAGAAGCTTAGTGAGATAGTGACCCCAAATGACACAGCTAGTCAACGACTGACCTGAGGACCATATTATCACCTGGAAAAAATGAGGAGATGGTGTAAAACACCTTGCCCTGTGTGTAATGATAATGGCATTCCAGATTACCTTACCACACCATTCCAATTCCAGGAAAAGAAAGCAGCAGGGTCACTGTGAACTTTAAATATTTGCTTAAGAATTAAAACGTAAACCTAATATGTACAAAACTCCAACGCAAATTATTTTTAAGTGTGTAGAAAAGTAATGCAGTTCTCTGGGAGCACAAATTGAGTTAAGGCAATACAGTATTTTTACTGCACACAATTCCTGTTATTACTTTGTGTCACATCAGTAATTAGTTTTATTGTTTTTTACCTTGTTTATTCAGATTTGAGCATATGTTACTTTATAAGTGATCCTAAACCATCAGTCTGAAGATAAATTAGTGGTCACATTCCTCTTCCAACAGTTACTGTAATGGATTACTAAGTCTCTCACTGTGTGAAAACACTTACTGCTCCAGCAGCTTGGGTCTCCTAAGCAGTATTCACCAATTAGTAAGAACCAAAGTGAAGTCAGTTCCATCTGTGAGGACATACATGGGTGCCATTAGGAGAGGGCACTTTTCAGAGGTTCCCTGCAGTAAAACCCAGCATGATCTAACACAGCACAAATTAACAAAAAGCTATTCTTTTTCCTCCAAGTAAATATCATATGCTTCAAAAAATGTTATCCTCTTTCTCAGCAGAATTTTGAAAGGCTTTTCTGATTAGATTAGCATTCTATCAGATTTCTGCCTATTTCTGTGCCAAATTGTGTTTTCTTTTTAATGTGATGATTTCTTGTATCTGTTGATTACAAGTCACTAATCCACTTACAAAAACTTCATCTTTCCCTGTGGTATTTTGTTTGCACTCATGCCAGTATCTTTTAAAAAATCTTTTGCTTATAGAAAAATCAGAAAATATCAGGAAAAAAGAAAATAATTGTAATTCTACCATTTAGTTATATTTCTTTCTTATTATTTCGAGTTTATCTGCCCAGAGGTTTTTCTAGTTAGATATAGATATGTAGGTTAAAAAAAAGTCCATATGATTTTGAAAAATTAAAATGAGTTCATACCACAAATAGGTACCAAACTGCAACTTTCATTTACTGTGTCTTTAATATCTTTTTATGTCTCTGAAGCATTATTTTTACTGGCTTCATGCTCTTCTTCCAGACTGACTTCTCCCTAACCTGCTTGTAATCCGGTGTCAACAGCTCCTGGGACACTGTGCCATTTCATTTTTAGTATTTTCTTGTATCCAATGATATCATGTTGTGATAAATGCCATTTGAAGTCTGTGCACATTTTTATTGGATAGAGAATTTTGCTTTAGTGATGAATGTCTTGATTTAATTTTACCATTTTCTCGGTTGGCCCATTTTATCTAGTTGTGGTGAATAAGGTAAAATGTGTTTCAGGGAAGCTAAAGCAGACATTGTAATCAATTTGCTTGTTCATAGGAGACTCTCTCAGGCCTTTATTTTTTCTAACTTTAGACATGACACTAGGGCTAAGCTTCGATTGCCTGGAAAATTTGATGATATGCTGATTAAATAATTTAAAACTTATTAGATCAACTGTTTTCTGAGGAGAGATGCTTTTATTTAAGGGGAAAGGGGGATGGAGAGGCCCTTTTGTGGTAGGTCCTGTCTCGGGCACTTATTGTTTCCACAGCATAAAAATTCCATAAGTCATGTGTTCTGACTTCTGTCTATCTCTCCTCCTTTGCATAAAGGACAGGAGACTCAGGCTTCTGGTCCTAGAAAGTGATAGCATGGCACCACCTCAGGCCTGACTGCAGAGCACACGTTTCTAGGGTTCCCACTGAGGTGTGTGTGTGTGCTACCAATACAGAACATGTCTCGGGCACGTGATTTTATCCACCCATTTGAAGATGAGTTGTCTGATACACCCATAAAATCTGCAAAAAGAAGAGGTGGGGAAGAATGGAGTGGTCTGAGACCTCACTCAGAACCACCCCTGGTGTATCCAGTTTCCCTGTTCCAGCGCCTGTCAGCTCCTCCTTGCTAGGCAACTGTTTTTTACTACTATTTCAAGATCTCATCTCAGAAGTAAATGTTTTGTAGTTTATTTTGGCATGGACCTTAGCACATTTTCTTTCCATCATTTCCATTTTTGTTCCTAACTTATTTTCTCCTGTCTGTGTGGAACTGTGGCATTGCAGCTCCGTGACCAAGTCCTGAGTGCTGGAGTTGGCCTTGAGGTTTACCTCCAAACTCTGTCATTTATTAATAGTGTGGTTTTAGGGAAGTTTACTCAACTTGTGCCTCAGTTTCCATAGCAGCAAAATTGGAGTATAATAATACAAAACCAACTGATCAAATAGTACATGCATTCAAGCGTCACCTCACCTCCCAGCCCAGAGCAAGAACTCAGGAGAGGTGCCCTTTTCCACCCCTTTAAGTCAGCTGCAGCTGTAGACTTTGCCCACAGGCTCACCTGGTGTCTGCCCTTCCCCTCTCCCTCTGGCCTGTCACCATCCCACCCTGCAAGTGAGCACAGTAAGGAGAGCCCTGGAACATGGGACACCACTGCCAAGAGCTGCCTCATTCTCCACTTGACTTGTCCACACCTGTTTCCTGTCTTCTCCTTCTGGTAATGCTGGAGAATGAGAACAGAAGCCAACTTATTTACCAAAAATAATCCACTTCTTACCCAGGGCCTGCCCTGAGCACTGCTGGCCTTCCCATCAGCCCTGTCCACTCGGCTCAGCCTGAAGTGTTTTCCAGCGTGCGTGTAGCCTCTTCTGCACTCAGTGTTTTGTTCTTTGCCCAGTATTTAGTGGTTTGTGATCATGTGCTTTCACCAGTGGTGTGGTTTCAACTCAATAACAGGAGTAATTCCTTGACCACTTTGCCATGTTACACCGTTTTCCTTAGTGAAAATATAGCTCATAAATGAGGGGAGCTTCATTTTACCTGTAAACCAAATTTATAAATTTATGAAAATATTTGTCTGCTTAAAGGACAGTTGTGGTGTTTTGTTTTGTTTTGTTTTCCCCTCATTGCTTTGGCATAAAAGATAATTCCTTGTGTACATAGTCACTGACCATCTGTTTTGTGGACTGTCGATTGTAGACTGTCTTTAAACTTAGAAATGTCTTTTTTCCTGCTCTTTTCTAATCTTCTCTCGTTTTCTTTTTTCATGTCTTTTCTTTCTCTCTTTTTTATAATTTTTTAAAAATATATATTTGTAGTTGTCGATGAACCTTTATTTTATTCATTTATTTCTGTGTGGTGCTGAGAATTGAACCCAGTTTCTCTCACATGCTGAGCAAGTGCTCTCCCACTGAGCCACAAACCCCAGCCCTCTTTTTTTCATTATTATTTTGTGTGCATGTTGATTAACTAGATTGGATGTTTGAAAATATAAGAGAGGTTTAAAAAGAATAATGAAATGCTTTCTGTTCATTTTTCTACTGTGTTGAAGTACTCATAAAAAATTTACCATTTTAATCTTTTTTAAGTATACAGTTTAGTTACTTTAGCCCCACTAGATATATTGCAATTTTTGTGCAAATGTCACCACCATCCATCTCCAAAACTTTTTCATTATCCCAAGCTGAAACTTTGCACCCATTAAACAGTAACTCCCCAATCCCCATTCTGGTAACCTTTATTTTACTTTCAGTTCCTATGAATTTTGCCATTCTAGGTACTTTATATAAACAGATCCATGTGATATCTGTTCTTTTGTGTCTAAATTGTTTAACTTGGTATACTGTTGACAAAGTTCATCCATGTTGAGACACATATCAGAATCCCATTTCTTAAGACTGAATACTATTCCATTGTATGTGCCACATTTGGTTTCTCCATTCATTCATCTACAGACATTTGGGTTGTTTCCACCTTTCAGCTATTATGAACAGTGCTGCTGTGCATATTGTTGTGCAAATATCTGTGCAAATCCTTGCTTTCAGTTCTTTGGGGTCTCTGCCCACAAGTGGAATTGTCAGATCATATGATAATTTTATGCTTGATTTTTGTGAGAAACTGCCATACTGTCTTATACAACTGGCTGCACCATTTTACATTCCTGTGCTTCCTAATAAATTTACAGAGAATTTTTTAAAAAGCTTTTTGATATACGAAATATATATGTATATGTGTGTGTGTGTGTGTGTGTGTGATTGTAACTTAGCAGGAAATCATGAGATAGCATGAGAACTGCATAACTAAATATTGTACTTTTTCATGTTTTCTCCAGATAATTAGATTTGTCAGATTAGTTTACAATTAGTACTAGTGATATCTTCTGTTTCCATAGAAATTTTCTGCTATCACAAGAGTGTGGGGAATCTAGTGTCTGCTGTCTTTTTAAATCCAGACCGGTTTTTGGTGTGTAGGATCAGCTACCAAGTAATATAGATTACTTGGTGTTCAGTTATATTAAACAACAGAAATTACTAAAATAATCCACAATTTTCTATACTTTTCAAGCTATACATTTACTCATTTGGAATCAATATTTAGGTTCCTATACTTTCTAAAGTAGTCAGCTGGTTGTCATAAGTAAAGCATCCCTATATATATATTTTTTGACAGGTCTTAAAAGCATTTATTCACTCACATCAACAAGCTTTGACTTCCTGTTCAGGCCCAGTGCTACATGGGTAGGAGTGGGATGTTGATTGCAGACAAGTGAACACACAAGTCCAGTAAAGTACTGCTAATTTCTGTTCTAGGGAAGTGAAGTGCAGAATGCTTGGGAGTAGATGGCAAGGGAAAAGCTAGCCAGGATTTGGAGAGGAGGAGAGAATGTATCATCAAAAGATCTCAAAAACTTCCAACTTCTTCAAGAAAAGTATCCTCCCTAGAGTACTCAATGTCCAGAACAGAGCAGTGAAAAAGGCTTACCTAGCACTTTAACATCATCTCTCATTTGTTAAAATGAGTATCATATTAAGGAAGCAGCAGTTAACTTTCATTGAGCCCAGGCAATTAAAATTACCCAGTTTCAAAACTCTGTGCGTATGAGCATGTGGCCTTACTTTAAGAAAATTCATCCTGAAATAAGAAATAGCCAACATTTTAAAGCAATGTCTCACAGACATTTCTGTTTGAATAATACTGAATTTGGGCGTGAAAATGTTCTTTCAAAACTGAACAAGCTCAACAACTATTTCTGATATCACAATTTTCACATAAGTTTCAGCTGAGATAACAGAGATAAGCTACTCCTCAGATAAAACCTTCTAATTTTAAAAAATTTCACTGTGTTTAATCTTGGTTTACATTTTTAAATCCTTGTTTTTTTTTAATTACTAAATAAAAACATGCTAGAAACAAACGATTAGAAGTAAATGAAGTGTGAAATTTCCTCCCTCTCCTCCGTCCACCAATCCTCCCCCAAAGTAAACACTGAGAGTTTGGCATATCTCTGTCCAAAGCATGTAGTCATTTGGACAACCCACTACTTGAGGGAAAGAGGGAGAGGGAAAGAGGAAACAGGGAGAGGCAAAAGTAGAGATTGTGTGTGCACACACACATATAACTTCAAATTAAAAACTAAAGGGGACCTTGTCATAATAATGTTCTGTAGCATGGTTCTTTTCTCATTTAATACAATGTGCTCTTGACCTTTTTCTGCCAGTATATTCTGCCTCACTCTTTCCAGTGGCTGTATGATTTTTTTTGGTTTGAACATGATTGTTCTATTCACTAATCTTGCTGGTGTTCATGATGCTTTGGTATTGTACACATGCTGCAGTGAACAACCTGGCCCATGCATGTGTGCACAGGTGGCTGGTGTTTCTACAGGACGGCAGCTCGCAGTGGGATTGCTGAGCCATTTGTCATTTTAAGACTCTGAGAGATAGCACTGAATTGCTCTCTTGGGTGCTTGTCCTTGACCTATTTAACCTATCCCTTCAGCCCTAGATTTTGCAATTGTAAACAGCTTTTGCTAATCTAGTAGGTAAAAAATGGAATGTCATTATTTATTGTCCATTCCTGGGTTGTTAGTAAGATGCTCTTCTTGCAGATAAATCTTGGATGTATTTTCCTAGATATATCTATTAATATTTTCAAAATTTTCTCTTCATAGCCTTTTATTGGTATACTTGTCATATTCTTATTGATTTTAAATAATCCTTTATAAATATGACTCCTGTTATATAATTTGGAAAAATTTTTTCTCATTTTGTTCTTTTAACTTTGTATATGGTTAGTTTTGCAAACAAAAGTTTTAAATTTTCATATGGTCAAATCTGCCAACTTTTCCCTTTATGGTCTTTGAGTTTGATATCATGATTATAATGACCCTTCCAATTCCAAATTATAGAAATAGTTACCTATGTATTTTTCTTATTTCCATAGTTTTGTTATGCTAAATCGGTGATTCATTTGGAATTTATTTTTATGTAACATATTAGGGTAGAAATTTAATTTTAATTGGATAATCTGTCCTTTAACCATTATTCAGAAATAAAGTCTTTATCGCATGCTTTTCATGAGAGTTGAGAGTCCCTCGTCTGACTTGTTATATTGCATTGTGTTTTGCATTTGTCTTGCTGGGGAGCAGTGCTGTGCAGGGAGTTAGACCTGAGGGCAGGCTCTCAGCAGCTATGAGTCCAACCTGAGCAATCACTTAGTGACTGTGTGACTTTAGACAATGACGCTATCTTCCTAAATTCCAGTTTTTCCCTCTGTAAATCAAGCAGTATACAAGCTGCTTCACAGGATTGTGAGGATTAAATGAGATAACATGTAGAAAGTACCCAGGGCAGTGCTGGCCCACAAGGAACACCTGACGCAAGTATTCCGGTAGTGTTGCTATAGCTGTGAATGCTGACCCATGAGGCCGTGTCTCGCCGCATGAAAGGACAGAACCCCTTTATGTTTCTTTTCAAAAACTGAACTCTTCAAGTTTCAAAATGAAGTTCATTAGTATTTTGACTGCAGTTGATTTGAATATGCAAGTTGAATTTTGGGGGAATTGGTATCAATGTTCAGAGCTGCTTTGTTCCAGATGAATCTCTGTGTTCATAAAATTTGATTTTACCTTGTGATCATTCTGGGGGTCTTATTTTCAGTTTATTGATGTGATGGGTACTTTCGGTTTTAGTTGTCATATTTTATGTCATTCTTTTGCCTTCAATGCTAGTTAAATAGTTTTCACACTACATGTAGTGTGTGCATTGCTCTGCTTGTGTGTGTATTTCTTGTTATTTGAACATTTACAATCATTCTTATTGGCGTGTTATAATTACACATTATAGTGGGGTTCATTGTGCCGCATCATACACGCAGGGAGCTTAGCTTGATCGTTCTCGTTCCCCAGGACCTCCCTTTCCCTCCCTCGTCTGCTCGCTCTACTCTTCAGATCTCCTCCTGTTGTTGTTATGTCAGTTACTACATACAGTGTTCATGGGAATGTTGGCACATGGACATGGCATGGCTAGTAGGTCTCACTCCCCAGGACTTCTCAGGCCCTCGCAGTTTCTGAAGTCCTTCCCCGGCAGTTACCTTTACCTGCAGCCTCACATTCCCTCTCTCCCTTTCATCACCCGAGTTTCGGTTACTATTATTAGCTTTTCTGATGGTATTTCCTTTAGGCTTCTGTTTGGTGTTTATGAAACAGAACTCCAACATAAGTGGCTTAACTAAATAGGGGTTTATTCTTCCCATAAAATGAAGAGTGGGCTGGTTAAAGTTGGGCTGGTTTTGTAGCCAGGCTGTGTGTCATCCATGTCTCTGCCCTTGACAGCCTCCCCCTCCCCACCCCCTGTGGCTATTCTTGGCTTGTGACTTTTGAGTGGCTGTTTGTCTAATGGTCATATGATGGTTGTCCTGTCTCTGACCTCTCATTTGCATTCTAGACAGGGAGGAAAAAATTAGAGGAAAAGGAAAACAGGTATCTTTATTAGGGAGGTATCTTTGTCAGCTATTTCACTGCTGTGACTAAAAGGACCCAACCAGAACAACTATAGAGGAGGAAAGGTTTATTCTCACAGTTTCAGAGGTCTTAGTCCATAGAAGGCCGGCTCCATTCCTCAGGGCTCGAGGTGAGGCAGAACATCATGGCAGGAAGGGAAGCAGCTCACATGGCAGTGATCAGGAAGCAGAGAGAGACTCTACCCTCCAGATTCAAAATATATACCCTACAGCCTTGTCTCAATTCCCACCTCATCCAACCACACCCTACCACTTCAGTTAATCCCATCTGGGATTAAGATGGAATTAATATGATTGGATTAAGACCCAATCATTTCTCCTCTGAACCTTCTTACATTGTCTCACATGTGAGCTTTTGGGGGACACCTCACATGCAAACCATAACAGGAGGTAAAGCTTCCCTAGAAATCCTAACCTTGCATTGACCTCATTGACCATAACTGTCACAGGACCACCCCACTGCAGCAGCAAATATTTTTAAATGGGCACGTTGGCTCACTAAACCCAATTGGGGTTCTATTAGCAAGAAAGAAAGGTAAAAAGACAAAGCATAGGCAGTTAGCTACGTGAGGTACATGTCTACTTTATGCCTCTAAAACACATATGCATCAATAACTTAGACCAGGAGTGGCCAACTCTTAGCACTTGCCCCCACTAAGGAAGATAAAGTTCAGCGACCTGAAGGGGTGTACATTTTTTCCTCTTCCACCTTCTGTTTTTGTTCCTTTTGTTTTTAATCTACCCTGTCACTTTTATGTAATGTTCTTATTCTCTCCTTTTATGGATTCATTATTTGTATCCGGTCTTTTTGCTTCAGCTTCTCTCAGCCCTGGGTTGATGTTATTCATCTCCAAATTTTTCAGAAGAGATTCATGTGAACTATGTTGTTGCTATTCTTGCATGTTGTCCACTCACTTTTATGCTAAAGTGATAGTTTGGGTATAAACTTGCTTTCTACTTGATGTTCTTGGTAACTTTGCCATGCCTCTTTCTGGGGTTGACTATCACTGAGAGTCTGAGGCCAGCCTGATCTTTCTTTTATAGGTAGCTTGATTTACTTTTTTCTGAATGTCCAAGGAATTTGTTTGTTGATTTATCTATCTTTGAATCCTAGTAACCTAGGGTATGTCTTGGTGTTAATTCATCTCTATTAATTTATCTTAGAAAATATCTTCTCCTCTAATATGAACATTTATAGTGATGTACATTTCTTGAATTGCATCTGGAATGTTTTCTGTCTCCTTTAGAGACACCAATCAGACATATTGATTCTCCGCCATCTTTCCCTGTTTCTATTTTTCTCTCTTTAGTTACTTTGTTTTCCATTTTATTTTCTGAACTTTCTTGAGCTTATTACACTGCTGAATGTGTTTCAGCAGAGCCTTTGATCCTTTTTGTCACTTCTGATATGGACTGTTTTTAAAATGTGTTTATTTTATTCTTCCTTTTTTATTTTTTGAGCCCTTACAATGATCATTCAGTTTTTTTTCCTGAGTTCAACATTTTAGATTCCACATTATAAGTGAACTCATGCAGTGTTTGTCTGTGTCTGACTTTACTTAGCATAATAACCTCCAGATTAGTCCATGTTGTCACCAAAACCAGAATTTCTTCCATTTTAAAGGCTAAATAGTATTCCATTGTATGTGTGTGCTTATGTGTTTGTATCTCATCTTTCTTCATACATCCATCAACAGACACTCATCACAAATAATGCTACACTGAACATGGGAGTACAGACAGCTCTTCAAGATAGTGATTTTATTTCCTTAGGACACATATCCGTAAGTGGGATTGCTAGATCATACAGTAGATCTATTTCTAACTTTCTGAGGAATCCCCAAACTTTTCCATAATGACTGTACCAATCTACATTCCCACCAACAGTGTGCAAGAGCTCCCTCTTCTCTGCAGTCTTACCTGTATCTTTTTTTTTCTTTTATCTTTTTATAAGAAATTTCCCTGCTGTGACCTTGCTGGGCAGTGCCCGGATCTGAGCCACCAGATCCCTTTTCTCCCATCCACCCTTATCCTGCCCATTTGGGATAGGACTTAAACCAAACACAGCCAGCCTTTGGGCATAACAACAACCCATGGCTTGATGCAGGAAGTTTAACTCGGTCAGTTTTCAGTGTGGTGCATGCTAGCTAATTTCAAATTCAGGCTTAGACACTTATTATAGCTGTGTAACCTTAAGCATGTTCCTCAAGGGTCACTATGCCTCAGCTTCCTTCTCTGTAAAATACTAGATTCTTATATACCGTTATTTTGAAAATTAAAAATACTGCAGTTAATCCACATCAGGTCCTCAGTACAGTGTCTGAATCAGACTCAAAGCTCCAGAAATGGTAGCCTTATTGTTAATCTGTTACAAATTTGTTCTTAGGAAACTGAAATATTGAGTTTCTAGTAGAAACTAAAGGTGGCATGTCATGGGATAGAATAATGGTTCTGCACACAGGTATGAGCAGATGGCTTCTGAGAAAAGCGTAAAGGCAATTTGGCAGAGAAGGGAATTCTCTTTCTTTTTCATTTTAAAAATTGATTGATTGATTGATTAGAGTGCCAGAGATCGAACCCAAGGCCTCATGTATTGCTAGGCAAGTATTCAACCACTGAGCTACATCCCCAGCCCTATTTTTTTGAGAAAGAAAATGTTTGAATTTTTATTTTTTTCTAAAATTTTAAGAGGGAATATAAGTTTTGAAATATTCAGTGTATAGAGTGATTGATTCAGTTCATATATCCCAGTTCACCTCATTCACATGCTGCAGTGTCAAAAAATCAATAATAGGGGCTGGGGAGATAGCTCAATCGGTAGAGTGCTTGCCTTGTAAGCACAAGTCCCTGGGTTCGATCCCCAGCAGCCCACCCAAAAAAATCAATAATAATAAAAAGGAACAGTGATTTTATTCTTTTTTGAGAACATACCCTCTGGAGGCATCCGCTGACATCATGGACATTCCTGCAGCCAAGTCCATACGTGCATATCAGCACACACACAAAATCAAGGTTGAAAGCACTTGTGGAAAATGAATAGAGGGTACAAGGCAAGTCAGAGCCATCTGTCCGTCAGACGGATGAAGGAGCAGGAACTGTCATCGCAGCAGAAGGAGCTTTTTTCTGAAGAAATGGAAATGATCTGAATGAGAAGAAGGAAACAGAAGCTATGAGATGACCCTTCAGTTCTGAGTCCAGAACAGGATTCCTGTAAGATCCCTGAATGTTTACAGTGAATGTCCCTGTACATGACCAGGTTGGTTGGCATAGTTTCTGGTCTTGCAACCAAACTAGCCAGACAAAAAATGATGAGACTGACTTCGACATGATGAAGAATTATTGCTGTGTCATTTCAGGTTGCTCTTGGCCAGCATTATGAAGTTTTCCTGTAGGGTGATTTTATCAACAGCAAATGCTTACAGAATCAAGTGAATAACCAGCTGCAGTTACTTTTCAGTGGCTGCTGACTTCCTTTTTAGTAGGTTGAACACTTCCCAAGCATATCTTTTTTTTTTTTTTTTTTTTTTTTTTTGGTACTCCAGTGCAAGGAAGAATTGACACTGACCTTGCTAGAATCCTTTTTTATTTTTTTGTTACTTTAAAAAAGTTTTTGAACTTTGAGACAGGACTTCCTAAGATTTATAACTGGGAAGGATTTAAAGGATTTTCTAGTCCTACTACTTTCATACATAAAGAGAACTGGACCCCAGTGTGTATGACCTACTCAGTCTCTTTTAGTACTCACAATAACCTTGTGTAGAGTAAGACCCACACACAGTTAGTTAACTCCTTACTCAAGATCAAAGACACAGCCAGGGATGGAAACAGGTTTGAATCCAGTTCTTCCTAACTACAAAGAATATGTTGCAGTGTTTCCTTGGGCTGTAAAACTCAGGTGAGAGAAGAGTGAGGTTTTTACTGTACCTTTCTTTTCTTTTTTTTTTTTTAGCATCTGTTCTAGAAAAGAAGGCTGGAACCTTACAACCTCCACATTTATTTACTTACTGTACTGTGGATTGAACCCAGGGCCTTGAGCATGATAGACAAATGTTCTACCACTGAACTACATCCTCACTCTCTTTTATTTTGTTTTTTTGAAACAGGGTCTTGCTAAGTCACCCAGGCTGGCCTTGAACTTGTGATACTCCTGCCTCATTCTCCCAAGTAACTGGGATTATAAGCATGCAACACCACACCTGGTCAAAAACCCCATTTTTTGATCTTTGAGCCAGACAGTCTTGAATTATCCATTTAGCATCCTCCACCATGGCCATGTTGTCTCAACCAAGTAGATCTTTTCCCCTGTGCTGGAGCTGCTGATGGACACTTAGCCAGCAGGCCTTACAGAGGCTTCCCATGGAACCACCATTTGGTGGTGCTGGAGACGATGTCAGGAAATATCAGGCAGCAGAGATCCATGGTTTGAACATTAGAATAACCAATACTTATTTACAGAGGATCTGCCGGAGGAGGGAAGGTTAGAAGCAGTGGCTCTAGAAATAGACTGGGTGAGTCTCAGCTCTTCTCCTTCAATACCTGAGGGACCTTGGGCAGGTACCTACTACCTCTGAAATTTCAGTTTCTTTGTTTGTGATATAGAAGTTTCTTTTTGTTTGTTTTTTAAGTATGTACTACACAGGGTTGTTGAGGATCCACTTAACACAGTGCCTGACGTGGTGATGCTCAGTAAATGCTGGCTGCTATTATCCTACTTGAAAATGGTTTAGACAAAAAAACAAGGAGGTGGTAGCATTAGCTTCCCTACTAAAATTGCTCTATTTTGGTTGATGTTTAAGTTTTTGAACTGAAAATAAGTTGTGATTTTTCTAGGCTTTTATAGGTGGGAAGAGTTGCTTTTCTTGAAAATGCTAACTCCTGTGTTTAGCTGACAAAACCATTTTAAAACTGCAGTCATTTTATGAGCATAAAATATTAGTTTCAAAATGCATAAGCATTTTATGACTGTAATGAAGAGAGGTGGAAATATGTTCTTGTTGTTTCAAATTGTTTTGTAGCTAAACCATTAAATAATATGGCTGTTGTTTTCCTGTTTCTCAGCAGTATAATGAGACATCAGTCCCCACATCTTTTAGGACTATAAATTTTATAGATTTAAAAAAATGTATTCTCATAACATTACTAAGAAGCAGCTAGCAGATAAAACTAGTTTTACTTTATTTATAACAGCATACCTAGTGCCTCACTAAATAGAAATTTGAGGCAAAATAGTTACTTACATTAAACAGATGAATTGTGAAAATTTTACTTACCTGAAAAGTTTTATGATATGGCTATTCTTAGCACTTGTCTTTGCTCTCTTCACTTTAAACACTAATTTCTTAATTATTAAAAAATTGAGAGACTATTATATTTGAAGGAGAAAGATAAAATCCTATTTTTGTAATAGAGTTGAGTTAGGATTTTGAAACTGAATTTTAAACTCATATTTAAGGTTGCATTCAGAAATTTTGTATAATATCTGCAAGCAAGTACATTCATTGACTACGTGTAGGCCAGTTGGTCAGTACAGTGAAATGACTCATGGTTCATTAATTTCATATACATAGTATACTATTTCCAAAGGAATTATATCCAAGTGTTTCCCCCCTCCCTTAGTGTCTTAGTCTGCTTTCTGTTGCTGATAGCACAGTACCACAGACTGGAAAAGTTACAAAGAAAAGAGGATTTTTGGGGTGCACAGTTCTGGTCCAAGTTCAAGGGTCCCCAGCTAGGGATGGTCGTCTTGCTGGCAAAGTCCGTAGGTGGCTCATAGCATCACATGGAAAGAGACAGGGAACACATGTGCATGTCCCTCTGGTCTTTCCTTTCCCTCTTCTTGTGAAGGTGCCAGTCTTCAATCACAGGTGCTCCACCCCATGACCTTACCTAATCCTACTTGCCTCCCTAAGGTCCCACCTCTAAACACCACATTACATTAAGGTCCCACCTCTAAACACCACATTACATTAAGGTCCCACCTCTAAACACCATCATCACACTAAATTGCCACCCTCTTAATGCCTCACACTAGGGATTAAGTGCCAACACAAGTTCCAGAAGGCCAAACCACATTCAAACCACGGTACCTAACATTTGAAAATATTGTTAAATAATGGCAATCTATTGCACACTTGATTGGTTAGGATGGAACTGAATTCTTTATATTTATTTTAAGTAGTGCTACAGCAATCAGGTATAAAGAAACCAAAATGATTTTTTAAATGATTTCAAAGTTTAAGACCACAGGTCATAATTACTATTGACGTTCCCAGTTCTTCCCACCACAGCCTGTACTGTTCCCTGGGTCTAGACATCTGAGCCATCCAGCCTCACCTGCCTAATCCTTACTTGTCCTTCTGGTCCCTGCTGCTGTCTCAGTGAAATCTCCCAAACTGGTTAGGCCTCATGTTGAACACTGGGAGCAGCACTCTGCCCAGGTTTGTCTGGAGTATAATAATACAGTTATCTGTAATTTGGAAACTCTGCCCCTCACTTGACTCTTAAGTTCTATCAGGGCAGGAACCAAATGTCTTTTTCACTGCTATATCTTTAGTGTCAGGCATCACATTAGACAAATAGACATCCTCAACAAATACTTATTGACAGATGGATGAATGGATTCCTTATTTAATATGCTATAGCTAAGAGATAAAGGAATCAACTGGCTGCTTCTTTAGGGTTTCAGATCACATCGGCTGCTACTAGGTCACTATGAGTAGAAGATGTATAGGTTTGCAAACCCAACAAGTCGATATTATCATTTTGATTATCAATGTTATTGGCACTATTAAACTCCCAAGAGACTAATTTGTATGCCAGAATCCACCTTTTGAACTTACAATAGGAAACGTATCTAAGAACTGGATTTATGGTCTGTACTGTGTCTTAGTGCAACTGAGACAGTAATCACTGAATAACCTTGTACCTCTTTACATTTCCTGGCCTAACTTGTAGTTAGGTTGGGACCACTTGACTAGTACAGGCCAGTAAACTATGAGCAAAAGTGGCATGTGTCACTTTGCAGTTGGGGGTATGTGAGAGCCAGTGTTTTTATTATTTCTTCTTTGCAGTGGCAACTTAGTAGTCCATGTGTTCTAGCTGGCAAATCTACAAGATGGAGGATGGTTGCCTGACCAGGACGAGACTTACATGAGTAAGATGTAAACCTTCGTTGTGTTGGGCTTGAGATTTCAGAGGCTTTGTGTTACTGGAGCATAACCTTGTATTTTCTTGATTAATAAAATGAGGAACTTTCTCTTGGTTTGTAGATTTGCATTCAGAGAGTCAGATTAAGATATGCAGGTTGTTTCTTGGGAAAACCCCTACTTTTGGAGCTATTTGGTTTATCTAAAATAATAACTGTGCTTTTATAAAAATTATAAGAAAAAGCACTAACATAAACTCAGAACACTTAAGCAACTGATGCTTACTAACTGAAATTTTATAGTACTTTAGACAAGATCGGTTGCATTCAGGGTGGTATGGTGGTAGACCTGGGATTTTATTGTACTTCAGAAATATTTTTAATTCTTATCGAACCAAAGGTTTGCAATGGTTTCTTCTGCCCTAATAGTTTTGCTGTCTTCTTGGTGAATAAGGAAATATTCAGGGTAAAATGAGCAACTTCTATAAATCAAGATCTTAGCAATTTTCTATTTTTTTCCTGTAGTTTATGTATTTCAATATGATCGTTTAGCAGGAGTTTATACAATAAAATGAATCTCTTAAGAGATTTATTTATTTTCATAAAGTTGTGTTTTTTTTTTAACAGAATCATATCCAAGTACTTGAATGCTTATTTTCTCTAAGATACTCTTAGTCTCTGCAAAGATGAGTAATTTGTCTCTTGTTCCCTGTTTTACCCTCTATAATGGAGACTGCTGACTGTTCCCCAGACTCAGTATGTACTTTGTGACATACCTTTCCTATCTCATGTATGTGTCATGTGACTGAGTACTGAGGTACTGATTCTCATTTTCTGCCCCCTTCTGGTCATCGATGCCCAAGGTGAACTCAAAGTCATGTGTGGAATATGGAAGAATTGCTGTCAAATGGTCGCTAAATGACTGCAAGGAGTAAAGGCCCACTCCTTGCCCCAAAATACATTTGTATTGGAAACATGTAGATTAAAATAAACCTCTTGTGTTAAGTCACTGAAAGTTTGGGGTGTATTTGTTGTTGTAATTAGCATTACCCTTGGGCAACTCTTAGTAGGTAATATATTAATTCTTAAGTATTTAAAATTTCAAGAATGATTAATTTATGCCTTAATTTGTAATGCAGCCCATTTGGAAAAAGCATGGTTTCACTTAAAATAGTCTGCTAATTCTTAGTCTTGATTTCATTATTCCAAATTACTTGCCTTTTTTTTTTTTAATAGCCAACTAATGACTACCCTGACTAAGTAGGTCCTTTGTTTATCCTCCTTCCTCCCACACCATTTTATATGGTTACATTTCTGTGTTTATAAATCTAGAGAGCATTTACTCTTATTTATAAATGCAGTAGGAAAAAAAGAAGGAATAACATTGCAGCATGAAAGTGGTTTTTATGTGGTTGACCTGGATCCTGGCAAGTCATTTTCCAAAAAAGTGTTGCTGCCTTGAGAAATTTACCAACATATAAAAATTACTCCACGTTATACCTAATGTCCAAGCCAATAATCTAGTTATCTTGGTTCCTGTCTCTCCTCACCATTTCACTTTTCTCTGGTCACTCACAGACAAGATCAATTCAGTCTCCTGAATATCTTTTGAATCTTAACTACCTCCATGCTATAGTTTAGGTTCCAACTAAGTATCCTGTGAGTGCTAAGTCTCTCAACATCTCCCTAGATTCAGTTTTAATACTTCACGCTGTTTCCAGAGTTAACTTTCCAAAGTGCAGACCTCAACAGCTCATGCCTCTCAAGAGTGTCCCTCACTCTTGGGATAAAACCTACTTTTTAATTTTTTGCAGTGTTGGGAATCAATGCCAGGGCCTGGCCCATGCAGGGAAGCACTCTACCCCCGAGCTACATCCCCAGCCCAAGCATAAATTTCTGATTATGACTTTAAGACCTGCATCATCAATGATAAAGTCCCCTTTCTTGTCTCCCACTGTCTCTTTTAAACATGCCCTATCCTTTCTAAGGCCTCTCAGCCTCTGACCCTGCCGTGACTCTTCCCACTTTGTCTCTTCCACCCTATCACCTTGGTAATCCCTGCCCATCCTTTTATTTTCTACTTAGATGTTTCTTCTGGAATCACCCTCCCAGATCCCTGAGGTCCAGGTTCACTGCCCTTCATTCTTATTCTGATATCAATCTCATTTTCTCTCAAACAGCTCCTGTGCTGTGCTGACCTGTGTCCTCTGCTCGGCTCATAGGTCATGACTGTGTGGCTCGCTATCACCTCTAATCCTTAGCCCAATGCGTATTTGTTACATAAGAGAGTAACACAATGTGAGAACCCAGTCTTTCTCAGAATGTCTATAGGGTGATATTTAAGGATATACTAAGGAAGACTAAAGTCAGGGCCAGAGTAACTTTCCAAGTATTAGGAAATTCTCAATACTAAAGATTCTTTGCAGAAGAAATGATGAAAGACAGCAGGATGAGTAGGTTTAATTGGAAGGGGCTTAGTTAGGTTTTAACCAGTACATTTTGAAAACTGACTAAATAGGATATACTGATAGATTGGTGGGTATGAATGACTCCATGTTTAAAAGTTACATTTGCTTGATGAAATTGTTTATGAAAACATAATATTGCAGTTATGGCTAGGATCATTATTAAGGATCACATGACCTAATTAATGACATGCATTGTGAAGTTTCTACCTAAACAAGTGCTTGGCATTTTGTAGTTACTCACTAAAATTATTTTCCTGATTTTGAAGAGACTTAGTATCTTGTCCAGGCAAGAAAACCCAGTGTGCTGTAACATGCTACCATTCCTAAGCAAAACTGTGCAGCAGGTGAAGTTGGCAGCCCATCTGCTGGAACTGCTGCAACCTCGCCCTCATTCCACACAAGCCCCGCAGGCGCCTCAGGGTCAGGACCTCTCCCTTGACCTGCTGCTCCAGTTGTCTCTCCAGCTCCATTACTTGGAGTGTTTATTACTCTTAGGCTGGTTTTTTTTCCCCCTCCAATGGAAACTGCTTTTTTATTACTTTGTACTTTGCTTCTACTTCTCTGACTGCTGCTGTGTGTGACTCCCGTTTTTCTGTGACTAAGTGTAGAAATCGCAGTATAAAGTGTTAGGAGCATTTACTCAGCTGTCGGACCACTGGGTATGAAACCTGGCACTACCTCCCTTGATCCTTTTGACCTTTGGTGAATGTGGTACCAGACCTTGCTTGTCCCCCTTTTTTCAATATGTAAAATGGGAATGGAAAAATCTTAAACTTGTGAGCGCTGAATGATTGTTAGCCACCATGAGTCACAACCGACTGCAGCCAATTTTATGGAACTCTACCACTTCTGCACTCCCCTCTTTTCATCCCTCCTTTGATCTTGTTTTCACTGAGATGTCTCACAGGAAACTCAACCTCAAAATTCAAGACCAAACTTAACAACTTCCCCATTAGGCCAAGCTCCTCTTTAGAGCAGAATGCTTTGGCTACAAGTAATAGAAAACCCAAACAGAAGTGGCTCAAACCTCAAGGGAAGTTATTTCTCTCCTGTGACAAGAAGCCTGGAGGTGGGATGAATCCAGCACTGGGTGACTCGGGTTCAGCCTGTCCTCCAGCACCTGGTCCTTTCCATTTCCTCGGCATTTTGACTTGTCCTTTTACCTGGCTCCCTCCCCTCAAAACAGTGCATTAGACAGTATTCTTAAAGCTTTCCCTTCATCTTCAGTGAATCCCGAGAAGCCCTCCTAATGTCAGGCCTGACAGAAGGACTGGAGTTCCCAGTTTCAGCTCAGATCAACCAAGGTCCGTGTGCCTGGAGGTAAGGATAGGATTCATTCCCCGAGCACGCGTCTGGGCGAGGGGTGAACACCTGAGCAGAACTTCTGCTCCTTGGCAAAGAAGGACAGTTAGGGGATGAATGTGGGTGGAGAGCGTGTAGTGTCTGCTGCAGTGTTTGAAATATGTCATAATCAGAGAAAAAAAGATTCAAGAATGAAGAATTGAGAGTGACACTGCAGTCAGAAAACCAGGTGGCTAAGTGGATGACCGTTGTGGAGAAGACAGCAGGATGAGTTGGTTTAATTGGCAGGGGCTTGGTTAGGTTTTAACCAGATGGAGTCTGAGGATCCTCGTGAGACATACTAGTGGGCATATTCCACAGCCCTTTGAAAGGGATGTCTGAACTGGAAATGCAGATTTCAAAATGCTCTGCTCTGTTCCTTCCCTCTACTATTACTTCTTATTCTCTCTTCCTCCTCCTTTTCTTCCTCCTCTTCCTCCTCTTCCTCCTCCTCCTCTTCCTCCTCCTCCCCCTTCCCCCCCACCTTTGTCCTCCTCCCTCTTCTTAAAATACTGGGGATTGAATTCTGAGGGGTTTTACCGCTGAGTTACATTTCCAGTTCTTTTTTTATTTTGAATTAGGGTCTCACTAAGTTACTGAGGCTGACCTCAAACTTGTGATCCTCCTGCCTCAGCCTCCTCAGTTGCTGGAATTACAGGCATGTGCCACCACCACACCCAGCCCCTTTCCATCATTCTTGATGCTAGAACCAAGTCTCCTACTGGCCTTCCTCTTTCTTTATTGCTGTTCTCAGGTCATGGTCTTCACTGTCTTAAGGAATACACTCACTTTTGGTAAAGCCATTGCTTCACTCACTGTCTGCCAAGAGTTCAGTGTAATGGGAGACAAGTAGCCATTCCCTGTTAAAATTAATTCAACATTTAGAAAGTCAAATAATTCACTTGATCTACTTTTTTAAAAAAATTCATTAATCATTACATTGCAAAAACAACTCCCAAACTGAATAATTCCATCCCTAAGGCCAGGAAATTGTGGGAAGTAGACAGTTATTTAAAGGCCTATTGAAAAGTACAGACCTACCTTACTGTCCTCTTTGCCCAAAGGCAGTGAGGTTGGGTTAAGTAAAAGGTGAGGGTGAACAGCCAGGACAAAGCAGAGCAGCCCTGTGCAGCAGGGAGAGGTGTGAGCATCGGGCAGCTGGAGGAGTGTGGCTGAAGGTGCGTGTGGCGCTGAGAAGTGGTGAGAGGGTAGGATGGTGACCCCAGACAGGAGCCCACAACAGTGGATTGCTGATAAGGCTGCAGCCAAGAGCACGAAAAGCAGACAGGGAGGTCGAGGAAGGAAGGAAAGGGCTGGGGAGCAGTCGGCAGGAGAAATAGAAGGGCAAATTCAGAGTTCTGGAATTAAGTCAGAAGGATGTAGATGGATCAGACATGCTGGGTGATTTTTCACAGGAAATTTCGTCTAAATAGCAAATTGATTGAAAATGAATATTCTTAGTCACTGTTTTTCATGTTTATGATTTTGAGGAACTGTAAGCACTGGAGGTTGTAGAATAAGGTGTAAGGGAGGCATTCGCCCTCCCCCCTGCCCCGTGTGCATTTTGTACCTTTTCAATTTTGGTTATTGATTTTTTTAAATTTAAATTTACTATTCCATAACCTATCAGTTCTACTTCAAGGAACTTATCCCTCATAAGTATTTGTATATGTGTTACAAAATTGTGCATAAAAGTTAGTGATAACATTGTTTATAGTAATAATGACAACAGCAAAACTAGGAGCAGCCCAAGAGTTCATCAGTCAGGGCAGATGTATCAGTTTTAACCTATGTGTGCTGACATTTAGAAAAACTGGGTTTACAAATATGCTAATATGGCAGAGTTGCTGAATTAGAATAGGAATGCCACACACAGCCCCCAGAGCTCAGGGCTTAATGTAGCAAAGGTTTAGTTCTCACTCAGGTAAGATCTTCAAGGATCAGAGCCCCTCCAGGCGGTCACGCTGCTCTGCCATCCCAGCACAAAGCTTCTGCAGTCACCAAAGCACGTGCACACCAGCTCTCGGTGCTTTGGCCCAAGTCTGTATGTCCCACAACCTGTGGACAGAGCTGATGCCCCTGCCCTAACTGCAGGAAGAGGTGATGTGATGCGTGGGAGAACAGAGCCCGCCCTGCTCCATCTTGGGAAAAACAACACATAGATCAGATTATGTGCTATTATTATCTTTTATATGTCATATGTTATGTGATAAATAATATTTTTTACATACCATATATCATTTAAATATACATATAGGGATCATACAGGGATTACAGACACATAAAGGTTTCTGGAAGACTATATAAGAAACTATTGTTATTTTCCACTTTTTGTTGTTATTTTCCACTTTTTCCTTCTGGTGCAAGGGATTGAATCCTAGGTGCTCCATTACTGAGCTCCATCTCCAACCCTTTTAATATTCTATTTTGATACAGGGTCTCGTTTAGTTGCCAAGTTGCCTCAACCTTGTGATCCTCCTGCTTCAGCCTCCCAAGTAGCTCAGATCACAGGCATGCACCACTATTCCTGGCAGCAGAATTATGTATTAATTTTTAATGGATTTTTTTTGGTCTGGTTCATATTGAATCACTGAAATACTCCATGAAAATAAATTGAGTTTTGGCATTTTTTTGTTTTTGTTTTTGTTTTTGTTTTGTGGTGCTGGGGATTGAACCCAGAGCCTTGTGCTTGTAAGGCAAGCACTCTACCTACTGACCTATCTCCCCAGCCCATAAATTGAGTTTTGATAAATCTGAATTGAGCAACTATTAATTTACCTTAAAAGAAATTCGTAGTCTTAGTTTGTATATGTGTATATTATGTGAGTAGTGTGAGTAGAGAGAATTGCAAAATCCACATATACTTCCTTAGGTTGGTAAAACCTTATATGTCGCCAGCTTTATAAAATAGGAAATGCCATTCACCATTTACTCTGCACCACTCCTTTCCTGAATGTGCTGCGACTAAAGGGCAGGCAAAGAAGTAAGTCATTCATTCATGGTGAACAGTAAGGAACTGACTGGCATTGCCTTGGAAAGCCAAAACCCTTTGAGCTATAAAAATACAGTAACAGATGACATAATCCTTGTTCCTAAGAGAAATATTTTTAAAATACATTAATCTCTTTAAGCATTCAGAATACGAAGGTTCACTTTTACAGGTTTATGTACTCTTTCCACAAAGCCAGACATTCTAATGGGGTGTATATTAAATATATATTTTAAAATGCTCTTTAACTGATATTGAAAAAAAGAAGAATAGCATAACACTATAGGTATGGTGAAATATGGTTACTTTTATAATTATGAACTTCCTCCTCTTATTAAACCCCAGAGTACCATTTATTCCCTGAAATTAGTGTGGATATAGCCTGAAAATAAAGATGGTCTTGGCTCTAAGGATGTGATTTGAACTCCTGTCTCTGTCACAGTTTCTGAAATCCCAGAAAGAGGACATGACCTTTGCAGAGGCTCTTGCAGAAATCCAATGCAAAGCAGATGCTTCTTTGGCCAGGCCCACCCCAAACTTAATGTCCATCCAAGCTGCATTGACCAGGTGTAGGCTATCCTGTAAATGTCAGCTTTTTTAAGTTAGTACTTTTTTTTTTTTTTCAAATAATTCTTTTGGCTTTGAAGTTATTTCTTTTATGTTTTGCATGTAAATGGTGTCCAATTTTGATGGCTTTATTGTTTCTTTAGTTAGTCATCTCTGCAAATAACACATTTCACCATCAATTGGGGCTCCAAAACCAGACTCACTATATGAGGGAATCATACCTCCCAGTAAAACCTAGTACAAACTCTTGGGCATCATTTCTCTGGGCCTGCTTCCACCATCTTAATTTGACTCACTGTGACTGTACATTCAGAAAAAGCATATGTCTTGCAAGGACAAAGGAGTCTTCAAAGTTTGTTTTGCAAAAGATTAAGCATGAAGTTAAATTAGCATTAAAAATAAATAATATGCATTTTCTTCCCTAATATCTTAGTCTGTTTGGGCTGCTCTAACAATATGCCTTATGCTGGGTAATTTATAAACAACAGAAATTTATTGCTCAAGGTCCTGTAAGTCCTAGATCAAAGCACCAAAGGACCTGATGTCTGATGAAGGCCTGTTCCTCACAGAAGCTGCCTTCTTGCTGTGTCCCCACATGAAGGAAAGGGCAAACAAACACCCTCAGGCCTCTTTTGTAAGGGCACTAAACCTTCTCATGAGGGCAGAGCCCTCACAACCTAATCACCTCCGAAAAACCCCAACTCTCAATATATTGCAGATTGCATTTCAACATATGAATTTAGGGGACATTTCCAGACCATCACACCCAATTTTAGCTAATAGTGTTAAATTACAAATTTTAAAAAAGGCTTTATTAAAAATTAAGATGATAATAAACATAATAAATAATAAAAGTGCTTTCTTTTCCCTCTGATCTGTATATGCTTTTGGGTTAAAGTTGATACATCGTCCTTAAATATTATCCTTTGTAACATGGCACTACTATGAAGTCTGTTTACCTCCTCACGATGCAAGCTGAGCAGGTGAGTTTGACAGCATTCACACTGGTCTAGACATTGTTGAGCAAGGTAAATCCATTGATCTCACTCTTGTCTGTCATTGTAATGTCTAATTGCCTTAAAGTCTCTAAACACTCTATTTCTGTACATATCAGAGACCAAAGAACAATCTGCAGACAGAACACCTGGAGTAACACTGTTCTAGAAACTATTGGAGAATGTGTGTAAACAAATGTAGAAACACTTAATAATTTAAAAGGGCAACCGAAGATTTTCCTAGGGCAACATCAGTTAATTGGCAGGTAGGTTGTTAGAGACAGTCATTGTCTGAAAGTCCAGTGGAAGAAGGGAGATTGCCTCAGGCTAGCAATGCAAGAAAAGCCTTAAGGAGAAAGCTTCAAACTACTTCTAAGATTTCTTAAAGGACGATAAGATGTTTAAAAATATGAAATGAAGACGGGAGCAGTGGTGCATACCTGTAATCACAGCCGCTCAGGAGGCTGAGGTCGGAGGGTTGCAAGTTCAAAGCCAGCTTCAGCAACTTAGCAAGACCCTGTCTCAAAATTTAAAAAAATAGATAAAAGGGCTAAGAATGTGGCTCAGTAGTTAAGTGCCCCTGGGTTCAATCCCTGGTACCAAGGGGAAGGGAATACATACATATATATACATACAAACACATATATATGTATATATATACACGTATACATACTTATATATACATGTACACACATATATATAATAAATCAATTTTATTACTAATTATAGTATCTTTTGGTAAGCCCTGAAGTAAACTTAACCATTAATCATATTAATTGGTGATATATAAGTAATATTATTACTACATAAATCCTCAGGTCAGCCTTTGGATGCAACAGGAACTTCCTTGCTTGTGTTCTTTTTTTAAAAAAAAAAGTAAATTTGAAATTTTAAAAACAAAAGTCCTTACTCTTTTGAGTCATCCCAAATTTCCTGGTAATTACTGTGTTTGAACCAGATTCTTTATAAGTGGGAACACTCTGTAAGGTTCCTTTAGAAGCTCTGTTTTGCAGATGTTGTTTTGTAATATGGAATTCGTCCTTGCCAGCAGAGTGTAGTTTATGTTGCATCACTTCCTTTGCAAGAGAATCAACTGCAGGATCCTTGGGGTAGGGTCATTTTCTCATTGTTCTGCACAATGTGTATTACCTGTTTATGGTGTTAGGGCTCTCTGATTAGTCATGACCAGAAATTAAATGGAGATTGTTATTACACCTGTCAGCTGGTAATGCGGGATGGGCTGTAGACAGGGTAGATGTGGGATGCAAGCTATAGAAGATTTTTTTAAATGCTCAATTCAGTTTTATCTTTTTTAAGTTTTAGTCTCATTTTAAAATAAGAAAACATCCCTTAAAAATCCATATTTCCAACTTCTCTTGAGAAATCAGAAATTCTGGCATCGCTCATCCACATTTCAGAATGGGAACCATCTGCCAGAGTCACTGCTGCTCATTTTATAAAGGGCATATGCTTGCCAGAGTCCCCACTAGGCCCTTTTTGACTTAACTTCCTTTCTGTTTCACTTATCTGTCTGACTTTCTGGCTTCCAGAGACATCTTAGTTTGGTTACTGAACCAGTGTATGATAGTGTGACTTACCCAACAAATCTAAAGCCAAACCCAAACAAAACCTTCAGCTTTTCTAGCACCATTCATTCCCTTTCATAACTGGCATTAGGCATCATTTGAAGAAGGAAATAATATATAATTCTGTGATTGAAATAAATAGATCCCAGAAATATATTATTATAATCTGTATAAGTAAATGAAGCAGATGTGTGTGTATGCATACACATACTTATATGTGAGAATATGATAAATATGAAAACATTCTAACAATTGGGGAATCATCTGAGTGAAGGATATTTGAGATTTTTTTAAATGTTCTTACAACTTTCAAGTTTGAAATTATTTCAATATGAAAATTATTTTTAAAAGTCAAAGCTAACTCTCAACCACAGATTTTCAACAGTGAGAAAGATTTTTCCCCTAAGTGATTTATCTTTTTGTCAGAATTTGAGGAAAGGAAAAATTTAAGGCCAACCTAATTGATACCATGTTTTATGAATTATTTCCCAGGAAAAAATATTTCCCTTTAGCTGATATTAAGAATATAACTTAGGTAAAATATTTTTATATGCATTAACAACTGAAACAATTTGTATGTGCATCCACTTACTAGTACCTTACCATAATAAAGCAATCAAAGCATAAATGTGTTGCTTCTGTTTCCAAAGAAGGACCTTATTAGCAAAATATATTTCAGATGATGTATAGGCAGCCACATGTTAGGTATCTTAAACAAGCAACCATACTGCCAGCAGAGCACAGACTTAAGCCATTTATTCATTGACAGTGATGAATTTGCACCAGTTTATTCCCCTTTGGGCTGATCTCTCTTGTAATCAATGATGTGTATCTAAGAGACTGGTCAGAATAGAAACTGTAGTCCACACAGCCAGGACAGAGACTAGAAATAAATAGGACTGCGGATGTAGCTCAATGGTAGAGCACTTGCCTAACTTGTGCAAGGTCCTGGGTTCAATCCCCAGCTCTGCAAATAAATAATAGTCCATAAGAGAATTCATTATCTTTATTTTTGCCAATAAACTCTTTATCCCAGATTTGGATAGTGAAAGCCCCTTTCTACTGACAGCAATATCTTTGACATGTGCCTGCCATTTTTTAAGAACTTCCTTACGTCCTGGTTCATTAGGATACTCTAGGTTCATCTTGTGCTTTCCCTGCCCCAGTGATAGAATCAACCATGTCTCCAAAACACCTTGGTTCCTTTTAGTAGAGTGTGGCATTTGGAAATCATTATCTGGTGGAGATGTGAGAGTTGCTACTGATGTGTCATTGCCCCTAGACTTCTCAGCAACCAGAACTGGGGAGCAGGCAGGGAAATGTGCATTTGACCCTCCCCATCTGCCATCGCCCTCTGTGATCTGTAGGCTCCACATTCACAGAATCAACCAATTGCAGATAGAAAATATTTGGGGGAAAAAATTCCAGAAAATTACAAAAAACAGAACTTGAACTTACAGTGTGTCAAGCACTATACTGCTTCTGTGCAAATGAAGTGATATGTAGGCATGGTATTAGGTATTATAAGTAATACAGAGATGACAGAGTATGTGGGAAGATGTATATAGGTAATAATATCAATAGTATACCATTTTATATAAGAGACTTGAGCATCTGTGCATTTGAATATCCACAGTGGGTGTGGGAGGTCCCAGAATCAATCCCCTTTGGACACTAGAGACAATTGTACATCTCTGTTTATATTAAACATCATGAGTTCATATTTGGGGGTTGGTTTCCACATCCTGCATGGATGAGGGGAAGACTTTCTGTTGGAGGATGTTGATGCCAGCAGTCAATTAATTACTAATAAACTTATCTAATCAATAAACAGAAGAGCCAATATTCTTTCCAAATGGAAGGGGTGTAGCAAATTGGGCCATACCAGATCTGGCCTCCAACAAGATGGAGAAGCCTACTTTCCCTTTATTTATAGTTGCATAGGTAAAGGGGCTGGGACTTGGAGGGGCTGCTTCTGTGAAAAACAGGATGGGATAGAGTTAGGGAAGCCATTTGCTTAGAGAATTAGCATATCCTCATGGGTGAGCCACTCTGTACAGGGCTACTTATTCTCCGCTATCTAAAAGAGTCTCCCATGACTGCCAGTTCCTGGGAGTCAGACCTCTGTATCGCGTGGCTCAGCCAGGACTGATTCTGCTAACCATGGATGGCTCCCCACACATATTGATACCTCTCATTTCAGCCTAACGTTGTGGGGTTTATTTTAGTCTTTCCTCTAACGTGTGTAATTCCCTTCTGCAATGGGAAGACGCCTGGTTTCTGTTATCCTCAACATATTTACTTCTTCGTTTCTATCCTCCTATATACAACGAATTTCCCAGCATGTGGACTACTGCTGGCCACCTCAGCCACGCTGGTGGAGTCCTCACCCTGGACCCACCACACATAGTGAGCCAGCTGGAAGCCCTGGCTCTGCCAAATATACTGACCATGCTGGCCAAACCTTTGGCTTTTCAAACTTAGATGAATTATAAGCAAAAAGTTGAGACAAAGTATTTCCTGAAATTTGAAAACAAGAATATTAAAATTTTTAGTTATTCAGTCACATTGTCTGGGTTCAGTTCTTATTCACAGAGGATGACAGGACTTGTTTAAGGCAAAATTTGGAACTCATGCTGTTTACAAGTAGTCTTAGTTTTTCTTACCTATTTGAAATGTCATCTTAACAGACATTTGGAGAAATTGTAGTGCTTCAATGAGCCAGATTGAACTAGAAGACAGCTACTTTCTGAGGCAGTCAAAGCTTTCCTTATCAGCCTGTGAACCTCCAATGCACAGTCATGATTGGGGTGTCATTAAAACAAAAAAATATTACAGTGTTTACCTTAAATTGGCAACCAATCCACCTACATAAATTCCTTTCTCAGTATGATCTAGCAATAAAAAAAAGATTTTAATTTCTGTTAGAAGAACTAAGGGAAAAAGGGAAAATTATTTGTTTTTTCCATTTCCTGATGTATTTGATCTGTTTTTAGTTTGACTCTTTTCTTTGCCACCACATTCTTATTCTCTTAGTTCACTTCCTGATGTCTGGTATTCCTGAGCATAGACAGCATTTGGTTATTTTCACAAGTGGAGATGGACTGACCTGTTAAAGCAGAGGACTGGATTGTCCAAATCTTGTTTGTCTTTGGAGGGTGTTGATTTTCACAGTCTGAATGTGGGCCCATTTGACACTTGGAGATTTTAATAATGAATCTCTCAATGGTTCCAGGTCTCTTCCCACTTGGTAAAAACTCCCTTTTGTCCCCTGGCAATATACTAGGAATAAGTAAAATATTTTTTTAAAAATCTGGCTTGCAATGTCTTAGGAATCTTGATTACAATATAAGAACAAAGCTGTATAATACATCTCCTCAAGTGTTATTTAAAAATAAAACCTCTTTGTAGAATGATAATGGCGATGTCCTTCATCTTTCATATCTTCTTTAAATCCCTCCAAATTTAACTTCCTTTGCATAAAAATTCTATCCCCAAATGACCAGCCATTATCAAGAGGCCTCAGGAAACAGCTTTGATAATTTCATCTAGGGGTGTCACCTGACATTCCTAACTTCCCATTAGAGTCTGGTGACATCAGATGAGCTATATATATAGATTAATGCTGTAAAAGTCCCATACGCCCCCTGGACACTCCCAGCATGGGGGTTCGTGTGTGCCAATCTAAACTCCCTCCTTCCCCCAAGGCTCATATCCACCATCCAAAAGCAAGACTGGGACTGCTTAGATGACAGAAGTCCTGCACCATTACAGGGGACAAGTCTTCCTCAGACTTATGCACAAGGAAGCTTGCGAAAACACACACACGCGCACGCGCGCGCGCACACACACACACACTCCAAAAGAAAGTACCAAATATAAGAAGGATAAGGTTAATGCAACTCATAAGAACTATTCAAAGCTTCTCAGGAGAAAATGTGGCCTTAAAGGATGTTATAGATTTTTGACAAAAGCCAAGGAGAACCCAGGAAGGACAAGGTCTCTGACTTTCATTCATTTGATAAATATTTTTGCTGGTTTTGAAATCCTCTGCTCAGTTCTATGATGACCATTATTCTAACCCAAGAGAAAGAAAACAGCATCCTGGCTTTTCCCCTCGTTCAGTTCATTCTGTAGCAGAAACAGTTCTCCTTCCAGGCCTGTGACAGCTTTGCTCTGCACTTGAGCTTTCTGCAAACAAAACAATAATTGAACGATTGACTTGGATGGATGGTAATGTCCTCCTTACCTGCCCCTGGGCACATGATGTCAACAAAAGTGGGTTTTGGAAAATGTTTCTATTAATATTTAGTAAATTTTGGATTTGCAACAAACATGAAAAACATCTAACATCGTCCTAAGCACAGTAGGTGCACAATAAATATTTATTTAATGCACATATACTTATTTAATGTGCATCTGTTTATCAAACTTAAAATAGGGAATGCGACAGTAAACAAAATGGAAATAATCCACTCACTCACTTTAACCATTTGTTTTCCCTCAGTTTCTCCTGCCACAGCCTCTCTCCAGCCTGTACCCCAAAGCCATTCATCTGGCTGCCTAAAGATTTTCAGTAACGCCTGGGAAAATCTTGCTTTACACATGCCAAAGCCTTCCCATGTTATAAAATTGAAATAGGGAACTGTAGTTCTTAAAAATTGATGCAGTATTCTGAGTAGGTTTTCTGTCGTTTACTCAATTAGGCATAGTTATTAAAAAGTGACAGGGCAGGCCGAGAAAGTTTCCTGTCATCCAGACTCCCACCCACAGATGGAATACCTAAGGACAGTGTAAGGTGGCGCACCTCCTGCCAGTGCCAATGTGATGGCAGGAAGAGGTAGGAACCCTGGTTGATCTATGTAGTTAAAACCCTCAGACACCCATGAGATTGTTTATGCTTGTAAGAGTGTTCAGTATGGTACTTCAAGTGTTCATAGTATTATTTTGAATGCACAGTTGCTATTGATTCATCTATTGAGTGTTCCTACCAACAGGTTTTCTACCTCATTCCTAACTTCCTAACTTCCCATTAGGGTCTGGTGACATCAGACCTCCTTCATTTCCCTGAACAGTGTTGTATACAAGTTCAGCCCCCATTAGTGAATTTAATTCATTGCTGATTGGAAGAGAAAATATGGCATCATTATTATTAGGGAAACTTCAGGGCCAGGGGCTTTAAAACACTTAAACTGCATGTGCAAGGTCCTAGGTTTGATCCCCAGCACCACACAAAGAAAAATACACACACACACACATATGTTTTAGGGGGGAAAGATGTTGTATTTGTTTATACCATTTTCTTATATCAGGAAAGTAGACTTATTAAGTAATTTGATGTAATAAAACTCAGTTAGTGAAAAATTTCCAAATATTTTACTTTTAACTTGGGCATTGGAGCACATATTCTCCTTGCATTTGCCCATCTATGACAGGTGAGGATTCTGGGTGCCCTCTGCTCTTTGATAATCCAAGTTTGCCATCCTTTGTGTTGTTTACTATGTATCCAGGGAATCAGGTTTAATTTGAAGAGTGATGCTTTAGTCAGCTATTCCACTGCTGTGATTAAAAGATCTGACCAGAACAATTGTGGAGGAGGAAAAGTTTATTTGGAGGCTCACAGTTTCAGAGGTCTTGGTCCACAGAAGGCTGGCTCCATTCCTCAGGCAAGGCTGAACATCATGGCAGGAGAGGGTGGAGGAGGGAAGCAGCTCACATTGTGATCAGAAAACAGAGAGTACACTTGCCAGATACAATTTTATACCCAAAGCCATGCCCCAATTCCTACCTCCTCCAGCCACACCCTACCACTTCAGTTACCACTCAGTTAATCCCATCAAGGCATTAAATCACTGATTGGGTTAAGGCTCTTACAAGCCAATCATTTCTCCTCTGAACCTTCTTGCATTGTCTCACATATGAGCTTTTGGGGGACACCTCACATCTAAACTATAACAAGTGACAAATAGGGGTAACTCCTGGTTTTTCTAACTCAACATAGCCTGTCTCATTCACAGTCACCCCAATTTTTTTTTTTTTTTTTTTTGGTTGTCCCTGTCTTTAACAAATAGCACTGTGGTCTGCTCAGTTGTCTGTGTAGAAGCCCTAACGCTTCCCTCTGTCTCTCTTCTGACATCTAGTCAGTTCTGTTCTTGAAGCCCGCTCACTTCTCTACCTCTCCACTGCTCCCTCCCAACCAAAGCTGTCACCCCTTCCTGGGACTGGCATATCAGCCTCCCAACTGGGCCTCCAGTGGGCACTCAGTTTCCTATCCTCTGCAGCCAGAGGGAGCTTTTGGCAAAGCAGATAGGATCAACATAGGCAATGCTTCCCTTGGTAAATCCCAGACCCCAGCAGTGCCAGCAAAGCCCTGTGTGTGCTGGCCCCTCCTCTGGCACCCTCCCCTTGCTCTCTTTGTTGGGGTGTAGTCACTGTCTTGCTCTGGATTCCTCAGATGCTTGTTCCCTCCCTCCTCCAGGGCAGGGTACATTCTGTCGCCTTCTCTCCAACCCCTGTTTAGTATCTATCTTCTTCCTTACTTGCATTAGGGCAGAGATGATCTGCTATTCACTAGCCATGACTCACAGTGCTTGGAACATGAGTGCTGATAAGTATTAATTGGTTGGTTGAGCAAATGAATATAAATAAAATCAAAGGCATCAATAAGGACATTTAAAGGATTTACACTATTGTCTGTCATAAAAATAGGATGTAGTATATTTGCGCTCAGCATATGCCACTAGTGTGTTGAGCACTGTGTGTGGAATATTTTATTTATTATAACAATCCTGTGAGGTAGGTACTTGATATAATTTGGATGTCAAATGTCCCCCAAATCATAAAGCCATGTGTTAAAAGTTATTTTCCTCAGGATGGATTTCTCAGGAGGTGGTGGAACCTTTAAGAGGTGGGGCATAATGGGAGGTCTTTAGGTCATTGGGCGTGTGCCTTTGAAGGGTATTGTGGGACCCAGCCCCCTCCTTGCTCTCTTTGACTCCCTGGCTTGTAAGGTAAGTCATTTTGCTCTACTGTTCACTCCCACCATTGTGTGATGCTGCCTCACCACAGGCCCAAAGCAGTGGGGGCTACCTGATCATGGACTGTAACCTCCAAACCTTCAAGCCAAAATAAACCTATTCTCTTTATTAATTAACAGTCTCAGATGTTATGTTACAGTTATGAAAAATTGGCTAACATAGTACTATTATCCCACTTTTCAGATGAAGAAAGTGAGGCACAGAGAGGTTCAATAACTTGCATATAATGATAGGGCTAGTTAGTGCTAAAACTACAACCAGTGCCCTGTTTCCTCTGCTATCAGTGGAACTGGGAATACCCATATGCTTTGTGGGTGGGCTGTGCTAGTGCTTCTCAAGCATTCTGTTCCAGGTCATGAATGGTGGATTATAGTATGTCAATAAAAGGTCAAAATAAAATATCCAGTTCCAAATGATTCCAAATGCAGTATAAATATCAAATCTCTATATTTACTGAACTGCAAATATAGAGATTGTATAATTACTTGAATAATTAAAATGTCAAACTACATGACTTTTAGGAAGTCTTTGAAACCTCTCTTTCCTAGAGCTGGAATATTACTGTTTTCTTGATCATGTCTGTTTCCAGTTATTTTGTAGAACATTCTTCAGTTTAGGTTGTCTATGTTTATTCCTGTTCTCTGAGCTTCCATAGCTTTTTTTTTTTTTTTTTGCCTTGATTCAGGATCTCACTAATTTTCCCAGGCTGACTTCAAACTCACCACCTTCCTGCCTTGGCCTCCCATAAAGCTGGGATTACAGATGTGTGTGCCCACACCTGACCCCACATTCTTTCTTTGCTATTGTCTTAAATATATTTTGAAACAACATGATTATGTGTGGAAGGGTGAATAGAAACGAGAGGAGAATGATAAATAAAAGCTAATTTTTAAATCCTCTATTATTGTGCTTTCTGTGTGGCATTGTCTATTTATGTAAACTGTGGAGCGTAGTAATACTGAGTCTTATTCTCCTCTGGAACTCAAGCTCTTGGCATGGTGCCTGGCACATGGGCACTTACTAGTTACTCAGATATTTATGAATACATACAAACCAGTAAGTAGCAGAGCCAGGATTCAAACCCAGGGCCGAGGGCCCCAGTGCTGTGTGACTCAAAGCTCATAATCTTTCCAACACATGGTCCCCCCACCCCCCCGCCCACCATCTTTCAAAGGCATAGGTAAAAAGGATAGAACAGAGTGACTCCATCTCACAGAGATGGGATTTGAACAAAGGAAGCAGAAAGAGGATGCTTTCACCTTAGGAAGAGGTTCTTGTCTAAGAACTCAGGAGGTGGACTGAGCCTTATTGAAAGTTGGCAGCCCCCTAGTAAACCCTGCACCAGCAGCTGCATTGGTGAAGAAAGGGGTCAAAGTTTTGTGTACTTTGAAAATAAAGCTGCAATGCAGTCAATCCTTTCAAAATGGTCCAATATTGTTGATTTAAAAAAAAAAAAAAAACCACCCAGGAAATAGAAATTCTCATACATTATAAATGGATGATAAGCTGGTACAATCTCTTTGGCGAAGAATTTGGCAATAATTCATAATTTAAATTGCACATATCCTTTGAACTAGCATTTTCAATTCTGGATGTATTTTCTATAGAAATATATACCATTAATTTGTAGTTGCATTGTCTATAACAAAAGATTGATAATATGTATAACTAATTAGAACAAATTAAAAAAATTAAAAAAAATATTGACAACAACCTAAATGTCCAGTAGGGATTAATTCAATATATTATTGTATATTCACTCATGAAATAGTATTCTATGCAAGCCTAAAATATTAAGCTCTTCTCTGTCTACTTATGTGTGATTTTTGCCAGTATAAATGTTTTAATTAGAAGAACATTGCCATTCATTTTTTTAAAAAAGCCTATGTGAGTACATATATTTGTGTATGCATAAACTATTTCTGAAAGAATTCACAAGAAACCAGCGGCAGTAGTCACCTCTGAGGAGTGAAGCTGTAGAAAAGATGAAACACACCAGTTTTTTATTTATATCTTTCAAGTATTTTGCTAAGAATCTTAAGTTACCTACTCTCAATTAATGAATTAATAAATAAATAGTTAACTCTATAAATACACTTGGAAGTTGCATTTTTAATTAGCAACTGTTAGGTTTGATAGTTTCAGATTTACAGAAGTTGCAGGAATAACCACAAGAACCTCCTTCCCCATCCCCACCTCTTTCTTCATTTTTCTTGCACTACTAGGGATTGAACCCAAAGCAGGTGCTCGCCACTGACTACATCCCCAGTCCCCCCTTGTATTCTTTACCAACCATTTGCATTTTGCTTTGTTTCTCAGCTTCTCTTTTTATGTTTTCCTATGTGTATGCAATTCTTTTAACCATTTGAGAGTATTCTGGAGACAATGTGCCCTGTTACCTCTGAATAATTCAAGGTATGTTTCTTAAAAACAAGGACATTCTCTTACTTAACCACAGTACAATCATCAAACTCTGGAGATATAATTTTGACACAATTCTAGTATCTAATTCATGTTCAGATTTCATCAGCTGCTCCCATAAAACCCTAAATAGCAGTTTTTCCTCTCATCTAGGAAATACAAACTGTTACTGTGCTGTGCATTTAATTGTCATGTCTCTTTAATTTCCTATAATCTGGAATATTACTGTTTTCTTGATCATGTCTGTTTCCAGTTATTTTGTAGAACATTCTTCAGTTTAGGTTGTCTGTGTTTGTTCCTGATTAGATTGTTTCCGTGGTTTGGAAGGATGCCACAGAAGTGATTACTGGGCCTCCTGCATCTTATCAGGAGGCCCTGCTGTGGTCTAGGTTCTCAGCTTGCCGAACAGGAAACTGAAGGGTCTGCTTCAGGGCACACCTGGATGCCTCTGGGCCATAGCAGCTCCTGAGCTGGGAACTGCAGTCCCTGAGCTCATCCTTTCTTCTCTTCACTTTCACCAGCCAACTTCACTGTATCTGTCAGATTTTCTAAAATGTTCAGAAGTGTCTTATACACAGTCTCCCAGCTCCTTGCTTCTTGTAAGTGGTTGATTAGGAGTATGCAGTGGTGGAGATATTTTGCATATCTCTTTTGTCAGTTCATACCATATACTATCAATTCTCTGGAAGGAGTCTTTTATCAGATTAGAGAATCTATTCCAGGAACTCCAGAATCAATTTAGAAAACTTATTCTGAACATCACTCCAGAATTATAAAAAATTCTTAAAATTTAACAACTCTGGGTCCCAAAATTTGTATTAGTCCAGGTTCTCCAGAGAAAAACCAATAAGCTATACTCTTTTCATGTCAATGCCTTATGCATAGAGAGAGATTTCATATAAGGCACTGTCTTATGCAGTGGTAGAGACTGAGAAGTCCAAGATCTGCAGGAGAGCCAATGGCATAGCTCAAGTCTGAGTCCAAAGACCTCAGGACTGATGGGGTCAGTTCCAGTCCAAGTCAAAAGGCAGGAAAAGCTCAAAGATAGGCAGAGAGAAAGAATTCTTTCTTCCTTAGTCTTTTATTCTATTCAGGCCTTCAACAGACTGGGCAATGCCCACCCACATCCAGGAGGGCAATATGCTTTATTCAGTATACCAATTTGAAGTTGAACTCATCCAGAAACACCCTCAGAGACATAAGCCAGAAAAATGTCATCAAACATTTCAGCACCATGTGGCCCAGTTGATTCAATACATGAAATTATCCATCACAGGTACATATGGTGGTTTGTTCCAATATTAATGATGTTAATTTCAATCACTTGGTTTAAGTAGTCACAGGCTTTCTCTACTCTAAAGTTATTCTCTTTACCTTTGCAATTAATAATTAATCAGTGGGGAGATACTTTAAGGCTATGAAAATACCCTGTTCCTCATCATACCTTCAACTACTGACAATGTCCCAACTCATGTCATTCTTTCTATATTTATTCCTTGGCATTCTGCCTTAAGGAATAACTTTTCTTTCTCTCACAGACTTCTTTACTTACATCAGTGTGTATCTGTATTCAGTGGATTGTAATCTTATTTTAATGCTGACATGGTCCCAGGTAGGTCCCAGCAGGAATCCATTCATGTTGCCATTCTTTGAGCACTTGCCTACTTCCTGGCTCAACCGAACATTCCAGATTCTTCTTGAAATTTCCCTGTCCCAGTGAGGGAACAGTTTATCTCCCTGGAACCCTGAGTTCTTTTAGATAAGAAAGATAGTATTTGTAAGCCAACATCTGGGTGTTATTCCTGTCAGTTCTCCCAGTGGACTGGACACATACAGTTGCTCCCTCCTCTCTCTGCTCCTCACATACCATGAATTCCTACCAGTACCTACAATTTCAGTCAACCCCACATGTTCTACAGCCTCCTTCTCCAACAGTTAAAACCCTGTCCCAGAGATTGGAGTAGGTACCAGAATTTTATTTTTCTGGGATAAAACTTGGTATTTATATCTAGATGATATGAAGTTGCACGTGTAAAGAGAAGAGTAGAATGTTTTCTGTTGGGATATAGGTTTGTGGTCCATCTTTTGAAAACTAGGTGACATCTTTATCTCTCTCCTCCAATTCTGAAAGTCATAAGGGCCACCAAAAAGAAAGGGGGAGGTAGAGGGGGAATCAATCACATAAATGGGAAGGGGAATGATGGTAGATGATTTAAGCCTCATAACCTGAATTTCCTCTCTAAGTAAGTTACATTCTCTGAGAGAAAATGGAGGTGGGCCCAAAGCACCATTCATTCATCGCTTTGTTTTTAATTCATTTAACCATGCTTTCCTCACGCAGGCCCTGTACCGCCTGCTGAAGATGACACAATGAACAGGAGGCTAGGTGTGGTCTCTGTTCCTCTAGAGACACAATAAACAAGTAAGCAAAAGATTGTGGTAACTGCCGTGAAAGAAGCAACAGATGGGATTTAGGTGGGGAAAGGGCTTGTGTTCTAGGCCAAGCATAAGCCATGGCATAGATGGCCCCAGGTGAGCCTCTGTCTGGGGTCAGATTGGCTCGAGATGGAGGCTTCTCACTGCAAAGCTAGAGGCTAGCGATTTGCAGTGAGATGCTGTTTTAAGCTCACTCTTGCTACTGTGTGGAGAAGGGGTCGGTGCGGGTGGAGAGTGGTGTGAGCAAGTCCAGGTACCACGATGTCAGTGACTTCCTATCTCTGTATACACTGTTGACTCTCAGTTCTCTTCGTTTGTAGGTTAAAAGGTATATCTTGTTGATTTGATTATGTTTCTTTAGTCCTAAGGAAGACTGAGACATTTTCACAGAGTTCATTTGGTGTAATCAGGAACATTCTAGGACTGCTTTTCCAACCTATTGCCTCACAGTCTTGGAGGCCGGAAGTCCAAAGCCAAGGTGTCAGCAGAGCTGTGCCCCCTCTGAGACCTGTGGGCAGACCCTGCCTTGGCTCCTCCTGGCTTCTGCAGGGCCCACAGTCCTTGCTTCTCTGACCTGTAGCTCTGCCTCACTCCAGTCTCTGTCTGTCGTCACATTGTGTTCTCCTGTCTCTGTCTCCACAGGGCATTTCCTCTTCTTATAAGGTCACCAGTCACGTTGGACTAGGGTCCACCCTAATGACCTCAGCTTAACTGGATTACATCTGCAAAAACCCTGTTTCCAAATAAGGTCACATTCGCAGAGACTAGGTTTAGGACTTCAACAGATCTCTTTGGGCAACACAGTTCAGCCACACATTAATGATCTGGAGACTGGAAATCCACCCCACCCCAACAACTAGTCCATTTTCCAACATTTATTGACATTTTCCATTGGTATATTTATTTACTGTTTCGAAATGTCATTTTATCAGATACTTAAATCTTCAGGACACCAACTCTGTGATCTCCATTAGCTTCCACTTCTGTAACTTTCTTCATTCTACTTTATTTTTCCATTTCATTTTGCTTACTTTTTCCACCTTTTCTTCTTTTCCCTCTCTATTTTCAGCAGGGTCCATTCTGCTTTTTATGAATCTCATAGCCGTGGGTTTTATTTTCTCTTCCAGCTTCCTGTCTGTCTGTCTCTCTCCTCTCTTTGGTACTGAGGATTGAACTCAGGGGCACTCAACCACTGAGCTACATCCCCAGCCCTATTTTGCATTTTTTTTTTTTTTTAGAAACAGGGTCTCCCTGAGTTACTTAGTGCCTCACTTTTGCTGAGATTGGCTTTGAACTCTCGATCTTCCTGCCTCAGCCTCCTGAGCTGCTGGGATTACAGGTGTGCACTCTCGAATGATTTTAAACAGGATTTCTCTTTTCTAATGGTGTCTTCTTTGATACTTGTTTTGACTATGCTTTCTTTACAGTCTTTGCTTTGATATGGAAGTGTTTAAAATTATTTTTCTACTTCATGACCTATTTCATTTTGGGGAGTGTGGGGTTCTTGATCTACCTTCTGTTTATCAAATTCTTTTTTTCTTATAACATCTTATCATAAATCCCATTCTGATTCCCTTTGATTATTGTCACCTTTGAATAGATGTGGTTCACTCTGGGTTATTTATCCAAAGAGTGTGAGTGCGGAATTGTTACAGTGCTGGGACCTTCCAGGAAAGTGGGGCAGTCCAAAGGCCCCCCTGCTAACCCCTATTCCTGTGATCAAGTCAAAAAATTTTAGACATGTCACTCCGAGTAACAGGCATGAGTTTCTTAGAAGGGATAGGAAAGGGGAAATGGAGACACTTTCAAGGGAGAAGTGGGTTCTCTTAGAGAGGAGAGAGACTGCATGACTTTCCTGCGCTTCAGTTTTATTGGAGGTCCCAGAGAGGTTTCCAGAGAGTCCCACCCAGGTTTACCTCTGGACTTTTGACAGCAGGTTAACATCAGACCTTCAGGTTCCCACTACCATGACAACTCTAGGTCACTTTGGCCCATGCTGACCAGTTCTAATTGGATGGAACCTGTTCTTACAGATTTTATGGTTAGGGGGAATTATCCTTATCTCCCTGAATTCTGAGGCCTGTTTGGGATAAGGGTCACAGAAGTCTCCCGCTTGAGGGTAACTGTGTTCTTCTTATTGGAATTTAGGGCCTGCGTGTTTCCTTCAGATGACAGGTAGTTTGCTGAGGAATGTAACACGTCCACTTTAGCCAGGCAGGGCTGCAGGTAAATTGCTCCTCAAGAGTGAAAGCATGTGGGGGTCAGCACAGTGGGCCCAGTCTGGAACCGTTCCTCCAGCCTCATGTTCCCACCCCTCCTGTCTGTCTGTCCTGCATTGGAATGACCAGTAGACCCTGGAGTCTCGGTTCCGTTGTTTCTAAACCAGCACTCTGCCCTGAAATGACAAACATCTTGCCTGACAAGCAAGTCCCATAAATATGCTGCAGAGCTTCTGAAATAAATCTTCATTTATTGAGATTATTCACTACAAGGGTGATTGTACCTATTTTTTCTATTTTGCCTCAGAACTCTGAAGCCTGCTTCTTGAAAAATAATAATTTCTATTTGTATTTTCATTTAACCACAGCTACTCAGAAGTTTCTAATGGGGCTCATTTTGTCACCTGCATACTGTGAACATGCCTTTCTTGGCGAGAGGCTTTTGGTTTGGCTGCTCTGGAACTCTTAACCTACATTTAGAGGTTAAGGCCTTAGATTGCAGAAGCCTGTCCTCACCTAGGTCTGGTTTCCATAATATTCTACAACCCTTCTTCATATGGATATATGAATATATTGTATATATACTGTACAGTGTACATATATATCTACTGTAGTTCAGAGTTGTGGCTAGTGTTTTATTTCATGATTGGTAACACTTTTCTCTATTGGGTTTGATTTCTTATTCTTGATCTTCAGAGAATGGAACAGGGCAAAGATATCCTTACTTTATCCTTCTCAAATGGGAATCTTGGGCAGTGTTTGATCCTGGAATCAATCCTAGAGAATTTGAGTATTTAAGAATGGTAGAAAAGGAGAAGGAAACAAAACAGCATGGAAAGGAAAACTGTAGAAGTCAGAAGGAAACCCAGAGAATATGAAAGAATATGACCTCCCAGAAGCCAAGAGAAGAGGGTGTTGAGAAAATGGGACACCATGTCTAACGCTGCTGAGAAACTAAGACAGGCAGCACAGATGACCAACCAAGGAAGTTAGCAAGATCCCTGAGAACTTACTGTGGAAAATTCAATCAAGATTTATTGAAGAAGGCATCTGTAGACAAACCTCTCCTGAGAAATAAGGGTGTTTGTAGCCACCTAAGGTTTCATCTGCACTGGGAAGGAAAGGAAGTCGGGTCAAATCCTGTGATTAAGCAAGACTTATTCAGAAAGCATAGGTTCCTCGTGAAACAATGAGTAATACCTATGGGAAAAGATTTTATTAAACACATGATAGATCGTTTACAGAGAATTTTCCTCCTGAATATGATTGATTCCATGTAGGTCAAGAAGTCATCCAAGGCTATCAATTCTAATAGTAGGTGAATCTTAGAAACCTCAAGAGAACATTTGAAACATAGTCTGAAATAAATAAATTTCTTTTATTTCTCATGCTCAGCTCAAAGTTATATATATTTTTGTCCCTTATGTTCAGTAAGTTTTCAAATTCTCTCCAGTTTCTCCTCAAAATAATTTTCATTTCTCTTTCCCTAATATCTACTGTCACTCCCCCCATTGAGCACCTCATTGGCCTCTTTTAACTAGAAAAGGTTTTGCTAATTCTTCTCAACTTGGCTTTCAAAGCCTATCATATCATAGCAAATCCTATTTTGTTGAACTTTTCCAACTGTTCAGTGACATTCTGTAGCTCTGGTGAGGCCAACCACTTCCCTGTTCCACACACACACAGCCGTGTATGTCTCAGTAGGGTCCCACGCAGTCTGCCCATGACTCATAAGGAGCTCACGTCTTGACTTCCTACTGTGGATGCTCTTGAATACAAGTGACATTTGCAAGTTAAGGAGGCTACCTTTAAAATAAAAATGAACATTTCAGAGTTCATTTCCAAAGGGCTAGTATTCTTCAAAGGCATTATTTTTATAATTTTTCCATTGCTACAAATTCAAAACTTTCTAGAACCCCTTTGTTTTCTTTAAAAGCTAATGAAAATATCTAGCCCTTTTAAGAAATACTTTAAATTTTTCTTAAGTTTAAAAAAAAAAACTCAGTGACTGGGGCTCAGTGGCAGAGCACTTGCCTAGCTTGTGTGAGGCACTGAGTTCAATCCTTAGCTCTGCATACAGAAATAAGTAAATAAAGTCATGCTGTCCATCTACAACTACAAAATTGTTTTTTTAAAAAAATCAGTGACTGTTAAGTAATTTTAACCATTTGGGGAATTCTAAAGGGGGCTAAGAAGTGAGCAAAGGTCAGAATCTCAATGTCAGAGGCAGAACATCAAGAATGACTCCCTCGAGGAACTGCTTGGGCTTTTGAAGAATGAGTGGGAACCCACACACACCTGCAGGAAGAAACCAGGAAGAAGGTGTGCTGAGCAGAATGAACCCCACCAGCAAAATCACGAAGGCCTGGTGCCTGTGGGAACTGTAAATAATTCATTCATGTGAGAGCAAGGGTGAAGGAGACCATGGGGAAGGTTTTGATGGGTGGAACTTTTGATGCTAGTTAGTATTTAAGCGAAAAGGAACATGCAGGTCAGACCTTACGTGCCCTGCCATGACTCCCAATATTCCTTATTGAAAGTAGTTTGTTGTGAGAGCCTTCGACATCACAGTACATGCTTTTATTACCTCACCTATCATACTCTATTGTTAGTATTTATTTAGTATTTTCCTGTTCTTTTTTTTTTTAATGCTGAGGGCTAGGCCCATTGTCTGATGCAAAACAGATACTGAATACATATTTGAAGAGTGAATTACAAGTTTGTCCTAACAGGTTTTCCCTCTGAGGTCATAGAAATGCCTTCCTGTAACAGATGGCATAATCCTGTTTGTCATCTAGGATAATTACTGCAGTTCCTCCAGAAAACCTTCCTGCTTGCTTCTTACCCTAAACCTATCCAAAGCAGGTAGAAATCTTGAGTTGGTGTTAAAGTGTATATTAGCACCATCTAGTGGTGATTTTGAGACCTAACCAAATTGAAAGTTTGATTTGATAGAATTTCAAATAAGATGTGCTTCTAATGTTTTGCAAATTGTTGAAGCATTATATTTAACATGGTATTTTTCTGAGTCTCTACTATTTATCATCAAGATAGTAGTTGTGCATGATTTATAATAGTTATTGAATGTATGCATGTATTTTAATTGCATTTTATAAACATGATGCCTAGAGGTTTTGATAAACTTTTTTTTAATTGGGGCTAAAATAGCATTTCAGAGAACAATGATCTATTACTGGCTCTAATAATTAGTGCAAAAGAAATTGTATTATTGGAAAAACCTATAATCTTAGAACAACATTCTAATGCATACATTATTTGTTGTTGTATCCTGGTCATGGGGTACTAGAATCATGAGGTGACTTTCCTGACATCCTTTTGTTCCTTTCTGCTATTTGTTCCTCTTTGAGAAGTTTTTGAAGACTAAGGAATCTTGTTGTTTTAATTATTTTCCTTGAAGATACCTGGTGAGCATACGCTAAAAATTGGCAGATTAAGCCAGAAACACTTGAGTGATAAATCTTACTTTTTATTATTTTGTGGGTCTTTAAACCTGAGTTATGTAGGCATTTTTCTGGTGACTTGGAGTTTACTGACCACCGAGGGAAGCAATCAGATTATGATCATGCCTCAGGTGTACTAATGGGTGTGATTTCATTAGCAATGTTAATAAAAGCCTTTATTAAAAATGCCCTTCATGAATAACATATCAGAATTATAAAGATTAATTGCCTTTTCTTAAAAAGTACTTAATGCCAGAAGGATAGAGGAGTGTAATTTTTGCCATTTTACAGATGGAGAAGTTGAAACACAGGGAGTGTTAAATAGCTTTTACAAGGTTATAATATGAACATTCAGACTAAGATGAAAAAACTCCAAAGTCAATGATTTCAACTACCTTGCAATCTTTCTAACAGTGAGGAGGACGAATAGGAAAATCCCAAATGAAAAATGCATAGAAAACCTCAAAGTAGTTAACAACTTTTATTTAAATACTCACTAACTACTTGATAAAAATCTTGGTTCTAACTTATTATTGACATTATCTACATCTGTTTGTTTCTACTCCTAATTATAGCTGACAACCTCAGCTTAAAGGAAGTTCAAAGATCTTGCCTTTTGGTCCCCAAAGCTTAGTTATTCCCCTGCCTGTTGGCCATACAGCCGGGAGCTGAGAGGCGTGTTTTCTGGGGAGCAGCATTGGAGCCTGTCTGGACTCTCCCCTCTCTCAGCTCTGGGATGTGAGATACAGCTGCCCCTCCACATCCACAGATGCAACTAATTCTGGATCAAAAATAGTGGGGGATGAAAATTGCACTTATACAGAACATGTACAGACTTTTTCCCTGTCGTTATTCCCTAGTTGATGTAGTATAAGAACTGTTTATATAGCATTTACATTGTATTAGGTATTATGAATAGCCAAGAAATGAGTTAAAGTATAGATTCTATGCAAATACTGTGGAATTATATATAAGGGACTTTAGCATCCACAAATTCTGGTATCTGCTGGGGTGCTGGAGCCAGTGTCCCTGGATACTGAAGGACAACTGTGTGTGTCCACACCTGTGCCTCTCTGCAGGCTGAGTGTGGTGACAACCACTTGTGTAGAAACAGTCAAGCTCTGGTTCACATATGTGTGTAGATGTGACTTACTGGGTAAATAGTGGGTATTTACCCAGGTTTTCTAAGTTTTATGTTAAAGATTGTTTCTTCACGCAAATTTATGGGTCTGTATTTACAATTGCAGTCGTGGGGTGTTTACTCTTTTTCTTTGTACTGTGTCCTCCTCCCACCTGCCCACATGGCCTTCCTCATCATAAGCCTTTATCCATATCACCCTACTGTGTGTATCCAAGGATGATTGAAGCAACATATATTCTTCTGTATTTTTCCAAGCACTCATCAAATATATCTATGTACACATGTGCATACAAATATATATATATATATATATATATATATATATATATATATATATGATAGCTTTTTAACCTTTGCTTTTTGGGGGAAAGACGGGATCATACTTCAGATACTTTTAAAATATTTAGCCAGCTGTCCCATTCCTTAGACTCTTTCCCGCAGGAATAAAAGCCCTGATTTGTAAGATTATGTGTCCACAGTAATTTCTGCAGTATTGTTCATAGTAGCAGGAGGGAAGGGGAATCAATGACTAGACTGTGATTTATCTACACCATGGGATTTTAGGCTGTCACTAAAAAAATAAATTTCATTTATACCAGACAAAAGTGTCTCCTCTACCATTTGTTATGGATTTTACTGTTTTTAGTCCTTTTCTGACATTTTATCAAGGTTTCAAGTAAGAGAAGAAATACATTTATACTTGGACAGGTCTCTTTATAATTGAAAATGTGACTGAGTGAATTTTAAGACCTGGTTCAATATTATCTCTTTTCCTTCTGGAACTCTGAGATTTTCTTCTGCTAATTTTATTTTTTTTCTTCTTCTCACCTATCTCTATTTTGGAAACAGGAAATATTTGCCTCCAATAAGTTAAATTTTTCTTTTTTGCCGATTTTTAATCCTTACTGATCTTTTCTATCTGTGTCCTCTGAAGGGCATAGCCTCAAATGTGGTCTCTAAAAGCAAACTCAGAATCAATGGTACATCAGAAGTTGTTGCTGGGATATTTGGACTTGCCTGGAAATAAGAGACTCTCAGGAAAGAAGTAGCACTTCATAACCATAGCTGTGTCTTCCTTTTCTTTTGCTCCCATACAGATTTGAGAAGGGGCGCATCTACACATTCATTGGCGAAGTCGTCGTTTCTGTGAATCCTTACAAGTCGCTGAACATCTATGGGAGGGACACAATTGAGCAGTATCGAGGCCGTGAGCTCTATGAGAGACCCCCTCATCTTTTTGCCATTGCCGATGCTGCTTACAAGGCTATGAAGAGGCGATCAAAAGACACCTGTATCGTGATATCAGGTATTTAAAGGAGGTCCCTGGTATGTCCAAGGTCAAGATGTATGTATTCGGTACACAAAGATCACATAGTTGCTGACTGTGTGTGTGTGTGTGTGTGTGTGTGTGTGTGTGTGCACACACATGCGCATGCCCATGTGCAGTACTGGGAGTCAAACCCAGGGCCTTGTGTGTGCCAGGCAAGTACCCTACCACTGAGCTACACCCTGGCCCCAGTGAAATCATCTTTTAAGGCAAAAACCTAAGCAATTTTATGAGGAAAAAAAAAGTAATGATTATTAAGTACCAAGTTATTTATGTCATTTCTGATCATCCACTAGTCTTGGTTCTAATAGCTAAGATGGGAGGATCATTTGAGCCTAGGAGTTCAAGGCCAGCTAGGGCAATGTTGAGAGACCCCATCTTAAAGAAAAAAAATATGTTCCGCTTGTATGACTTCCAGTCAGTTTGTAAATCTACAAAGAGACTTACAGTTCGTAAGTCCGGCTCAGTCAGCCAGCATGGAATATGCTTCCTCCTATTTCCAGCACATAAAAGTACCAGATAAATGTAACCAAAACATTTTAAAATAATAACAGAATGAAATCAAGAAAATGAAATACTGAGATTCCAAACAGAAGAATAAACTTAAAGTCAGATTGATGCTTAGGAGCTGGTGTGGAGGCACATGCAGAAATAGGCCTTTGGAGCTCACGTCCTGAGCTTTACAAAGTCCATTGAGGAAGGGCCTAAGCTACTTCCCGGAGTGTAGGAAGTGGAGCTGAGCTACCCAGATACCTCAGGCCCTTCAAGGCATTTCATGTAGTGAAATAAGAACTGGGAAATATCAACATCAAAATTTTAAATTGTTCTATTGAAAATTAGTTTAGTCTTAGTTTAAATTAAGATGTTAAGTCTCACACAATTCTTTCCTGCAGGGGAAAGTGGAGCCGGTAAAACAGAAGCCAGTAAGTATATCATGCAGTACATTGCGGCTATCACCAACCCCAGTCAGAGAGCCGAGGTGGAAAGGTAAGGTCCTGACAGACAGTGGGGCGGGGTACTGCGGGAGCCCCATCCTCTGTACAGACTTGTCAGGGCCTAAATGGACAGGTGTCAGACATTTTTTTTGATAATTAAACCACTTTGATTCTCATATTGCCTATCATCTCTCTCTGCTTCTGTTTATGTTGCTCTAGTTCTAGATTTGTTTTTAGTAGAAAAATGCTACTCTGGTAAGTTTTGCTAAATTATAATTTTAAAAATTACTCTGAAATGGTTGAGAGTGTCCCCATTCTAGTTTACCACTGCTGCCTTATGTGCAGTCGAGAGCTGTTATAATGTACTGGGGTAGGTTTTCATTGTCCAAGCTGTTGTAAGTTCCTTGTTCCTTGTTTGTTTTGTTTTTAAACTGTGTTCTGAGTGAAGCTCGTCTGGAAAGCCTATTGGTGCCTTCCCACCATCGCTGCCACCAGAACCCGCCCCTGTTGGAAGTTCTAAGTAAGGTTCACCCCTGAAAGGGCCTTGTGCGACCACGCTGCTGCTCATGCTGAGATGAGCAATGCAGCCGTCTGCAGTCAGCCCTGCAGGTTGGACAGCGCAAGCAGGTGGCATTTAATCAACAAACATGCAAGAATGAGTGAATGGGCTTTAAAGGGCTATCAAGCCTTTGGTTATCAAGCAAAAAGACTTTCTTACGTGGCACAGCAGTTTGGGAGAGAAAGAGAGTATTTTCCTAATGGGTGGCAGCTTCAAAGGAGATTATTAATTCCCCAAAGTCACACCTCACCTGGGCATCACAGTCTTCATTTTTATGACGAGGAAGACAGGGAACTAGGCTGACATAAAGAAGAAAATTTAGACTCAGTGACCCTACGTGGGTTTTCTCTTTCCATCATTAACTGAACAGGATTGCCAGGTCGAAGGCATTCTTCTTAATTGTGACATAGTCCCACTTCTGATTCTGACTTTGCAGTGTAATTTGACAAAGATGAGGATTTGATCAAGGTTTCTTTATTTCCTTAGGAGCTCAGGAGACTAGCCAAGAACCAAATTAATTTTATTTCTTGGAGTAGAGTAAGGCATGTAAACACTTACTAGTCTTTCACAAGCATATCTTACCATACTTTTATAGTTTCCTTTCTGAGCAGAAAGTTTTCACACACATTATACAACTATATTTTAATTTGTGAGGTGATAAGGTCAAAGGGTCACTTGCGGTATTCCTGGAAGGAACAATGGATCTTTTCCACTGGGCTGTTTCAGAGGCTGCATTTCTGCAGGTATGCTTGAATTTTGTCAGAGAAGTCAAAACAAGGACATAAGGACTAGCATGAAGTTAAAATGTATCCACTGGGAAAGACTACTCTATAAAAAGTTAGCATTCATTGAGTAAAGAGCACATTCCATTGCTGGTACAAAGGTGCAATTTCACACAGCTTCAAACAAAATAAAGAACAATTCTTAAATTAGTAAAGATCAAATTTATGGGGAATAACTAAGTACAATAAAATGTCACAATTCTAGGCTTAATAAGCAAGTTCTTTTAATTTTTTTCTCCTTTACTGTATCATCTGTTCTTTTTCTTTTCAGAACATACTTTCTAAAAATTTTTTCCTTATAGAAATAAAACATATTCATTTAAAAGAAAGACCAAAAATTATTGAATTAAGTTGAAGGTAAAAGTTCAATGAAATCTCACCTGTCTACTCCATCAACCTCTAGCCAAGATCACATAGTGGCATATACTGTTCCCTCCAGATCTATAAAGATTTACTAACACATGTTTATGTGCATAAACATTCCCTGGGTGTGTGTGCATATAAACACACTCAGGTCCTGCAATACATATTATTTTTCAATTTGATTTCATATTCATTAGTACATTCTGGATACCTTCCCATATCACTATATATTGAGGTACTTCTTTACTTGTTAACATCTATGTAGCATTTCATTATATCAGGAAACAAAAATGTATTTTATCTGTCTCCTTAGTGCACATTTAAGTTGTTTGTATTTTCTTTATATTGCAAATAGTGCTGCAGTCTGCATCTTTATGTAAATATTTGCATATGTTTTAGCAAAATCCAAATTTTTTAAAAGTCCTAATATCTGCAACTCTCTATATGACTTTCGCTCATCTGTGTTAAAGAGTGAAGAACATGCTGCTTAAGTCCAACTGTGTTTTGGAAGCTTTTGGAAATGCCAAAACCAACCGTAATGACAACTCAAGCAGGTTTGGAAAATACATGGATATCAATTTTGATTTCAAAGGAGATCCTATTGGTGGGCATATCAACAACTACTTATTGGAGAAGGTAAAGTGTGCTTAATTCTGAGGATAATGTTTATAAGTTCTGAATGGTTTTTAAAAAAAATAATGGTTTTTAAAAAAAATAATGGTTTTTAAAAAATATATTCATAGAATTTAATTTTTTAGCTTTAAAGTAGTTCTTAATCCTTTTCTCCCTCCTCAAGTTAGCTTTCTGTGGTAAGGTTCTCCTTTTGTGTTTTCTTATTAGCACTTGTAATATCAAGTTGGAAAAACTGAGGGATTTGGTAGATTGAGATTTCAGCGGGGAGGGCTGTATGTGGTGGGAAGCGAAGGGGAGTGAGCACAAAATTCTGGGTCAGGTTTAACCAAAAACCAACTAGGCCTCGTCAGTTCTTATCTTTATACATCACCCTCTTCCATCCATTTTCATTTTAATTAATTTGAAATTTCCTTACCTCCTTAGTTTCTGTTCATTCTCTGCTTTATAGTATCATCTATGTACTCTGTGATCTTACATCCTAATTATGAAGCATACTGTATTTGGTCAGTGAAAATTTGGAATATGTTTTACCTGCCTAAGTGAACGTTAGGCCCAATTTCTAGGAGAGTGCAATTAGAACTTTCCTCTTGGGACTGCCAGAAAGACTGTGTCCTAACTAATCTTGATCCTCACTGAACCTGGCTGCAGGAGCACACGGTGTTCATCCCTGAGTCTCACAGTTAAGCTTGTGCTTTATAGAGCTGAGTCTCCACCTGGAGTTGTGCTCTGACCTAAGGGGACATGCCTTCTCAGTTAAGAGTTTTCCATCCCATTTACCCTGTGGCTGCTTTTATGGCAGTATAATGCAGCATAATCTCTATTTTTGTTATATTGAGGTCAGAGTGTTAAGGAAATGAGTGTTTTATCAGAGTCAGTTGAAAAAGGACAGGAAATGCCATGTATTATTATCAATCTTTTTTTACAAAATATTTCATGGCTTTACGTACATGTTTAATGAAAAGAATCCCCTCAGATGAACACACAATTTGAGCCCTCTCCTAACAGCAGTCTTTCTGGAACCATCTAAGGCAGGCATCTCTAGGGACTGATCTTGCACAACTGGTTTTATTACAGGATATATAGCCTTGCTCTTTAAAATGCCAGCAGACCCTGGGGAGGGGAATGTTGAGAACTGTCCTCCCTAAGCATTCCTTTCTGTTCTCCCCACTTCCACTCTCCATCCCTCACAAAATGCTATCTTTAGGTCCAGGTTTAAAAGAAAAATCAAAATAGCTTCATCGTTCAGAAAGTTTTAGGGACCTCTGTTTTAAGAATTATAGAAAAGGCGCCTGGGAAACAGGGAAGGCCTAGTCTTAGATGAATACTATTCTGAGTCTCTAGGAAATTGAAATGCACTGGAGATGCAAGATTCCCTAAGAAAGTGGCTTCTGTTTTATTTTATGGGTACATTTTCAGATTAACCATTCGAATGTATTTTTCCTTAGTCTCGAGTGATTGTGCAGCAGCCAGGAGAAAGAAGTTTTCATTCTTTCTATCAGGTTAGTAATCTCCTGTTGTGCAGAAAATTGATCATCTACCCAACTGCTCTAGAAACTGGTATTTTTATATTGAACTGTCTGCTGTCCCAGCCCTCTCTGTTGCCCACTCGTCCACAACACATTACAGATGTGTACACACATGCACACACCTTTCCTGACTCCTTCATAAGAGATCGAATTAGCATGACCATTGTGAGGGCTGGCAGATGGTTACCAACAAGACGAACTAGGCTGAGCGTCACCCGCATCTCCTTGCAATGCAGAGAATGGTTTAATGACCGTGAAAGTTTTTGGTAGGGTCAGTTCTCAATATGCTGAATTAATTTGGTTTTATATTTAACTGAAACTGTTGTCCCTATATTTTGGAATTCCAGAAATGAGGATGCAAATTCAGTTTATTTTGCTATTATGAATAGACTCTAGAGCAATATGATTCCATTTAAAAAAATAACCAGGATTTATAAGTTCAAGGGAGAATTATCTTTATCCCATTGACGCTTAGGGAAAAAACTGAACACTTCTTTGGGGACTGTTGTTAGACTCTAAATCAGAATCTTTTTACTGTTCCTTGTGCTCCAAAATCTGCATTCAGAGACTGAGTTTGATGTATTGTTATAATTTCTTAAAACCCAAAGTGTTCTAAACCAAGGCTAATAGAGTGATCAAATTAAGCAATGTTAATTTGGATTTTTAAGAAGTAAAACTCTGAATCAATTGAGATTGCTTTCCATGAGTAAGCTGTCTGTACAGGTGATTGAACAGTCATCCTGCAGTCGAGTGCCAAATTGGGTCAGGTAACTGCTGTGGTGAACACCACTCACTCACACATGCAGTTTCTGGGGTGCTTGCGTAAAAACTCAGTTTTCAAAGTCTGATAGTTATCTCTTTCAAGTTAACCAAAGTGTACAGTTTAACCGAGAATTTAAACACACCACCTTACCAAAGGCATGCTCTCTGTAAAAGGCCTTGGATTTTGTATCTGTTCTTGTTGACAATTGGCTTCTACCACATGGAGAAGAGTTGTTAACTTTCTCCCAGTGTTTTTCCCCCTTGAATGAAGGTGCTGAGATGCGTCTTCCTCCAACACTGGAGCAGTGGTTACCCCTTGGTAACCCTGCAGAATGCAGTTGGTGAAGGAAAGCAGTCTCTGCCTCGGCACTGAGCGTGATGCCTCTTAGCTCTGCGGCAGTGTTGACTTCCTCTAGATTCTGAGGCACCGCTCTATCCCTTCCATAAAGAGGGTGCTTAACAAGTGACCCCCTCAGGGCCAGAGCTCTGTTTTCCAGATGATCCTATTCAAACCTATTCAGTCGCACAGTAAACAAGTTGAGACTCTTTAAGTCATTTTCTTCATGATTGTGTAACATTCTGCTTACCTTCTAACACTGAAGCCATTTACCTTCAGGTAAAAAGAAGAAAAAGCCAAACAACTTTAAAAAATCTTCAAAGCCAAAAATCACCTAGATTACCACTAACTTAGGGTATGTGATGTATTTGCCTCAGTATATATCTTACCAATTTATTTCTAATGAAATGTTTTTCAGCTACTCCAAGGAGGCTCAGAGCAGATACTGCGTTCTCTACACCTGCAGAAATCCCTTTCATCTTACAACTACATCCGTGTTGGAGCTCAGTTAAAGGTGGGAATTTCTTCTTGGAGGTTGTTTAGATACAGAATCAGACAATCTGAAGGTACATTAGCTATTCACCTGACCAAGCCGGCTGCCTTTAGGCAAATGCATGTTTCTTCTAATTCTCCTCTATTTTTTAAACTCTCAGAGTCAGAAACACAGTGCATTATAGAGTGGACAACTTTGCTAAATAATCCATTCTTTTATTTTGTCACCATCTAACAGAAAAGAAGTGTCTTTCTGTGTTCAATGTTTTTAATCCCATTCCAATATTTTGCAACTATAAAGATTTTAGTAGAACAGGGAAGTTTTCCTTCTAAGATTTCATATGATTTGGCCAAAGGCAAGTTGGTAAAACAAGTCAAAATTAAAAAGAACTCGGATTCTCCATTCATTGTTTCTTTTCCCCCAGATGCTGATTTGGATGTATCCTAGAAATAGTTTTGTGACCCTTGAGTATTTCTGTGTATTCAGCTTTCAAAATTAATCTATTTTCCCTTCTTTTGCATGTAAGCGCTCACATATACATAGGTAGATACATTTTTGCTCCTTTATTTCTAATTAACTTCCTTCTAGTCATTTTACAACTGTTGCCAATAATACAAGCAGTTTGTTGATGTTAAGTTATAAACAATAAGTATTGCTTATATTTTGTAGGGGGGAAGCATATAAATGCATAAAATAAAGATATGAAGGACACAGATCATGATTTTAATTATCTATTCAGGAAGGGTGATAGTATGGATATCTGTGTTCTACTTTTCTACATTTTAAATTTTAATGAAAAATGCATTGCTTTTCTCATTGGGTGAAAAATAAAAAGACTCTAAAATGTAGAAGATCTTTAAAATTTTTTATTATTTACCTTTCAGCTAATTATACTATTATTACTGATTTAGCTCTGTTTTTATCACTAGGCATAGAAATAAATGATACTTTTTTGCAATTAATTTTTCACTATTTGACATCTCAATTACACCAACCTTTCACAGTCCTGTAAGAGCAGAAGTATTTGACTAAAAACTAATTGAAAATAGAACAATAGAGGGCAACACTCCACCTCTCTGAGAATCACCAGAGGTACTTAAATACGTAAAAAGGATTGTAAAATCAACACTTAGAAAGACAGTGACTGGGAATATTCTTTTTTAGTCAGATTGTCTTATTAACCAAATTATTTTTGGCTAGAGTAGAGCCCCCACAAGCAAGTAAGTATTAAGTTAACATTTAGCCCTTTTTCTAAGTTGAAGTCAGCTTACATTCCCTTTTATTGATAAGTTTTCTATATCTACTTCCCCTCCTTTTTTGCCCCCTCTTCCTCTCTAACAAAAACAACACAGTCAAAACCTAAAATAAAGTTGAACCAAAAGGAAGCAAAAATATGCTTAAATCTTACCATTCAGACATAACTGTTGATCATGGTTTGTGTGCATGCTCATAATGAAATCACAATAAATTCTGATTAAGCAAACTCACTTTTATTATATTACAGTGTAACCCTTACTATTTTCCCATGCAAACATAAATTCATGACAATTTTAACTAGAAAGTATTGTTTTACATATTCTTTAAACTAGTCTTAAAATGTAAGACTCCTGTACAATTAAGATACCTTGGGTTGCTTGATTGTCTTACAAAACCAGAAGCCCTGAGACAGGACAATTCCAGAATTGGTTAATTTGTTGCCTCAACAGTGTTGCTAGGGACCCAGGTGTTTTTGGTTTGTCTTACCAACTTACAACTTTGCTCTACTCAGGGGATTGTTTTGTCCTCTTAGTCTGGTTTTCCTCATGGTCTCAAAATTCCAGGACTCAGAGGAAAAAGAAATGTTCCTGCCCTTATGTCCCTTTAAAACTGGAGCAAACCTTCCTGGAACCCTCACTTCACACACATCTATCCCGCTTTATCATTCTCTCCCTCCTTCCCTCACGTCTTATTGATCAGAATAGCATCACATGCCTGTGGCTAACCAGGTGACTGGCAGGGGAAGCAAGATCACCATGATTAGTTTATACCAGTGGAGAGGAAAGGTGCAGGCCAGTTGTGTGCTGGGAGAGGATAAACAGGTTCTGTCAGCAAGAAAGAAATATGGGCGGGAAAGGGTGTTGGAGAAACAATCAGCAGTTCCCCACACTTTCAGAACTTTTGTCCAGTTGCTCTGCAATTTCAACATGGTTGCAGTTTACCATAATAGTAATATCCGATATTCATGTGCCTTTTTATGTGCTATTAACTAGGGAGGTGCCTTATATAAAATCTCATTTAATTTTCATATTAATACTATGAGAAATAATATATATTATGTCCATTTTAACCATGAGGAAAATTGAGACTCTGTGAGATTAATTTATCCTTCCCAAAGATTTAAAAAAAAAAAAAAAGAATTGGTAGGTACAGACTTGCTTGGTTGTCTCCTGGGTACCAGAGGAACTTGTGTTCCTCAGGCAGAGAAGTCCCCTTTCTGTTCCCTTCCTCACCAGGTGAGCATCAGGCTAGGTCTCTGTGCCCAGGCAACTCACCCAAAAAAGGATCAGTCTGTAAGTGCTACTTTGGGAAAAGTTGTAACATAGGCAGTTACCATTGCTTTACTGTGAATTTCTGTTTAATTCACAACCTGATGGCCATAGCTCCTTAAGGGGAGGTGATCCATCTTTGAACTCTTCTGAGCCATTTAGAAGCTCTGACTTACCAAGTACTTAACAAGTGAGTGAGAGCGTGAAGCAGTCCCCGTCTGTTTCACAGCTTGCTGAGTGACAGGCTGGCTGCTTTGCTCTTTGGGGCCTATTTTCCTCATCTGGGAAATAAAAAGTCTGATTATACAGAAGTGGAAGATAAATTATGCAGCAAAGAGCCACAGATGATGATAGCCAACCATATATTTTGGAAGCTCCCACATTCAACCTTTCCATTTGTGATCTTGAAAGCCATGTTTTTGCCTTCACGGGTCACAGAGCAGTGATCAGCTTCTCTGATCCCAACTCGGACCTGAAGCTTTCAGAAAAGTACACAGTGCTTATTTTAGGTGGATGGCTATCACACAAAAGTGGGCTTCGTAAATGTGCTGAATATCGTTCCCACTCCTGAAATACTTTTATTCTTTGGACACTCATCATCTCAAGTGATTTACTACTAAGGCATCAAGACTTTGGCTAAACTTGAACTTAGTTTCATAATTGTTGGATTTTAATGCTCATGTGAAATGTCTTGACTTAGGCTTTCCATTTTCATTTCTAGTCTTCTATCAATGATGCTGCAGAATTCAAAGTAGTAGCTGATGCCATGAAAGTAATTGGCTTCAAACCTGAGGAGATTCAAACAGTGTATAAAATTTTGGCTACTATCCTTCACTTGGTGAGTAGGAGTGTGTTCTTGGAGTGGTGTTCACCTCTTAGAATATTTTGGCTCCCTGTGGTGACAAGATACTCTTTGAGAAGATTTTGTTTTTTCCCCTGTGGATTTAAAAAGCAATTTATTTAAAGAAAACTTGGCTCACATTTTGAAGAAATTAATCTGTGGTTCTCACGATCATTTTATAATATTATGAGGGATTTTCCAAACCACTGTGGGTTTTAAGACTGTGGCTTCAGTTCATTGTCTCATTGGTATTGTCAAACCTTGAACTAGTTAATTTTGTGGAGAAAAAATTCCAACATTGATGTGACTACTAATGGTATAAATTTCTAATGTCATTGGAAACATAGGATCATGGATGATTAGTACCAGATTTCAGTCATCTCCTCACAGAACCAACACCACAGGCCACTACCACAGACCTGAGGTCCAGGGGTTTTCTACTGTAGCTCCTCCAACCCAGTAGAAATGAACAGCCATGTGCTGGGGTTCTTTCATTACCCCTAATGTGATTAGAGGTATTAGAAACTTTCAGAACATGCCATCTTATACTATATGAAGGACAACATGGATTCAAATCTGGAACAAAAATTATGTTTCTCTTCAATGTAGCAGGACTTAACTCTGAGTCAGAAGTACATAGAATTAAAAAAAAAAAAAAAAAAAAAGTCTTACCATTTGGTGATTATGAGGTCCCTAGCTCCTAGTGTACTTTAACAACTATAATTGGCAGTATGAAAGCTTAAAACCTAAAAAAAAAAAAAAAAGATGTGGAATCTATATGAAAAATGTTGCATGGAAGTATAAGCAATAAATTAATATTCCTGTCTAGAAACACACTAATATTACACATTGTCTCATGTCTTCAAGTTAGTTAATAAATAGATTGCAGTGATACTTCTCAGAATCTAAATAGGAAACTTATTTTGTTTTTAACTTGACTTCGTGATTCTAGAGTTTACCTGGATCAATAAACCTGTAAGAAGATCAAATAAAATGTATTAAAGAAGAATAGCAGAATAGGGGAAGGCAGGAGAGAAGACCTGACTAAATCTGCCAAATTTAAAGTGATAGTAAGTGCTACAATATCTTAAAACTTGTTATAAAAATTTAACACCAGATCAACAAATTAATCAACAGATCAGTTGATATGCTAGACACTTGGTTGTTGGTTAATAAATATTTATTGTTTATTGAATGAGTGGAACATAAATAGATTCAATCACTTGAGGAAATTTCACACACACACACACACACACACAAACACACATACACATATACATTTCAAGTCAGGAGAAAAAAATGAGACAACCCAAGAAATGGTGTTGGAGCACTAACCATCTGAAAATGTAAAGTCTTACTTTACAATACATGCCAAAATAAATTCCCAGTGGATTAAAAATTTAAATGAAAAAAAAGAAGTATTAGAAGAAAATATTAAGTATTCATAAACTCTTGGGAGTAGGAATGGTCTACATATGACACCAAAGAAAGAAAAATCCTCAGGCAAAAGATTCATAAATTTGATTGCATAAAACCTAAGACTGCTATCAAAAACATAAGCTGAAAACAAAAAGTCAAACAAGTTTCTGGAGAAGAGGAAAAAAAACCAGACAAAGCCATGGGCTTTTCATTTTTATTTCTAGTCTTCTACAGATGATACTGCAGAATTCAGAGTAACAGCTGATGCCATGAAAGTAACTAGTTCAAAACCCAGGAGATTCGAACAGAATCACACCGATCTTGGGAAGATGGGTGCAAATAAGATCACATGAGTTGCATTTTAAATTGGCAAATATATCCCTGACATAATATTTCAGACCCTCACTGGAAATGATTTGTCTTCATTTTTTATTTCTGATATAGGGAAATTTGAAATTTGTGGTGGACGGAGACACACCTCTCATAGAGAACAGCAAGGTTGTATCTATCATAGCAGAATTGCTCTCTACTAAGACAGACATGGTTGAGAAAGCCCTTCTCTACAGGACTGTGGCCACAGGCCGCGACATCATTGACAAGCAGCACACAGAACAAGAAGCTAGTTACGGCCGAGACGCCTTTGCCAAGGTGAGGTTTCACCAAAATGAACCCAGGGTTGATTGCAGCTGCAGCATGAATGAAATCCTGCAAGGATGTCTTCACACACCTCTTGATAGTAGGCAAAGGCTTTTCAAAACCATGATGAGACTTTCTGACCATCATAATCTCAATGACACCCTCTGACTGTGAGCATCACACCAGAAAAGCAAAATCAGAGCAACTGTGGAAATGAGGGAATCAGGGATATTGCCTTCAGGAAGATCAATAATGTAGGAGATGGAGAGGCAGAGTGGAGGGATGGGTAAGAGGGGGCAGTGCAGATGAATTCTTTAAAAATCATGTCATGTGCGTATATAAATACACCACAGGCGACTTCACTTTTATGCATAGGGAGAAATGTAAATAAACAGATAAACCAAAGGAAGTCTAGTAGAGGAAGGAGAATAGGAGAGGGGAGGATGGATGGGATGGAAACGGGGAGATCATGAACTGAAATTGAATTCCATGCATGTATCAGTTTATTGAGACGAACCCAACTATTATGTATAACTCTAAAGCTCTAATTAAAACAATAAAAATAAATTTAGAAAAAAAAGAAAAAGAAAGGATATGCCTTGGCAAGGTCTGGCTCCAGCCCACCCCTTCACCTCATCTCATGCTGTCTTGCAGCCATCTTTCCTCATTCCAGCTCAGCAACCTTCTCCCAGGCCTCACAAGTGATCTTTATCCTTTTATGCTCCCAATCACAGGGCCTCTGCACATGCTGTTTCCCCAGCTTGGCTCACTCTTCTCTCATCCTTCTGACCTCTGCTCACACATAACTTTCTCAGAGAAGCCTTCCCTGGCCTCCCTGAATACCAGATAGGTCAAATTCCCTTCCGATGCTCCTTTAGTATGTGTATAATGGGAGAGTGAGTGAGTGTGTGTGTATGAGTGATTGCCCTTTACCCTACTCCCTAATCTCCAAGGAGACGAAGACTGTTTCTGTTTGCTTAGTCCTATATATCCAATTATGTATCCAATAAACTACATAGAGGGTACTCAGCAAATATTTGTTGAATCAATGAATTTCTAAGTGGCTGGTTCCACTTATTTGTGTCTTCAAGTAGGATCAGAACAGTTTTTGGAAGTGAAAGCATAGAGTCCTCACAGGACCTGAGTTTGAAGTGTCTGTGAGACATCTCAGGGCCATTGTCAGGCAGAGTCAAGCACATGAGTCCAAAGCTGATAGACTCTCCTGGGTATGGACTGGGATAACCATGTGGGGGTCCAATTATATCAGCAGTATTTTATGCTGGGTGAGATAACTCAGAGGGCAGGAGAAGATGGCCAAGTAAACCAGCTAAGATGAGGAGGAAATCTACTCAAAGATCACCTAGAAGATCAGTCAATGAAATAGGAGGAAAATCAAAGAAGGGTGGTATCACAAATCCCAGACAGGAGAATATTTCAAAAAAGACAGTGGGCACCTAGGTTGCGTGACATAGAGATCCTCTGTACAGAGGTGCTAGGGGTCCTTGTTGAACCATGGAAGTGGAATAGTAGGACATCAGTGAAGTCCCCAGTGGATTGGACAGTATAGGGAAGGTGAAGACAGGAGGAGAGTGACTGGCTGGGGAAGATGTCCAGGAACATGTCCAGGTTTTCTAAAGACGTGACATCACATAGCATACCAGGCTGTTGATGTGTGCTGCATATGACTCCTTTCCCCACGTGTGTCTTTGAAGTATGTATCCTTGTACAATAGATGTATGTTTGACGTGTGTGTGTGTGTGTGTGTGTGTGTGTGTGTGTAGTGCTGGGAGTTGAACAAGGGCCTCATGCATGCTTGGCAAGCCTCCACCACTGAGCCACATCCTCAGCATGGACTCGATTCTCGAGGAATTTCAGATGTTGGCCTTTTGGCTCAAACCCTTATTGAGCATTAGAAATCAGTATTTGCATATTTTTTAGAATTCACAGAACTGCAGTGGGCATAGATACTAACTCATTCCCAACTTCTTATAGATGATGAAATGACACCAACTATGATACCAGTTGATGAAAGAGTGACTTACACAAGGGAGCAGGCACATCACTGGCACAGAGGGGCATGGGAACATGCCTGGGGAACATTGCTGGAATACGTCCGATGGTGATCATCTTTTAAAAACACGAATCACTTACTTTATTTTAGCAAATGTCATGTAGTTGTTTTTTTATAACTTATGATCTACATTTTTAATTGTTCTTAGTCTAATAACAACTACGTTAAACAATAAGAGGAAGGTGGATAGAAAATCAAGAAATCACAAATCCAGAGGACTTACACCCAAAAGGGCAAAAAACTTACGGTATTTTCTTCCTAGGCGATATATGAGCGCCTTTTTTGTTGGATCGTTACTCGCATCAATGACATCATCGAGGTCAAGAACTATGACACCACAATCCATGGGAAAAACACTGTTATTGGTGTGTTGGATATCTATGGCTTTGAAATTTTTGACAACAACAGGTGAGCTGCATGAGGTGCTTAAAACCCTATTGCTAATCCCAGTGGCTTGGGTGGCTGAGGCAAGAGGATTCTGAGTTCAAAGCCAACCTCAGCAACTTAGTGAGGCCCTAAGCAACTTGGTGATACCCTGTTTCTAAATAAAATATAAAAAGGGCTGGGGATGTGGCTCAGTGGGTTAGGTGCCCCTGGGTTCCATTCTGAGTACAAAACAAAAAAACAATAACAACAACAAAACCCTATTGCTTATTTTTTATTTGTGTAAACCTAATTTACTCCTTTTTGTATAGCTTTGAACAGTTCTGCATAAATTACTGCAATGAGAAACTGCAGCAACTCTTTATCCAGCTGGTTCTGAAGCAGGAACAAGAGGAATACCAGCGGGAAGGCATCCCGTGGAAGCACGTGAGTGACATGGGAAATGCCTTCATGTGTTTCACCTGCTAGGTATCACATCCAGTCTCACCATGTTAGGTATTTCCTGATCCTCCTGGGCACTTGAAACAGCTGACCTTAGCTTTCCCCTGTGGGGTATATAAACCCAGTTCATTTTCAGGGTTGTGAATGGTGCCAAGAACACACTGACTGACAGCCAGTGAATCTCCCCGTGACTGATCCCACATAGACTTCCTGATTATGTGTCTGTTAGACTTTAGTTATAAACTAACAGTTTAGTTACTTTAAGTTGACTGAAGTTTGCTTCTAAACCTAGTTTTTTCTCCTTCCCTCTTTTCCTGCTTGACTTTGTAAACCAAGTGACATTTAGTTGTCTCAGTTGACAATGTTTATGTGCTCTGAAACCTGCACATTCAGACAGCTATATTAACTTTCATCTCCATTTACTTTCCCTGTTATCACCTGTCTTCTCACGGTTCTCTGTGAACTGTTATCATTGTCAGAGGCATGCTGAACTGGTAAGAGACAGTCAGACAGTATGACTATCCAGGATACAAACCCCAGAGATCCCAGCCTGTAAGCCCGTCTTGCTTGGCTTTCTGGTTGCCCTCAATTAAACCTTCTGCTCACGATAGAAAGGAAACTTTTTAATTTTTCTTATGACCTTGTGTTTTAAAACAATTTTGGGAATAGTCTTGAAATCTTCTGAGTTTCTATAAGTTTCTGAGTTTATAAAATTTGCCATACAATAAAAATAAAGTCAGTATTTCTTTTCTTAGCAACATAATAGCAGTAAAAAGCATTTGAAATGCTATATTTAAATTACTTTTATATTCCCGCCTACATTTTTGTTTTCCATCTCCTCTCATTCAGGAAAAAAGAGGTATTACTATAATAAATAGTTTTCCTGCCTTAAATTAAATCTTTGGTCTTCCATCATATGTTAAATATTAGAACACCATCAAAATTTCATTCAAGTGTATTAGCATAAATTTTACCTATTTACAAATAAACCAGAGTTGTCAGTTATTTTATGAGACAATGCCTATAGTTTGATTTAAATAGTGAACATATTTAAAATGTAATTCAATTGAGTTAAGTGAAACTTTCCAGAAATGTATTTGATGTATAATACAAAGTATAGCTGAAGCTTAGATTTTTAAAGCAATTTTTATCCTAAAACTTGTCCTTCAGACTTAATTCCAAGGTACCTGTCAAATATATCCTTTCACAATCAGAGTATCAAGTTCTAAAGGCATCATTGATAAAGGCAAAGTAACTATTACAGTAGGTTATTCCAAACATCTGAAAAAGGATCAGCAAACCCTAAAAATAAAAAAATAAAAAAATCTTAGCTAAATAAGCCAAAGAACTGTGTATCCAAGAGGGAGCGGAAGGCTAACCTCAAGGTGACAGCTACTGAGCAGTGCCCATTCCCCAGAAAATTAGAATCTCTATTCTAGGCAGTTCCTTTAAAACCCCAATCTTCTGGACATAGTGGCATTTTATTTAAAATTTTAAAAATAAAAGGAGTAGTCTTGGAATGATAAGCACGATGTCTCACCACCCAGCCTGGTTGTCAGTGATTGCCTCTCATGCCATCCATGCCTAACCATCCACCCAGGTTATTTTGAAGCAAATATCAGGTGTCCGTTATTTCATCTATAAAAATTTCAGGACTGGGGCTGTAGTTCAGTGGCAGAGTGCTTGCCTAGCACATGTGAGGCACTGAGTTCAATCCTTAGCACCAAATAAAAATATATAAAATAAAGACATTTTATAACTACAAAATTTTTTTTTAATTTCAGTGCATTTCTCTTAAACATTTTTATAAAACTATAACCATAGTACTATTGTCACATCTCAAAAATGAACAAAAACTCCTTGATATCATCAAATATATAATTCGTGTTTACATTTCACATTTGCGCAATTGTTTTACAGTTGTCTTCTGCAGTTTGTTTGAGTTTGGATCCACTGAGAGTTTTGCATTGTGACAGGTCTTTCACACACAAGGATTTCTCCTCCCTTCCTCCCCCCTCCCCCTTTGCAGTCTTCTGTTGAAGAGAGCTTGTGTTCTATGGTGTTTCCCACAGTCTGGATCTTGCTAATCCCATTCCTGAGGTGTCATTTAATATGTTTCTCTGTTCTTTCCATGTCTTGTATAGTGGTTGTTAGATCTAGAGCCTAGACTGGGTTCAGGATCAGTTTTTTTCCACAGTCTGATTCGTGAACTGTGGTGAACTTCTGTCAGGAGGTTCATAAATGCCTGGTTATCCCTCTGATTCATCCACTCTTAAAATCTTTTGACAATGTAGTTTACAAACCATTTTAAATATTGAGAACTAGACACTCAAGTGAACTCTCATAGCCCATTTAAAATACAATTAAGTTTATATGAAGCTTTAAGAATGTATCTGTTGTATAATACACAGTATAACTGAAGCTTGGGGGGTTTTATAGCAAATTTAAACAAATTTACTCAGATATGATTCAGAGGTAACTGATCAAAATTATCCTTTTTAACAATCAAAGTATCAAATCCTGCAGGATAATTGTTAACGCTATTGTATTTGGGAATGGGAATGGCAGACGAGAGCCATACCCCTAGGCTACCCCATCACTTCTCTCCTGGCTCCCTGTATCCCTTAAAAAAACCTCCTGGAAATGCCAGGCTCCTAGAAGTAGCTGGTTTGAAAACCACTGCTTTTAAACAATATGTGAAGCAGAATTAAACTTACAAACTAAGAGCTTCTAGAATCTTCAGCAAAGACCAAGCACTTTGGGTAATACAGTTTGAATTTTAAGGTAATTCTTTTGTTCCAAGACAAAAGACTTAGTCTTTCATTCCAAAGTCCCAGAGCCTAAGGTGTCAGCTATTAATTAATATACAGTTAATTTTAGTATTTTTAGAATATTTTTTCCAAAGATGGAAATAACTGTTTCATTGTGACAATCAAAAAATGTCTCCTGACATCGCTAACTGTCCCTTGGGAGGCAAAATCATCTCCAGTTGAGAATCACTGATTTAGACAAACCAGAAAAAGTATAAAAAGAGGAGGAAAGCCACCCAGGTTGCAGGTTTTCAGTCCATTGGGTAGGAAGACAACATGCAAGCTGACCATGGAGCTGAAAGCCACAACTGGCAAAAGTCCTTGGATTTTAAACCATGGGGCAGGGGCACTTGAGACATGTTAGTGTCCATTATAGGTCTATAGACCTTGTAGATGGTCGTAGAGACAGTTTAGTGACCTCCTGCATGAGATGAGACCCATCTACACACAAGATTCAAATGTGTGCTAATAAGCCATCCCTCTGGTACGCATGACTTGCCTGAGTTAGGCCTGTGCGTGCTGTGTGTGGTCGTAGGAGAGCTGCAGCCTATCACAAGGGACAATTTTAAGGCAGGAATTTTTTCCAAAGCTTGTATATATTGAAGCATCTAAAAAGGCAGAAGTTCTTATAACTTAATTCAACTCATAGAAATAAATGAAATTCTTATTCTCATCTTCTATAGATATATGCATCTCGGAATTAATTTTTTCTATTCAGAAAATTATCAAGATTCTGTTAGACTCATATTCTTTTTAACTTTTGAGAAACTGGAGGAAATGGTCTTTCGAATTTTAGTCTTAAGGTTATATAATTAAAAGTGCAAGTTCTATATAGTTCTGTAACTTTGTTAATGAATAGTATAGCAAATAAAACTTGAGGTCATTTGTTTACACTTAGTGGAAGCTGAGTCTTGTGGTTAACAGCAAATTGACTGGGGGTATGGGAACATGAAGGAGTAGGGTTGGGTGTGCAATATGGAGACAGGATTAAAACAAGAATCAGCAAGAGCAGAAATGCTGTCTACTTTATCATTTTTGCCTTGGGGTATACTCATCTCTGACAGAGTGTTTCATGATATAAAGATAACAAAGAAATTTTAAAATAAACCTCTGTTAGAATGTGGGCTCCTTTTAGTGTTAGACTTCATTAATGCTATTCACACAGTTGACGTCAGGGGAGTAAAACATGCTCCAGAAACCAGCGGAGGCGATCTTTGTGTTTCACCTGTGCTGGTCTCTGTTCACTTGGAGAATTGCTTCCTCGCTGTGCCCCACAGATTGACTACTTCAACAATCAGATCATTGTGGACCTTGTGGAACAGCAGCACAAAGGCATCATTGCCATCCTAGATGACGCTTGCATGAATGTCGGCAAAGTCACTGATGAAATGTTCCTTGAAGCACTGAACAGTAAATTAGGCAAACATGGTCATTTTTCCAGCCGAAAGGTAATGTGCTTAATGAGATCTTCTCATTTTGATCTGTCAGATTTTGCTCATTGTTGGATGGAGTTAAATTACTTGATATTGGATTTACAGAATGTCCACTCAAATAAGAAAAACCATAAGCATCATCATATGATTTATTGCCACGGGAAGTTCTGCCTCTCTGGTTTTATAAAATGACGAGATTGATAAAATCATAGTGTCCAGGAGAGGGAGCTCCAGACTATCCTATTTGCTAGAAATAGGAAAAATGAGCATGATTCTTTGGAAAGCATGATGTCATTTACAGCCAATAGGTACAGAGTCCTGGTTCATGTGCTAGAATTTTACTCCTGCATCTGATAATTCTGGCACAGAAAATAGCTTTGTCCTTGACTTCTTACTGTAATCCTCATTTGCAAAATATGGTGTGTGTTCTACCAGGGTCTTCAGACTATGTGACTTTCTGGAAAACAGAAAAAATGTCAGCTGTAATTCTGCATATCACAGGGAAACTCATTGCTTGAGCAAATGAGACTCCTTTGAGCTCCCATTTTTTACAGTTTAAAACTGTCATAAGCGAATCACATTTCCATAATAACTGGTGGCAGTTGGGTAATCGGACCTCTGTGCCAGGCCCTGCAAGCAGTGTTTGCCATTAGTATTTGTTCAGGATCTGAGTTGAGGAGGGGCGCACCACAATCACCTGTAGCCTTCCCCACATACACAAGCTTGCCCAGAAGCCGTAAGCTGAAGGAGAGCAACTCCCTGCTCCTTCATGTCCTTAAATAAAGGGGCAGACGTTGCTGCTCCTTTATTATTTTATATAAATCTGTGATATGCTGCCATTTTTTAACATGAATGCGTGTATTTTCTAATTCTGTTGCCTTTGAAATTACATAATCAGAACAGGGAATTCCACAGTTAGCTAGTTAAAGCACATTTCATCAAGAAATTGGTCACTGACTGATGTTTGTTTCTAGCTCGTTATTTGTGAGATAGTCTCCTTGGGCTGTTACTGAGGATTGACTTGTAACCTGCTACAAATTGGCCTACAAACATTACTGATCTTTGATGTTAGGGTTCTAAGCTAGAGATATTCAGTCATTCCCCACTTAAATTCCAAAGACCTATTAAGTGCTTCTCATTTTTCTGGGTGCCTTCCCCCAATGCTGGGGACAGAGCAGTGAGCAAAGTTAGAAGTAACCTAAATGATTTAGAGTAATGCATTTAAAAATACAGTGATTCCATGGGAAGGGCCTTGTCTTTGAGAGATAGTTTATAAATGCCTGTTATAACACAAGTCAGGTTGTGGAGACCCACCTAGACCCACCCACCAAATGATAGTCAGTATTTGAAAAGTTGAATTGAATTGATCATGATCATACCAAATACAGTGTACATTGTATTTAAATCTTCTTTTAAGTAAATACTCATGAGGCTCACATGAGAAGTTCCACCTTGTGAAACCATCTTTCACCTTGGCCATTTCTATACCTGCATAAAATTTATCAACTAAAAATTTCATTATTCTTAAGAGCAATTGTACATAATTTTTAAGTGCTTGCTCCTGATTTGATAGAAAATGCTAATTAGTGATTTATCTGTGATGTTCCCCTCCCATCACCACCAATTGTGGAAGCCCTGATTTCCCAACTATCAGACCAAGTGGCTCCTTCTACTTTCTTCTGGGATCCCCCAGGAAAAGTACTGAGATGTGGATTTTTAAAGTGTGTCTTTTCTGGGACTTCTGCTTACTGAAGAAAAGAAATGAAATAACCAAGCTGTCAAGATATTTTAATCACTATGAACTGCTTTGTTACATAATGCTGTTAACCTGTATGTTAAACGGCTGTCACATTTGCTACTGGTTACTGATTAACTAGATTTAATGGCATATTAAATAAAAGGTTTCTGGCATATGATGTTTATTCAGTTAGGGACTGAACTACTTCTTTAATGCATTAAAGTTACCGTGGAGAGGCATGCAAATGATCCAATAAACCATAAAATATTTTTAAAATAAAAAGTTAAATTACAAATATATAACCATTACTATGAAAAAAAAAAAAAGGAAAGAAAATACCTAAACCTTTTCCTGTTCAGTTTAATTGAGACTTTTGCAGTATGTCCAAAATGTAAGGATATTTCATTAGCCCGTGCAGTAGTGTGCACCTATAATCCTAGCTACTTGGGAGTCTGAGGCAGGTGGATCACAAGCTTTAGAGCCAGCCTTGGAAATTTGGAAACACCCTGTCTCAAAATGCAGAATTTTTCAGAAAAGTGCTGGGAGTATAGTTGAGTGGTGGAGTGCCATTTGTTCAAAGTCCCCAGTATGTACACACACACACACACACACACACACACACAAATATTTCATTAGTGCAGACATCACTTAGGTTCTTTTCCTTTTATAAATAAAAGGGTTTGTGAAAGGGGTTAGTTAGAGAAAAGAAGAGAAATTGCATAATTTGTAGACTCTTCTGTATAGTAGATGCTTTGGTTACGTAATAGTTCACTCAACTCTCAACAACTCTGAGATAAGTAATTATTAAAGGAGTCAGAGTGGCTAGTTAGTAGAGCCAAGGTTTGAACCTCAGAAGTCTGGTTATAATTTTCCATAATTATTGATTTGTCTAATTAATAAACTATTCCTTTAGCTATTGGATTGTTTGCTGTCTGACATCAGACTCTCCATGATTCTCGCATGTAACTGCAGCCCCTGCAGCCAGTGCTGTGAGGAGTCTCAGATGCTGCTTTAGAGCCTGTAGGACATGCAGTGGTCTTCACGGGGCCAAGGTGCTCCTGTAACAAGGAAGATGGCAGAAGGTTATGGAGACCACAGGGGCCACATAAGAATTGCCTTTCCATAAGCCATTCCCCTTCTGTGACAAGAGCTGCGCACAGTAGGTCTCCTGTGAACTGGAGTCCTCAGCAGGCAGAGGAGCCGGTCACCATGAACACAGGAAAGCACAGGCATCACGTTGGTTCCTGAGTCCTCCCAGGGCTGCCACGGGGAAGCTGCGTAATCCTGTGCCAGTTACCTGGCCTCTTGGAGCTTCAGTCACCTTGTGTGTCGAGAGAGGACCCAGTACTTACTTTAAGTGTAGGCTTTGAGGCCTGTGTGAGATGTGTGCGCCTCACAGATAGTAAGAGCTCAGGTGTGGTTCTCCTTAGGTGGAAGGTGGAGGAGAGAGAACGCAGCAGTCGGGGTATGACTGAGGTGACAGAAGACAGCAGAAGCTATTTCTCTCAGAGATCCCCACTTCTTCCCTCACCTGGCCTTCCCATCCTTTGCAACCAGCTAGTTCCTAGAGGGAGGCATCCACCTCTTCCCAGCCTGGGCCTGGTGCCGCCACACTTCACTTCCACTGTCCAGAACATGGTCACTTGATCACATCAATTGCAAGAGTGACTGGCAAATGGAGTCTAACTATACAGATTTTTGGTGAAAGTCCATAGTTCTTACCATGTAAGCCAGATATTTAAATCAAGCCTCACATAATGTTATTTTACTCATGATACCATGATTTGTAACATTATAATCATCTCATATTAAGTTGTAATGTGCTTTTAGGAAAGCAAAAATGCTGTTTCCACAATAATCTCCTTTTCCCTCTCTTAGCTCTGTGCCTCAGACAAAATCCTGGAATTCGATCGGGATTTTCGGATTCGGCATTATGCAGGTGATGTGGTGTGAGTATCTTGCAGAAGGGCCTAGCATGATGATTTGCATGCAGCCTTGCTTCAGAAAATGCAGTCTGGGAAATTACCAACTGTTTGCCTTTTCATTTGCATTTTTTATCATTTTGTGTATCAGTATCTTTTTTTCTTTTCATTCGGAAAAAAAAAATAGCATAGCTTCATTCATTCCTGCTTTCAAACATTGATTAAGCACACTATATGCCTGTGCACAGCTCCCGGCATGGTCAGTATTCAGTAAAAATCAATGGATGGATTGGCAAATCATGCAAATTTGTTAAGGACTGGGATAGAGACATGGAAAAAACAGGCCCTGCTCAGAAGAAACTAGGGATTTAGTGGAGATAAATCAGATACATCATCAAGTCATTATGATAGAAAAAGTAAAGGGTTAAACTAGAGAGGCACAAGGCATTATGGGAGCAATGAGGAGGAACAATTAACCCAGTGTGGGGAGGGTAGAGAAGTCCTGCTGGAGGAAGCAATATCTAGTTGGAGTCCTAAAAGTAAAAGAAAATCAGGGGAATGAATTAGGAAGAGGAGAGAGAATCAAGGACATTGCAAGCAGAAGCAGCAGCAGACTCAAAAAAGCCCATCAGCATAGATCACCCCTGTACATGAAGAGCCACAAGTAGCCAGATAGCTACATATACAAAGCTGTTTTACTGTATTATTTTTCAAAAATCATTTGAAAGAGTAAAATTCTTACAAGTTACATTGTCTGATTATATTACAATAAAAGTAGAAATGGATGCAAAAATATAACTATGTTATATGAATGATGGCATGTGAAGTTCCAAGTGCTCCTGTCCCAAATTATCACAAATCAGCTTAAAACAACAGATGTATTCTTCCACAGTTCTGGAGGCAGGGACGCACCCCTGAGGCTCCTCCTTTGCCAGCTTGTGGCTTGTGGTCACATCACTATAATCTCTGCCTCCATGGTCTTTGAATGCTGGGAATTTTTTTATAGGAAAAAGTGGGAAGGGTGCTAAAAAATATTCAGGAAATAGCAACTAGGTTCCTTTGGAGTGTATCCTTTTGGACTCCTCTTTGGTGTGTCTGTGTTAAAACTCCCTCTGCTGGAGGGAGAAGGGGAGGGGAGGTGGAAGTACTGGGGAATGATGTTGGCCAAATTATATTGTTATATCGTGTGCATGTGTGAATATGTAACAACAAATCCCGCCATTATGTACAACTATGGTGCACAACAAAAAAAGTGGAAAAAATCATGGAGTCAACAACTAAAGATTGCAAAGTCAGAAGTACTTAAAAAATAAAAATTAAAAAAAAATAAAACCTCCCCATCTTTATCTTTCAAAGGACTCTTAGAATGATGTCATGCAAGTCCTCTCTATTAATATGGAATGAGCTCCTCCTCTCAAGGTTTACCATAGAAAGTAACATCCCCAGGTTCTAGGGAGTTTGATCTGGATCTCTTTTGTTGGGGGTCATTTTTCAGCTGCCTGTGTGGAGTATGTGTTCACTGTTTGTTGAACACTGCTCCTCATCTTATTGTTCCAAGTAGTCTTTTCCTATTTTTTAATTTTTTTTGCATTAGGAATTCTTTCCATGTAACCTATTACAGGAAGAGATTAAACCAGAACAAAAGCAATGATCTTCTCTATAAATGCTGAAAAGATATTTGAAGAAATTTTAATAGCTATTCCTGATTTAAATTAAAGCTCTAAAATCATAAAATAATATGACTCAAGACTATCAGACCATCTGTCAAACTGGCCATCAGTGCTGCAGTGGCACCTTTTTCCACTTTTTTTCTGGTCCTGTTCCAACTTCCAGAACACTAGTACCATGCAGATACTTCCCACTGAAAATCCAAGCCGTGCTCTCAGGGTACTGTCTCAGAACTCAGAATGGCATAAACACAGAGCTGGACAGAGGCCTTTGAGACCCCCAAGTCTGGCCTCCTTGCTTTGCAGAGGAAGAATATTAGGCAGAATAAGTAAAATTCTTACCCAATGTTTTATACCAAATTGATGGAAGAACTGAGATAGTAACTAGGTTTCCAGACTCCCAGTCCAGAACTGTAGTTAATTTCAATGCCTCAGATTTCTCCTTCTCTCCCTAAGCCTTTCATCCTTTTCTAGTTTTTACTGAGTGTCTTCTGTGTATACAATACTTTATAAGCTATGGTCCCTGCCCACAAAGAATTTTGCATGAAAAATGCATGCAAACATATATGGTTACTTAGGCAAACCCACATATACACACATATACACAATGGAAAATGGTCTAAGTTATTGGCCATATGAGCAATGAAAGTGTTATCAGAATTTAGAGTTAGGAAATGGCATGATACCTTAGGCTATTATAGTAAAGCCAGGAAGACTGATGCTGGTCTTTGAAAGCTGGAAAATTCTTTTATAGGAAAAATTGGGTAGGGTTCTAAAAAACATTCAGGAAATGTTCCTTTGATTGGAATGTATCCCTTTTTGTAGCACAGATTAGAAATGCCTGGAAAAGTAGGTTGAGATCAAATCACAGTCTTGAAAGCTAAACTAAGGACTTTGAAGTTGGAGTTGTGTGGGCTTGACAACAGATTGAGTCAGGTCACTTCAAAGAGTTCAGTCAAAAGTGACACGAAAGTATTAGGGGGAAGACCTAGGATGAGGCAGGCAAGATGATTGTGGATGTCGTGACCTTAATGTGTCCATGCAGTATAACCTGGAAGAATTTTCTTACAGTATTAAATATGTAAGGCAAGGGGTCAGGAGTAGAGACTTAGGAGTTGTCTACACTGATGGGATTGTCAAGGAAGAAAATGTAGACAGGCAGAGAGCAGAACTGGAAGGAGACAGGTACTGCTTCCTCGACCTCCTAGCCTCTCCTCTATCACCCCAGCCTGGACTCCTCCACCCCACTGCAGTGTGCTCCCCCTAGAGGCCTTGCCCATCACTGCAGCGGTGCAGCTTCCTCACCTGCTCTTCTCACCAACTGCAGCCTCAGCTGGGCTTTCAAGACCCCACTCTCTCCCTTCCTCCAAACCATGAATATGAGGCTCACTTCTCTCCAGGGCTCCCTGCCTGTGCCTGCTCCCACCCGTTCACTCTGCTGTTTTCCTGTGTGATCTGCCTGCTTTTTTCTCCTCTGCTTACCCAATTCTTGCCGTCCTTGCAGTTCTACTTGGATTCTTTACCCTACCCTGAGCACTGAGCGGTCCTTAGGCAGTCGCTTGGCCTCCCTACGGATGAAACATTAGCTCCTGTATGTTGCTGCTTTGCCTTTCTCTTAGGAATGCTGGGTGATAAAGACAGCTCTGTTTTGAAATCGTCTTCTTGAGGTAAGCAGTAAACAGTAGGAAATGATGGCCTTAATCAGAATGATAGGACTGATGTTGACTTTCCTTCTGAAGAGGAGGAACAAAGTCCCTCCTATTTCATGGGCAAATGTGGTGTCCTTACCCAGAACCAGGTGGACCGCACCAACCTTGTAGATGATGAATCGTATATTTGACAGTGGAAAGGCTTGCAGACTTCTAGAAAAGCTGACGTGTGGCTCTTGCATGGTGAGTGACACGTGTTTTCTGTGTTTTCTCTCTGCTAGCTATTCTGCCATTGGCTTTATTGACAAAAATAAAGACACTTTATTTCAAGACTTCAAGCGGCTCATGTATAACAGGTATGATTAATATTTTACTGATTATCTTTAAGCTCTCTGACAGATACTACATAATGCATATACAGGCACATGATTATTTTATGTGACTATTTTAAGAGTTTCTGGCAGGTTTTCTAGCTCTACTTTGTTGAGCTTAATAAATGAAATAGTATATGACCTTACAATGAAAAAATCTATAAATGTAGGAAGGGACCTGCTATTGATATTATTTTCTTTGATCTCCCTTGGGTTGCCACCATTTCTCTGTTCACTGCCTCTGTCATCCCCCCACCCCCCGTGTCCCCAGACCAGGCCAGTGGTGACAGAAGTGTCAGACAACCTCTGGCCCAGCTGAAAGTTTTGCACACTCATATTCCCACTGCAGTGTCCTTGGCCCCAAACAAGGGACCATTCCTGTATCAGACTGGCATCTAGTGCCAGTGCTCTGATCCTGACTGTGCAGGCAGAATTTTCTCATGAACCAACTGGATAAAATAAAACCAGGCAAATGAAAGCAAGTTAAACCCCATATGGAAAAAAGGCTTGTAAGGAAGGAAGGAAATTCTTGGCCAGCTTCTTATAGATTCATGAACTATATTTACTTGTTTATGAAGTCTACTCAATCAGTTGGTCAGTAGATCATCAGAAACCTATTGAGCATCTTCAAACCACACATTCTTCTGTGCTTTGGGACATGGCACTGAAAACAACTTGGACAAAGCCCCTACCCTCATGGAGCTAATAGTCTAGCAGAGGTGACAGATAATAAGTAAGGAAACAAATGACTTTCAGGTACGACAAGTGCAGAATAATAAAGTAGGTAAGAGTACTGTCGTAAAGTAGTGCAGATGCAGAAGGGCAGCAGAGGTAATGCAGGTAGGGAGGCCAGAGCAGGCCTCTTCTTGAGGCAGCGTTTGAGCAAGACATGAATGAGGAAAGGAGGGAGCCATGCAGGTATCGGAGGAAGGGCATTCCAAGTGGAGGCGGCAGCTAGCGCCATGGCTCTGCGGTAGAGGGCGTCTGAGTGTATTGACAGCAGGAAGGACTACAAGAAGGCCAGGGTGGCTAAAAACAGTGCAGGTGGGGAGAGTGCCTGTGGCAGTGGTGAGGCTCAGGGTGCTGTGGTCCCAGACTAGTCCATCCTCACATCACCACTGACCTTCGCTCTGCTGTCACCCAGTCTTTCCTTTTGCAGCTATTATTTTGAGCACCTATGGAACAGAAATTGACTCCGTTTTATACCAGGAAAGAAAAGTGGGCAAAATGGTGGCAGTGTAAGCACAACTAGCAATGAATGCCTGTGTTAATTCTTCTCCTTTTTCAACCTCCAAATTTTTTAGAAATTTTTTTCTGACAAAGTTTCCAGAAAGGAAGCAACATTTTGAGTTCCAGTTACTTTAAAATGAAATGTACCCAAAATGAAATAGAAAGAAAATCACAGTTGAGATCACCACACATTTTTAAAAATACCTCCACGGAGTCAAATAATGAATATATAGTTTTTAATGTGGAAATTGGCCTGAAATACATTTTTAGAATCAGATTGCAGCAGTCCTAGTGACATAGCAATAAAACACTGTAACTGCCAGAGCTCTCTGTAAACGTGTTCATAAATTCAACTACACTAACAAGATTTGCTAGAAGACAGTATAAAAGTGACTATTTTATATCCCTACCTATATTTTTACAAAGAGCTGCTTTTTTTTTTGTAGGGTTACCTATTCTGAATGAATAGGTCTTTCAATCAGAAGATGTTTTTACTTTCATGTTTTCTGCCATGACATTGAGTATCTATTAGTGGTTTGTTCTCATTTTTTAATCACCACAAAATCAATTCATTTTTATGTATATATTGTAGGAGCCCTTTGAGGGTTCTAGGTAGCACTATAGATCTCACTTTAAAGAAATCTGAAGAATTTTTTAAACGTGCTATGCTATCCTTTGAAAAGCTCGTGGTACAATATTGGTCATTATAGCAGAGTAATTTTCTGGATGGAATCATTTCTCCAATTAGGCCTTGTGAGCTCAGTCTGCAGTCCAGTTGTGATTCCCAGGATTCAGTTCAGCAGGATTGCTTAGCCATTTTTGTTGAAGTTATTTGAATGCAGCTTTTGAATTGCTCTTCCTGTGCTTCTCAGTTCAAATCCTGTGCTGAAGAATATGTGGCCTGAAGGCAAACTGAGCATTACAGAGGTGACCAAGCGACCTCTGACCGCAGCTACCTTGTTTAAGAATTCCATGATTGCCTTAGTAGACAACCTTGCTTCAAAGGTAATTATTTTCCTTTCTAAGTATCCATTTTAACTCATAGAGTCCCTCTTGATATATGTTAGAATGTATGTGATGATTTGCTTTTTAAGTAGTTCTTTTAATCAAATTGGAGAATACAAACTTAAAATTAGTATTCTAATAGAATTTTTCTTTAAGTTAAAACAAAAACTTGCCTGGATGAAATAATTGTTTGTACTCTTAAGTTTTCTTAAATCTGAGCATTTTGTTTTACTGTCATGGTCAAGAAGATCTTAGCGTGGTTTAAAGTGTATATAAGTTATACCATTCCTGACAAAATGAACTTCAGTCCTGTGCTGAAGAAAGGGAATGGCAAGAAACAAACAAACAAACAAAAAATTCGTGAGTTAAATTGTTATAATGCACCATCCATGTTGTGTTCAGAAATTAAGTGACTAGAGGGAGTCTTAACATGACGTTTGTTAGTGTCACCCTTAGGCTTTTTTTTAAACCATTGATATGAAAAGATGTATTATGGACATTTATTTCTGCTTTCTGTTGTCCCTTTGATTCTAATACTGTTTGATGACTTAAGTCTGTTTTTTCCCCCCTTAAAGAACAGATTCCCACTCTTAACTGCTGCTGTTGACAAGTTTGATAAATTAGGCAGCATTCTGGGGCTTGTTATTTTTAGTTCTTCATTTTTATCTTTCTCCTCTGATTTTTTTTCCTATGTATTTGCTTCTCTGACATTGCCTTTTAAATCAGTTCCCTAAGAATTTAAATCAAAATCTATACTGTTTCTGCTTACTTCACTGTGGATGAATTAAGCAAATATCACAGGAGCACATCTGTTCAGTAGCTCTTTCTTTGCATCAGGATTCTTTGGCCTCCAGTGCCAGCAAATAAGCACAATTGTTGGCTCCTATAATCAAATCTCCAGAGTGGGGTAAGGACCCTGGCACTGAAGGCTAGAATACATCAGGCGTCCTTACGCTCGTCTCCACTTCCGTCTGCCTGCTGTCTTCAAGCTGCTCCATCCATACAGAAGAAAAGTGAACTTAGAAGGGAGCCATGTGACAATGAAAGAGCGGAGCCCAGAGTTGTGTGAAAGGTGTTAGTTAATTAACTGGAAGAAGAATCTTTTTTTTTTTTTTTCCCTGAAATTGGTAAATGTTCCCTTTTAAAAAATAAAAATTCTAGACCCTTCTATAATGTCTGTGTCAGGAATTACATTCAGGCTTTAGTAAAAGAGATCCCCAAAGTGTGGCATAAACAAAAGAGAAGTTTATTTCTCTCTCCCACAAGTGAAAAACAGAAGGTATCCCCGTTCTGCAGTCACAGATCCAGGATAGTAGGACAAGGGGCCTTTTGCCCTCCCTCCTGGAGCATGGCATCATCCTCCTGTCAAGAGGGCAGGTAGGACTTCCTTCCTTTCCAAGAGCCTCCTGAAAGTCCATATGGTGCTTCAGCTACATTCCCTTTGCTCTTTGCATTTGCCAGGGAGGCTGCGAAATATATTTTTATTCTGGTCAGTAGTGCACCACACTAGAAATAAGAATTCTGTTTCAAAGTAGGAAAAAAGAGAGACAAGGAAGGTAGCTAGCCTAGCTCTCTCTGCCGTAGCTTCTAGTCTCTCTTCATGGCTAGAGAAGGAAGGGAGCAGGGCAAGCAAAAAAAAAAAAAAGGGGGGGGTGGGGAGAGGAAAAATTTTAGGTTTAGAAAGTACAAAACAATGTGGTAGAAGTAAATCTAAATCATTGGTATTTACCATAATGTAAATAACCTAAAACTAAATATGTGGAAAATCCAGCCTTATGCTCCTTACAGGAGATAAATGCACTTAGCAGAAAGCTTTAAAACAGAGATGAAGATACATCGAGACATCCCCCTAGCCAAATGGTTGAAAGCAATATTAATTTTAAAAAATAGAATTTAAGAAAGTACTAATATAAAGAAACTAGTAATAACAAAACAAAAATGCCCAAGACATTAGAACTATTTTGAACTGAGTACCTAACAACATAGCCATATTTATTGTTAACTCTATAAAAGGGAAAAATACTGAAAATTTTTAAAGGAAAAATTAATAAATCCATAATCCTAATGGAAAATTTCAAACCAGCTTTACCAAGAACTGATAAAACCAACAGGCACAGACATTAAGAATGCAGAAACTTTGAAAACCAGATTCAAAATTTATCCATAGATCAAAAGAAACTTATTTCCAGGGATAAGGAAGTATATATCCCTTCCAACAATACATAGAGCATTTAAAAAATTGATAACATGCTAACTCATAAAGACTCAACTATTTTGAAAGAATATACATACAGATACATTCCCCATCCTGAAAGCAAATGAAATAAAACTCAGTATTTTTAATGTGCTTCAGAACAATAAAAAACACTCTTCTAAATAACTAACAGAGTGAAGAAGAAATCACACTAGAAATTACAAAATATTTGGAACTGTTCGACAAAGAATTTGTCAAAATTTGTAGGGTAGTACTAAAGTGATTTGTTATGCCTTTCTAAAATAACTAAGAATGATATATATATATACGATGGAATATTACTCAGCCATAAAGAATAATAAAATTATGGCATTTGCAGGCAAATGGATGAAATTGGAGAGTATCATGCTAAGTGAGATAATCCAATCTCAAAAAACCAAAGGACGAATGACCTTTAAAATAAATAAATAAATGCTGATAAGCAGATGATGATACATAATGTGGGGGTGGAAGGGAGGCAAGAATGGAGGAAGGAGGGACTGTATAGAGGGGGAAAAGGGGTGGGAGGGGTGGGGGGAAGGAAAATAGAATGAATCAAACACCATTAGCCTATGTAAATGTATGATTACACAAATGGTATGCCTCTACTTCATGTACAAACAGAGAAACAAGTTGTACCCCATTTGTTTACAATTAAAAAAAATAAGAATGAATGAAGTTCAACTCAAAAAACTATAAAAGAAACTCTAAAGAAAATTTAAAGAAAGAAGAAAATCATTTTTAATAAATATTTTAAATAGAAAAATAAAAAAAGTAAATCAAATAGACAACATCTCTAATAAAACTGATAAATTATAGATGAAGAAAGTTATAACTTTAGACACTAGAGATTTAAAATGCATCAGCATATTAGGAAAACTGGTTGCCAATAATTTGGAAACTGAATTTTCTAGAAAAATGTTTTCACAGTTAATTCAAGAAGAAACAAAATCTGAATAAATCAGTAACCTTAAAAATCATGTAACAAAATGAAATTAAACCCTTCTCTCTCACCCTGCATGAAACTCAACTCACTGTGGATCAAAGACTTAGGCACTAGTACAGAGACCCTGCGACTACTAGAAGAAAAAGTAGACCCAAATCTTCACCATGTCAGCCTGGGACCTGACTTCCTTAACAAGACCCCTAAAGCACAAGAAATTAAATCAAGAATCAATAAATGGAATGGACTCAAACTAAAAAGTTTCTTTGCAGCTCAAGAAACAATAATATGGGAGAAAATTTTTACCACATGCACCTCAGATAAAGCATTCATCTCTAGGATATATAAAGAATTCAAGGAAGTTGGAGTTGTGCCTCAGTGGTAGAGTGCTTGCCTGGCATGTGTGAGGCCCTGGGTTCGATCCTAGCACTGCATACAAATAAATAAATATTCATTGACAAGTAAATAAATATTTTTTAAAAACTCAAAAAACTTAACACCAAAAACAAATAAACCAATCCAATAAATGGACTAAGAAGCTGAACAGACACTTCACAGAAGAAGAAATACAATTGATCAACAAATATATGAAAAAATGTTCAACATTTCTAGCAATTAGAGAAATGCAAATCAAACTAAGATTTCATCTCACTCCAATCAGAATGGCAATTATCAAGAATACAAGCAACAATAAGTATTGGCAAGGATGTGAGAATAAAGGGAGACACATACATTGCTGGTGGAAATGCAAAATGGTGCAACCATTATGGAAAGCAGTATGGAGATTCCTGGGAAAACTTGGAATGGAACACCATTTGACCCAACTATCCTACTCTCAGTTTATACCCAAAGGACTTAAAATCAGCATACTACAGTGACACAGCCACATCAATGTTTATAGCAGCTCAACTCACAAGAGCTAAACTATGGAACCAAACTAGGTGCCCTTCAACAGATGAATGGGTAAAGAAAATGTGGTATATATATATATATGATGGAATATTGCTCAGCTTTAAAGAAGAATGAAATTCTGGCATTTGCTGGTAAATGAATGGAGTTAGAGAATAGCATGGTAAGAGAAATAAGCCAAACCTAAAAAACCAGACTGAATGTTTTCTCTGATACGTGGATGCTAATTCACAATAAGGGGGTGGGGAAGGGAAGAATAGAATTACTTTATATTAGGTAGAGGGGAGTGAAGAGAGGGGAAGGGGTCTCTCTGGGGGAAGAAAGGATAGTAGAGTGAAGCAGACATTATTACCTCATGTACATGTATGACTGCATGACTGATGTGATCCTGCAATATGTATAATCAGAAAAATGGGAGATTGTACTCCATTTATGCATGATCTATCAAAATGTATAAATACATTCTACTGTCATGTGCAACTAATTAGAACAAATAAAATGTAAAAATTAAAAAAAAAATTTAAAAAGAATGAAAAAAAATCTGAATCGTGGGAAGTGAGGGAGAGGGAATGGGAAAGACAGTCGAATGAATCAGACATAACTTTCCTGTGTTCATATATGAATACACGACCAGTAAAACTCCACATCGTGTTCACCCACAAGAATGGGAAGTCATACTCCATGTATGTGTAATATGTCAAAATGCACACTACTGTCATGTATATCTAAAAAGAAGAAATAAAAAACGAAAAAAAAATTCTGAATCACAAATCAGATCTTTACCCTCCCCAACTCCGTTAAGGACACCAGGCCCAGATGGTTTTATAGATATATTTTAGAAAACCTTAGAGGAGCAGCAATTCCTATCTGTTTTGGAGGATGGAAAGAGGCCACCACTCAACTCGTTTTATGAAAGTAATTTTACCCCAATATAAGGCTAATATCAAAAAATAAAATGAGAGGATAGTTTCACTTAGGAACATAGATGAACAGATCTCGAAAATATATATGAATAATGTGTTTTCTAGCAGCATGATAAACAAGGTACCCACTAAAGCCAACTGAAAACCTCTAAAATGTTAGGTAAAATATTAAAATCAATTTTCTGAATGTAACTGTGAACTAATAAAATAAGGACTTAGCATGTCAGGGGCTGAATGAATGCGGAAGTAACTGAGCCAAAGAAAGAATGATCAGAGCCCTAATTGACGTGCTAAAGTAGCTAACTAGCTAACTTTGAGTATAGTTATTCGATCTGGGTCCTTGAAGTGACAGCCAGGCCTGCCCAAAGCCGGTGTCTAATATGAAATTTTGTACACACCCACACAAAACTGGCAGGTCTTCAAGGGCTACCTCCCCAGAGGTCTGCATCTGGAGGAAAACTACCCACCTTGGTCCTCGACACTGAGCCACGGGGTATGTTGTGGGTGGGGGTAAGTCTCTCTTGAGAATGTGTAATCATAAACCAGCTTTTATGAGGTTTGCAGCCCAAATTTACACTAGTTGGGTGGACTGGAAAAGTTCCAAGCCAACAGTTTGGTTTGTAGTGGACTGAGTCTCACGTTGCCCTGAGGCTTCTGAAGGAAGGCAGCACAATTTATTTTCCTGAGGAAACTACCTTAAGAAGTTCCAAAGATAAGTTCCAAAGAAATAAGGAGTTCACAGTAAAGAATCACTACAGGATAACCATGTGCTAGAGTGAATTAAACCACCAACAGCATGCTCAGACTTAAGAAAACTTTGGACACTGGAATGATCAGAAACAGAATACAAGAATGTTTTAATGTATCAAGAAATGAAAGGCCTGATGATTTGAGAAAGAGCAAGCAACTAGACAATTGATAGAAATAAAGTTATTAAAGTTTAAAACTCAATGTATAGGTTTTACATCAGTTTAGACAAAGTCGATAGAAAAAGTAAAATGAAAATAAGAATTGAAGAAATTATCCAGAATTCCACTTAGACCAAGAAATAAAACCTGTAGAACAAACATCAGGAGACATGGAAGATAAAATGAAAAGGTCTTGCGTGCATCTAATAAAAAAATGAATGAAAAGATGGGCAGAGCAGTGTTGGAAGAAATGCTCCTGACATTTCCAGGATTGTTGGAGAACACCACTCAACAGGAAGCCAACAATATCCCAACTTGGAAAAATTTAAAGAAATCTCCATCATGACACATACTGAAATTCCAAAACATCAAAGTAGCTAGGGGCCAGAGATTAGCTTTATAGGAATAACAATTAGGCTGAGTGAAAATAACTGTAAACCAAAATTCTATACCCAGCCAGGCACGGTGGCTCACACCTATAATCCCAGCGGCTCAGGAGGCTGAGACAGGAGCGTTGCAAGTTCAAAGTCAGCCTCATCAACTTGGCGATTCCCTCAGCAACAAAACAAGACCCTGTCTCAAAATAAAATATGAAAAGGACTGGGAATGTAGCTCAGTGGTTAAGTGCCCCTGGGTTCAATCCCCAGAACTCCCAACCCCCAAAAAACTACCTAAAGAATATGTTTTTCAAAAACAAAGGCATAACAATCTTTCTAAAAAACCAAAGCTGAGTTTACCAATATTAGATCCTCACTAAAGAAAATTCTAAAGGATATACATCAGGCTGTAAGAAAAATATGGTAAAAAGTCTGGAACACAAAAAGAAGAGTCAAGAAACAGGCAAATACGTGGATGCATGTATACAATCTCATTCTGTATTTAAAATGTTAGAATTAAATAGCACAACAGTAGCATATGAATTGGAAGTGGGGTCATATTTAAACATTAAGGTCTTGAGTTATTCAGGAAAAGAATAAAAATACTATTTAACTTTCAACTCTGATAAGTTAAAAATACATGTTAAAATTTTCATGGATAGAAATAGAGTTTGTAACTTCCAAACTAATAGGGGGAAAAAGAGCCCTTAAAAAACCATTGGAAAGAGGAGACCAAAGAACACAGGAAAATTGGGGGCAATTAAGTTGATAGAAATAAATCCAAATGTATTAGCAGTTTTATTGAATATAAATGGATAAAAATTGTCAGATCAGAGTAAAGAAAAAAATTCAGATAAATACTCTTTATTAGTGATATCTAAACATAAGGAAATAGAAAAGTTGAAAGATTATGTCAGATAAATTCTGGCAATCTGGGATCAACTTTATCCAGTTTCAGCTCCTGTAGTTGGTAGCTGAGGGATGGGCTGCTGTCACCAAAAATGGCTTGCCATTTGCCTTTAACTCCCAAGGTTAGCTCTCCAGGATTCCAGACCAAAGCACAGCCCTTCTGGCAGGGCCTCCGCCTCAGGTTCCAGCTCCCCACCCCTCATCAGTAATTGTGCCCAACCCTGACTGCCTTCCCCATCAGCAGTACCTTCTGAGAAAACAGCCATGCGGCTGACTCACCCCTGGGGATTGTAGTCTTCAGATCCTGGAGAGCTATTTCCTCAGTCTTTTTAGGTCTGTGCCTGGAAGACCTTTGCCAGAATTCGGTCTAGCGCCTTCTCTCTGGTGATCTCACCAGGAAGCTTGGGCCTCCATCACTTCCTCAGAGTCTGTCTACAGTGTTTCAAAAGCATGCTCGGTCTCACCTAATTTTTCTTTTGATGGAGAAATAGGTTCTATTGATTTTATATACTTCTTGAGAGCACTATAAAGTACTATGAACACATGGCCAGTAAGTTATTAAATGAACTTGACTTTGACTATTTGACAGTGTACAAAGCAGGCTAAATAGGTGTGTATTTAAATAGAGCATCTTCTATCTAATGTGTGATATACTTTGACAAGTGATGTTTTTCACATAAAATATAGGAAGAGACAGGTTTAAAAGTTTAAGGGAATAAGATCACTGTTGACTTTTGCAATTTAACCTTTACATGACAGAGAATTTGTCAAATTTAGGATTTCTTAGGTTGAGTCAGTCTCGATATTTATAAATGAGAGAGGAGGCGGCATATATAAATTGAGACAGAATACTGATTAAATATAGAGAAAGTACTTTCACTAGATTCTTCATCCAGAGACTTATCTGTTACTAAGCAGAATGAAAGGGCTTCCCCCACTCCTTGGCTGGTCATTAGTGGCTCATCCAGTGTTACTGCTTCCTGCACCTAATCAGTCAGTGCTCTACAATTCCATTCAACTGCCTTCTGTTTAGTAAAGTTACTTAAATTACTTCAAATGGCACCTTACACTGAGATTTTTTGCCCACATGAGTTTATATATCATTCAATTCAAAATATTTTCTATTTCGCATTGTTGTTTTTTAAACCTAAGGTTTTATCTTTTTACTCTTGATTTCTAGCTTAATCTTATTTTCCCAGGGGACATTCTGTGTGTGACGTAAGTCCTTAGACATTTGTTAGATTTGTTTTATGTATGTTTTGTTTGTATTTAAATATAATTTTCATTCCGTATTCTATGCAAGTCCCATTAGGTTGAATTTGCTAATCATGTTCAACTTTTCTTGATCCTTACTAATTTTCGGTGTTGAAAATTTTGTTAAAATCTACTTTGATTCTGAATTTGTCTACTTCTCCTTGTTGCACCTTCAGTTTTTGCTTTAAATATTTGAAGAACACATTAGGTTCATACAAGCTAGGACTGTTATATCTTCTGGCGATTGAGTCTCTTGTCAGTATCTCTGTTTCCTTATTACGGTTTGCCTTCGAGTCCGCTTTGCGTGAATGATACAGCTATGCCGGCTTTTCTTTTGGCAAGGTTTGCGTGGCATCTCTTTCATCCTTTTGCTTTCAATCTCTCTATATCCTCATGTTTCAAATATGTCTTCCATAACTTAGTTTGGACTTTAAACAAAAATCCATCCTCAAAATCTTTATCTTTTGAATAAATCTTTTAGTTCATTTACTTTTAATGTAGTTACTGTGTGTTACATTTAAATCAAACATCTTCTTAGAGCTTTTTATTTGATCCTTCAGTATTTTTCTTTCCTTTTTAAAACCCTCTTTTTAGGCTGATCATTGTAACAAAAGGTAAATAAAACTCCATTCCTTCTGTTTAACAAATTAACCTCAGTTAAGTTTTTACTCTGTTCCCCTGGTAACCTAGTAGGATGTATATTAGCTTATCACAGAGCAGCACTATTCATGGTAAAAACCCTCCCAGTTGGTAATTCCATCAATGCTGGAAGAATGATAAATGTTCGATGGGAATAATATACACGGTGCTTGTATGAGCTCAGTGACTCTTGTATTAGGCATGCCTTTTGTGGGGACCCTGGAAGCTGTATCTGCTGAGTTGTTTTAAGAGATCTTGGTTCTTGGTAAATTACTTGAGTTATTATAATATTATTCTTTCATATAATTATCTAGTATTGTTTTATACTTTTATCTTCTTCCTGGACAATGCAAGGCCAATAAATCATTTTTTATTTTGTTTATCTTCCTCTCAACTTATATGTTATGTTGGTCATGTATTTTAACATATATACATGTATATGTGTGTGTTTAAATATACATAAAGTAAATAAGACATTATTGCTATTAAGATTACATATTGTCAATATGAATTTAGATTTACTCATTCATCATTTCTTTCTTTCTCTTTCTATATTGCTCACCTGGGACCATCTTCTTCTGCCTGAACTTCACCCTATTATAGTTTAAATCTGATGGCAACCAATTCTGTGTTTTTCTTACCTGAAATTATTGTTATAAATCTTACATGCTTGAAGAATATCTTTGTTGGGTATAAAATTCCAGGTTGACATGTCTTTCAGGACTTAAAAGGTAGCATTCCTTTGTATTCCATAGTTTATTTTGAGAAGTCAGCTGTTCAGTCTGTTCATTGCTCCTTAAGATAATCTGGAATTTTTTTTGTCCTGTGTCCCTGCCTACCCCTGCTTTTATTTGGTTTCCAATCTGTAGCTTAATTTTTTTATCAGTTTCAGGGAATTTTGGCTATTCTCTCTTCAAATATTTCTTGTGCTCCTTCCATCTCCTCGCCTTTGAGACCCGTGTCACCAACCATTTCCCTGTATCTTCTGTGCCTCAAACTTCCCCTCCTTTGTTTTCAGTTTCTCTCTCTCTTTCATTCTAGGAAATTTCACCTACCTTCTGGTTATCTCATTTTTTTTTCTTCAAGTATTTCTAATTTACTCTTCTACTGACCTACTGAGTTCTTACTTTCCATTATATTTTTCAGTCCTAGGTTTTTCACTTGGTTTGGTTCTTTTGTTTTGTTTTGTTTTTGGTTCCATACAAAATTCTCAGTATTGTCTCTGTCATCTTGAACATGATAAGCATAGTAATTTTCATGTCTCTGATACTGCCAATATCTGAACCCCAGCAAGTCTGTTTATTTTGTATATTGTTGTTTCTAATCCATGTTGTCTTGGCTCTTATATGTCTAGATTTTGGGGATGTGTGTGTGTGTGTTGTTGTTGTTGTTCCAAATACTCTATTTTCAAAACTGTTTTGAGAAATAATTGGAGGCCCCTGTTTATATCATTTTTTCCTCAGGACAATTTATTTTTGCTTCATTAGGCACCCATGAGCATTAGTATCCAAATAAGCTATTCCAGTTTCAGTTTCAGATCTGTGGTCCCTGTAAGGGTCTGCCTACTTCTGATTTACCTTAGTTCAAGTGATAGGATCCCAACCTGAAGTGTGTAGCAGGGGTATTGCCCACAAACATCTTTTCAGGCCCTAGTCTCTAATCTTTGACCCGTCATACTCCTGAAGCTGCTAATACTACTTACTCAGATCCCATCCATACCTTCTGGAGTTGGCAAACCTCCCTAGGAAAAAGCCAGTGTCAAACCTGAGCTCTCCTTCACAGTTTTCTCTCTCCTGGATTCTGGCCTGAAATTCTCCACTATCTTGTCTGCTCTCCAAGGTCTTCAGGTAAATGTTCTGGGTATTTTGTTTACTTATTTCAGTTATGCCCAGCATAGGTGTTAGTTTAAATGATTTAGTCTCTAATTGCTCCTAGCAGCTCTAGTCTTTATGTATTAATTAGCTAGTTAGGTCCAAAGAGACTTGATCATAGCTAGGTAAAAGCAGAGACCACCCAGCTGTCCTGATTCTGTACAGTATGTCTTCTGTTAGTTATACCAGCACCAAAACATACAAGTAGATCTAGAAGCATTTTTCTTGTTTTGTTTACCAAGCAGTAAATACCCTCTATTCCAGGGAACTCAGAAAAATCCTTAAGTAAACAGTCCCCCTTCTCTTTCTCATCCCATTGTTTTAAATTTATTACAAGTCCTTTCTGAAAATGAGGTCTGAATAAATCTTCCATTTGAAAACCATTACAGACTTAGTGAACATTTGATCATCCATCACTATTTTTTAAAGTGGGATTGTTTGTGTATTACAAGAATATTGATCCTATTCTTAAATATAACAACATTTAAAATCTAAGCCAAGATTGGTGTTCCAGTAGAAGAGAGTTTTTAGTCATCTATCAATACATAACAAATTTCTCTGCAATGTGGTGCTTAAAATAACAACACTTTATTCTTTCTCATGATTCAGTGACTTGAATGGGCATTTCTTCTGTGGGGCTCACCAAGCAGTTCCAGTCAGCTGGGGCCAAATGATCTAAGATGGTCTTACTTAAGTGGCATGGCTAGATGACTTGGCATCTTAATTCATGTGGTCGTTAGTCTTGGGCTTCTTCACATTCTGGATGAAGTGTTCCTACAGAGCAAAACCTCTCAAAGACAAATCTCCAGAAGTGACCCGCTGTTACTTCTTCCATGTAGCATTGGTTAAAGCAGGTCACAAGGCCAGCCCAGATTCAAGGAGTAGACACTCCACCTCTTAATGGGAGGCGCTGCAAATATTGTGATTTTGTTTTTCAAATGCCCACAGGTGGACACAATTTTAAAAGGGCAGAGAGGTAGATATACTAGACAGAATAATGGCCTCTGCATTAAAACACCTACTCCAATAGTACCCAGGTGACCCACAATTCAATTCCATTATGAAACTACCCATAGTTAGCATCAGATCCAGCAAGTTAGGACAAGGTACCCAACCAGACTGCCCTTGTCTTAAATTCCATCTGTGAGGGGGGGTCCCTGGGACAGCTACAGTTTTGTATGATTTGGGTACAAATATGGAGGCTCCCATGACCCACCTTCATGTCTGATAATTTTTTAGAATGATTCACAGAACTGAGTAAATGCTTTACTTATCATAACAGTTTTATTATAAAGGATGCAAATAAATGGCCAGCTGTAAGAGCTACCTACTTAGGGTGGCAGGGTCTGGAAGCAAGATTGAAGCATAGGAAATTCTGTCCCTGTGGAATCAAACATGCTATTCTCCCACTACATTAATATATTCACCAACTAGGAAGCTCCTCCATGCCTCAGTGTCTGAGTTTTTTATTAGGGTTTCATTACATGGGCATGATTGATTAACTCATTGGCTACATGAGCGAATTCAGTCTCCATGTACTTTATTTTATCATACCATATGTATTATACCACAGCCCCCTCTCAAGGATGCTCATGTCCCAATCCCCAGAACCTATGTACATGTTACGTTACCCAATAAAGTAGAATTAAGGTTGCAGAAGAAATTAAGACTGCTAATCAGCAGACCTTAAAATAAGGGATTGTTATTGACTTGGATTATCCAGGTGGATTCAGTATAATCATAAGAGTCCTTAATGGGGAAGAGGGAAGCAGAAGAGTCAAAACCAAGATGTCAGCTGACTATCGCCGGCTGTGGAGGTAGAAGGGGGCTATAAGTCAAGGAAAATGGGCAACCTTTAGAAGCTGGAAAAGATAAGAAAACAGGTTGTCTCCTAGATCTTCCTGAAAGTAACAACTCTGCTGACCCCTTGATTTTAGTCCTTTGAGACCTGTTTCAGACTTCACCTCCAGAGCTATAAGATCATTTGTGTTGTTTCAAGTCACTAAATTTGTGATAATGTGCTATGGCAACAATAGGAAACAGTACAGCAGGGCTTACAGAAAGAAAGAAAACAGTATTACTTTTTAGATGTTGAAAACTGTTATAGTGTTCAAATACAAATAAATTCATATTCTTCAAATCTCTACTTCTTAAATTATTCGTCACCCTTTGCCACCTCAGGCCCTCCATGGAGTTTAAAACTGCCTAATTTAACTACAGAGGACTCTGTGTCTTAATTAAAGATGGCTAATGGATTCAGAGAAGAGGAAGAAACTCTGTACTCCTATAAGTGAGATATATTTGACCTCATGGATTCATCCAGTGCTAATTTATTTATTATCCTCAGTGTACCAGGATCCATGCCAAGCACAGTGTTATATTTAACAGGAGTTATAATCAAATGCATGGTACAAAACTTAATTGGCACAGAAGGAAGGATTTCTAGCTGGCTTAGTATTATTGATGCCTACAGGTGTGTGTGTGTGTGTGTGTGTGTGTGTGTGTGTGTGAGAGAGAGAGAGAGAGACAGAGAGAGAGAGAGAGAGAGAGAGAGAGAGTTTAACTTCGCTACTTACCCATGAAGTTTAATCTCTTTTTCAAAGCACAAAGTAATGCAGCAACAGCAGCAGCAACAACTATAATCATAATCATGGTGACATTCAGGAAGCACTTGGGGCACGCCACAGTGGTCCTTAATACTTGACATTCCTCATTGCATTGGTCTTTCCCACATCTGCTGCTTTTTTTCTATTGAATTATTCCTTTAGAGACCTTACCCATGTTTCCATAAACACACAAAAACTCGGTGTTCATATGTCTCAATTATTTACTCCCTAGTTTTATCCCTATTCTGCCATTTCTGGTGAATCTTAACCATAATAAAATAAAGACTTTGTTGAATTCATGAGAATGTCTAACCTTGAATTGAGAAGGGAAGAACAACTCATTTATCCACAAGGATATGCCTGAGAAAGTAGAGTCCCCGAACTTCATTTGACAGCACTGATGACATTGGTGTCCCCAGTCAGGGAATTCTCTCTAGTGAAACTTCTCGTTTGCTGATGTCTTTCCTCAGGAGCCATATTATGTACGTTGCATCAAACCCAACGACAAGAAGTCCCCTCAGATATTCGATGATGAACGCTGCAGGCACCAAGTGGAATATCTTGGACTGCTGGAAAATGTGAGGGTGCGTCGTGCCGGATTCGCCTTCCGCCAGACTTACGAGAAGTTTCTTCACAGGTGAGAACAGAGAAACCTAACAGGACCACTGAAAATTAAGAGTCCTCCTAATTCTTAGCCAACACATCAGCACTTACTAAGCCATAGGTAAAATCTGCATGAACAAGAGTTGAGGAAATAAGTGCCACTTTTCCAGAATCAGTAGGAATCCCTGAGTTTGTACTTTATGAACTATGAGAAAAAGTCCAGTCATTTGGGGCAAATGCAGGCATATAGTGTAATAGAAAGAACATGGATTTGGAGCCCCTTCTGATTGGAATCTCAGCTCTGTTTCAGATGTGCTATGTGATCTTAGGCCTGTTGCTGCGCCTAAACAATGAGAATGATAGTGCTTCACAAGTTACTGGCACATTGTAGATACTCAATTAATGTTGCTCACCATTACTGGTAATGGTCATTATCATCATCAAATATGAAGAAGTTAAGCCTGGAGGCTCTGAAATTAGTCTACCTGGTTTGAATCCTAGTTATGAATATTTTAGACATGTGACCTTGGGCAAATCATATAACCTTTCCACGCCTCTGTTTCCTCATGTGTGAAATGAAGATTATACTAATCTTCAAGCTGCCTTGAAGGTTTGCTGATGATAAACAAAGCCCTTAGAATCATACCTGACTTATAACCACTCCATAAATGTAAAATGTTGTTTTGTTTCGTTGATAATGACAGTGATGGTTGGCAGCTGGGAATCAGAAGAATGTTTTCAGTTTCATCTGTTTCTATTTAAATATTTATCGAAAATTTTCTATGTTCTGGGCTACAGAGTCCACAAAAGATGAATAAATTAATACATAAAATATAAACCATTAAAATAGAGAAAATTCTAATACTCTAGATTGACTGGTCAGAAGTCTCTAAGGAGGCAGTAGTGTTAGGGAGGAACCAGGCATGCAAAGATCCAAGAAGAAAGAAATGGGACAGAAGGAGCAGCCAGGGAAAAGGCGCCAATGCAGGAATAAGTGTGGCGCTCTAGGTACCTGACCTAGTCGCTGTGGGTGGAGGGTACTGAGTGGCAGGCATGGTGCAAGATGAGAACAGAGGGGGACAGGCCAGGCCTTGTCCAACTTTGCAAACACACTGAACCATATAGACTTTGGCGAGGTGTGATAGCAAACTATTGGTGAATCTTAAGCCTGGAGTGACACAGTCATGGGTGTCTTCAAGGGATCACTGTGTCTACTGTATAAACAAAAAGCAAGACAACGCTTAGGAATGCTATAACAGGAGTAGGAGAAAGATGGCTTGGACAGAACACCTTCAACCAGGCATCATTGCAGATATGAATGGCATAGTTTCAGAATGCTTGGGGGCAGATAAAGTTGAGAAGACTTGCTCAGGAATGGATTGGTTATGATGAGACAGATGTAGAGATGAATAAAGAGTGACCAGTGAATTTGAGTTTGAGCATCTAGGAAGGCATGATACCCTTTGCTGAGATAAAATGGGTAAAAGAAGTTTGAAGAGAGGACTTCGAACAGAAGCAAGGAAAGAATCAAGATTATTCTCTTGACTATGTTAACTTTGAAATGCCTACTCAATATCTAGGTGGGAATGTTGAATAAGTGGTTGGGTTTGTGCACCTGCAGTTCTGAAAAGAAGCCAGTCTGCAAGAGATCTGGGGAGTCATTAGGATGCAGATTACACGTAAAGGCTTGGGACTGGGTAGAGAAGAGGAGAAGGTGTGTGACAGTGTTTAGATTTGTGGTCTGACACAAAGGAACCAACAAAGAGAAGAGAAGCAGCAACCCTCGAGGGAGATGGAAAACCAGAAGAGGGCTGTGTCACAGACAGGAGAAGGTGGTGTTGCAAGAAGAAACTGCCTCAAATATTGCCATGCAACCAAATAACAAGAAGTTTACACTAGATTTGGCACCCTAGAGGTCAAAGGAGAAAGTGGATGGAGCCTGATTTGAGCAGGACAAGAGAGAGACATGCAGAGTCAGATGCCTAAAACAACTCAAAAAGTTTTGCTATGCCTGGGAGCAGAGGAAAATGGAAGCACGAACTGGATAAGGATGTGAGGTCAGGAGGTACTAGAAAATGTTTCTCTGCAGCTGGGTGTGATTCAGAACAGGGGAAAACCCATGAAGAAGAGGGAGATAATTGTAGTAAATCCTTGAGACATAAGAAGGGGCCAAATTCCAGACATAAGTGGAAGATTTGTCAGCCTAGGAGCAGGGGCTCTTCACCCACAGCAATAGAAAACAAGAATAGGAACACAAATACAGGTGCAAGAAGCTCAGAGCTTTGGCAAATACAAAGATGCTCCCGTCGGATCATTTCTGTTTTCTCAAGGAAGTGTGCAGTAACATCATGAGCTGAGCATGATGGTTAGGAGAGGCAGCACATAGGAGGCTTAAGGGGAAATGAGACTGCTCATTTTGGAGAGTGAGAAAACATAGGTTTGTTTAACAGGATTGCCATCAGGGAGAGCAGAGCGCCCATTTGAGGCTCAAGTTTGTAAACTTAAGATGAAGCTGGTGCCTTGGCATACACCTGTAATCCCAGCTACTCGGGAGGTTAAGGCAGGAGGAATGCAAGTTCAAAGCCAGCCTCAGCAACTTAGCGAGGCCCTAAGCAACTCAGCAAGACCCTGTCTCTAAATAAAACATAAAAAGGACCGGAGATGTGACTCAGTGTTAAGCACCCCTGGGTTCAATCCCTGGTACAATCAATTGATAAGATAAGATGAGACTGGCTAGCCTTGTCAGATTTTCTCCATGAGCATTCAGCAAGAGATTGCACAGAATATTCTTGCTTGGAATGAATAAAAGTTTCTAACATATTAGTCTGGAAAAGCGAAATTTAATTTTACATTAATTGAAAGGTTTCGCTCAAAACTGACCATTTTTTCCTGTAGAAATCATATAGATCTTTAAAGTTGTTTTTTCTTTTCTATTGAGGCTGTGTAGCAGTGACACCAATGGAGTCCAGGTTCTTGGCATCCCAGACAAAGAATTGAACAAGACACAGAGAAGTAACAGGCAGAGCATAGATGTGTTGCAAATGAAGCTTAATGAAGTAAAGAGGAATGGGCTGATCGCTAGTGACTCAGGGCTACATGTCTGGGCTAGTCTTTCTTATGGGCTGAGCTGCTCTTGGGCCCCCTTTCTGCATGGACCTGATTGAAGACCTTGCTCCATTTGTTCCCACTGGTTACTTTACTTTTGTCTAATTTGAATACAGAACCTGCGGGAGCTGTCATGATAATGGGGCTTAACACCAACAGGACATGATGTCTCATTCCTCTCATACTCCAGAGGGCACTCTTCTTGTACTTGACCTCTGCCATCTTGACATCCCTAAACTTCTACCTCAAGAGAAAATTTGCATGCTGTGTTCATTCTGAGTCTTGATTTCAAACAGTGTCAAATTATATTGTTAGAAAGCTTTCCAGTTCATTGTTGTTGCTTAGAAAATTCTAGCAATTAATCAGACATAGAATTTGTTTTTTGCGTTGTCACTTGCAGAAAATCAGCGGAAGTTAAATATGAGAATGAACAGCATGGGAATGGATAACTCTGGGTTGGGGCTGAACAGAAAATGTGTTTCCATGAGATAAAGTGGAAGCCATGCAAGTAGTTGAAGTGAGCAACACACTGCCTTGATTCAGAGGGGCAAGGAATTTTCCAAGGTCACATTATTACTGACCTTTAATCTCTTGTTGGACTTATTTAACTTTGAAATCAAAAGGTGTTGGTGTGTCTGTTTTTGACATGCAAAACATGGTATAAGGATTAAAATATGTTTTCTAATACTCACATAAAATAGAATGGAATGATTAAAAAGAAACTATGAATTTTAGATATGGGTGGTCTTTGCCGTACAAGCTTAACTATCCCATTCCCACACCACAGCATCCCCAAAATTCAAAACATATATATTTAAAATTAAGTACATGCACAGTGAAGCTATGAAATCAAGAAGAGGAATTCTCAGTAAACTTTAAGGATGTGAACACTCATAAACAGGACATGCCACAGTCATGAAGACTCAAACAACCCAACATCTCAGTTATAAGCAAGGATGGGTTGTGAACTTTCATCTGCCATTTTAAAATCCAGTTGTTGTTACAGGGCTGGGGTCTTCTGGAAAACTGAGACAGCATGAAGATTCCCCTCTTCAAGCCCCAATTCTTGCGATCAAGTCAGAAAGATTTCAGACATGTCCATCAGAGTAACAGACATGAGTTTATTAAAAGGGATAGGAAAGGGGACACTCTCCAGGGAGAGGTCAGTCCTCTCAGAAGAGGGACAATGTGCCTCTCCTATCCTCCAGTTTTATTGGAGTTCCAGGGAAGTTTTCAGAGAATCCTGCCCAGGTTCATCTCTTGGCTTTTGACTGACAGCAGAATAACAATAAACCTTCAAGTCCCCATTGCCATGACAACTGTAGGTTACTTTGGCCCATGCTAATTGGAACCTTAAGATTTTATGGTTGGGGAATTATTCTTTTCTACCTGAGATTTGGATCTGGTCTGTGTAAGGGTCACAAAAGTCTCCCTCTTAAAGGTAACTTGTGTTCTTCTTATCGGAATTTAGGGTCTGCATGTCTCCTGCAGATGATAGGTAGTTTGCTGAGGAATGTAACATATCCTGTCCACCTAAGTCAGGCAGGTCTGCAGATAAATTCTTCCTCAAGAGTGAAAGTATGTGGGGGTCAGCACAGTGGGCCCGTTGTTTTCCTGCAACCTCATGTTCCCCCACTCACATCTGTCTGGCCCCATCATTGGTTTACAGTAGCTACAGCACCAGGAAGTTGCCTTAGTGGCCAAGACAAGTAGCCTCCTCCACAGTGACAGAGGAGGCAGAACCCATCCACCAGGAAAGAACAGAGAGGTTGGGGGAGAAGCACTTTTCAGACAGTGGCTGGGACACTACCTGAACTAAAGACATAAGCCTCTTTAGCAACATTGGATCAAGTAAACAAAGGGGCCATATCTTCATGTGAAGGAAATGAAGTTCATGTTTAGAGGATCCATGCCAAGTTGCCTTTCAAGATTGTGAGTAAAATTTAAAAAAAAAAAAAATTTTCTGACACATACAGAAAGTTTATTATTCACAGACCCTCTCTGGAAAATCTTTCAGAGTATGTACTTTAGCAGAAAGAAAGATGAATGGAGAAGGAAAGCATGGAATGCAAAAAGGAAGGCAGTATAGAACAAATAAATCAGCAAATTTTCTTGTTAAATCTACAAAAGTATTGTAAGGGGAGGGGGGAGTCTTTAGTAATAACCTTGGACTAAAATTAAATAGGAGTGAGAAATAGCAATGAGTAAAGATTTTTGTCCTATTTATGAGGACATAGATAATGCAGATAATTTATGTCTTGAATTTTCAAGAGAATTGTAATAATAGTCACTCATATTTTGAAATGCTTACTCTGTAAACCAGGCATCCTTTGATACATTCTAAATGTAATAAGTCACTGACACTGACAGTCACAGGAGAAGGGTACCTTTGCCTTCCATGTGTGTAGATGAGGAAACTGAGGCACCAAAAGGACAAGTAACTTGCCTCAGGCCAGGTAGCTAAGTAGCATGGGAGCCACATTTGAACCAGCAAATGACTCTGAGCCTATGATCTTTAACAGTTATTTAGAGATGGAAATGTAGCTCAGTGGGGGCAGTGGAGGCCTATCACCTGCCTAGTAAGTGTGAGGCCCTGGGTTCGATCCTTAGTACCAAAAAAAAAAAAGCCTCATAGTTGAATATATATCTTTCAAATTGAAGGAAAAAATAAAAATGGAATAAAGACAGCTAAGTCTTATCTAAGGGATTACAATAACAGGAAAGTTCACCAATAGAAAATATAAAAATTGAGACACAGCAGTAATCATGAGAAACATGTTAAACATTGAACTTAACTGTTTTCAAAGACAGAACTTTTGCACAGACAGAAGTCTATACTACACAATCGATGGTTATTTAAGTCGAGATAAATACCTCTCTAGAATCATCTAGGGAAAGTGCTGGATAAGATGATAGGCTGTGCTTCTGGTAAAGGAACCTCTTCTTACTCTGCAGGCTGGGTTTATCTTCTGCTTCATGTAAAATGAATTTTTTCAAATTGAAAAATTGTCATTTTATTGTCAGACTGGTTGCACTAATTAGCAGTGGAACATGGGATAGCTAGAAGGTGTGTGATATATTGGACTATTATTTCCAGTGATAATGAGAGATAAAAGTAATATTTTCTACAGTCAATTTTTGCTTTAAGATTTTGAAGGTTTTTTGGTAAACATCCTAGGCTTGGACCTAAATTTTCACTTGTCACTATTTTCATTGCTTCTATTGAATAAAGAGAGAAGGATTTTAAGCATACTGATAACCTTAAAAGCTGCTCAAGTCCTTCAGGGAGGTCAGACAAGTTGTCAGGAAGCCGTTGAGTTCAGCTTTTTCATTAGCAAGTTCAGGATGCTGATTTGCTAGAGAACTGAGGTCAGGGCCTTCGCCAGCAGGAAGGCAGGCAGAGTGCCCGGACCCTGCCTTGTGAGCGGAGCAGTGGGGCAACAGCACTGCTTCCAGCTTCTGCAGTGTGCCCGGGACTGCAGACACTCACCATCACTACCCCAGTGAGGGCCCAATGTGGATGGGCCCTTACTCCAGTTTAATCACGAAGCCAAGAGGTTTCTGATCTGACCCTCCTTTTTTTTTTCCACGTGAGATTGTGGCATTTCCTATCTTCATTTTAAAACTCTTTCATTTGACTTTGATTTCTGTCTCTATGTAACAAAGTGAGTGGACTTTTAAACACATTCCTTCATTTATTCCACAAATACCTACAGCCTCTTAGTATGTCAGGCCACCTGACAGACAGAGGGCATGTAGTGGAAAACAACCTCTGTCTTCATGGCATTTAACAGATAAGCCCACAAATCCATATGATCACAAGTTTTGATGAGTGGTCTAGGGGGAGACAACTCAAAGCAAGTTGCCTTGGAGAAGCTGTTGGTGTGGGCAGTGTTGACATGGGGGGATCAAGAAGACAGGGATGAGGAGGAGTGGCCTCCCCTCCCATGGCCAGGGCAGCATGCCTTCCACACAACGGGAGCAGTATGTGGAGACTAAGGCCAGGGGGCAGCCACGTGCAAGCCCTAACAGAGCCCAGGGTCAGAAGGATATGAGGAGGAGTGGAGCAGTAGAGTACAAGTGATTTAAGGCTTCTTAGGAAAACACTGCAGCTGATGTACCCAGAGTGGATTGGAAAGGAAGTGGAAAACAACCTAAGAGTCTTTCATAGTAAACTAGAAGCAGGCTTGGATTAGGTTTGCAGCAGTGAAGATAAAGAGAATTGTTGGATTTTAAATATATTTTGGAGGTCAGATCAGTCAGATTTGATGATAGTTTATAAATAATGTTAGAAAAGGGATAAAATTAATTCCCAGGATCATGACTATAGTAACTAAATGGATTAAGGCAAGAAAGATTGAAAGAGGAGTTTCAGATGCCTTTCACTGGATTCAGGAGGCTGAAGCTTAGAACTAAGGGAAGTTCTGGGAATGATGCATTCATAGATTGAAAAATATATTTTACAATTTACATATTAAAATATTTACATATTTATGTTTTACATTTTACATACTATTAAATCCAGTGGGCTGGATGAGGCGATATGGGAAAGTGTACTTAGAGGCTGTGCTGAGCCCTGGGACACTCCACTACTTAGGGGTACAGTAGTAACTAGAGTTGCCAGAAAGCGAGACTGAGGAGGAATACCCAGATACCAAAGGAAACCAAGGAGAGTGCTCTGTGGCAGACGCCAAGACAGAGAGAGATCACAAACCGGGTAAAATAACTCTGTCAGATGCTCCTTATGATACCTGTCATCTCAACTAGAAATGTGAAAAGCCCCATGAGGAGAACTTTAAAAAGACTCTTGAAAAAGCACAAAACTAGACTTGCACCGCTAGGAAGACATGTTTTGCTCTTGGATTGAACAACTCAACACCATATATAAATTCAACATGTGAATTCATAAAACTATTATCAAGGGGACTTGGGGGTTTGGTTTTCTAACTTTGTTTATTTGCTGGATTCTGACTTTTTCCTGTAACTATAAAACCTGATTCTGAAGTTCATATGAAAAATAAGCATGTTAGAATAGCTAGAAATACCTTTAAAAACAGAAACTTACACTATACTCATAGCCTCTATGATTAAAATCGTGTGGTTTCAATGCACAGATGGACAGACAGCAACGAAGCAGATCAGAAAGTCTAGAAATAAACTGAAGCACATATGACCATTTAGTATGTGATAAAGATGGCAAATGAAATCACAGGGGAAAAAATGGACTTTTAAATGGTATTGAATTAGCTGGGTGACTTTTTATCAAAAAATAAAATTTGACTTATACCTCACACTATCTACTAAGATAAACCCAAAACAGATCAGAGATCTAAACATAAAAAATTGAAAACATTCAAGTTCTAGAAGCAAACATCAGTAAATTACTCTATAGCCTGAGTGTAAAGAAAGCCTTTCTCACAATAACTTAATATTTGAGGTGTAATATAAGAAAAAAATTAACTTGACTGCACGTATTAATCAAGTTTGCATGACGGGCAGAATTCTAAGGTGCCTCCTGGTTTCCATGCCCTGAGATACCCTTGAGTGTAGGCTGGACCTAGTGATTGCTTCTAACAAAATGGAACGTGGTAAAAGTGTTGGAATGTCACCTGTGAGTACAGGCTGCAGGAGATGGTGACTCCATGACTTCCTGCACACACACTCAGGAAGCAAACTGCCATGTGGTGAGCGTGTATAGAAACGTAGTTACTTTGCACATCGATGCATACAGCAACACTGCTTAATTTTCTTTTAGTTATAAGAGTTTGTCTCAGGATCTCTTGATTTCCTTTAAAGAGTTGTACTGTTTATAAAAAGTTTCTAAATAGTGCCAGTTTGCTTGTTGGTCTCGCTATGCCAGTTAGACCTCCAGAAGAGTGTTGAGTAGACCCCATGGTAGAAGCACCCTTGCCTTGCATCTGTGGGTGAAGAGAATGTGTCCTAGTTTGCCCTTTTAAAACAATATTTGCTATAAATTTGGGGTAAATAGCCTTTATTACATTAAGAAAATCCTTCCTATATCCAGCTTGGCATGAGTTGTTATTAGGAAGCAGTGTTTTATTTTATTGAAGACTCTTTTTGGGACATCTCTTAGCAGGCTAATAAAATTCCCTTTTGTTAACAGTTTGCTAAGAAGGTTTTGTTTTGTCTTCTACAAAGCATCTCGAATTTTATTGAATAGTTTTCCTGTCGAGATGACCACATGGTTTTTCTCCCCTCTCCTATTCTTTTTTCCACCCAGGTACAAGATGATCTCTGAATTCACCTGGCCCAACCATGACCTTCCTTCAGACAAAGAGGCTGTTAAGAACTGATAGAAAGATGTGGTTTTCAGGATGATGTGGCTTATGGGAAGACTAAGATTTTCATTCGAACACCCCGGACGTTGTTTACCTTGGAGGAACTTCGTGCCCAGATGCTCGTGCGGATCATTCTCTTTCTACAAAAGGTAATTTTATATTTTTTATGTAAGGGTGAGTGTTTGCTTTTATTTTTTTAAAAATCCATTACATGTTTTCTCTAATTCAAGAAATGTGCGTGGATGGGGCAGTTTGCATGGCTGTGCATATCTTGGAATGTTGGTTGCCTTCACACGTGGAAAACTTACTCGGCTACCCAAATTTATCCTTAAAACTCTGAAGAATTTTTGACTTGTGGGCTTTAGAGTTGGAGAGAGAGCTGTACCATCTGCTTTTTGTCTTTTGTGGTTAACTATGTTTTTTCATTCAGCTTAATTGCTTCAAGGATTTTTTATTAGAGCATTATATTTATATACAGTATTTGGGTTCATTCAAACAAAATCATACATGCATGGGATTTGATTTCAGTCCCCTGCCCCCCCCTTCTCCTGCCTCCCTCCCCCTTTTTCCCTTCTTTATTGATCTTTCCATTCACATCTTTTATTTATTTCTGATTGGTACTTCTATATATACATAAAGGTGAAATTCCCTTTGGTATGTTTGTATATGTACATAACATGATTTTGTTAATTTCCTTCCATATTTCTTCCCCTTTCCCTTCTTTCCTTCCTCCCTCTCATTCTTCTACTCCAACGATCGTCCCTATATCTTTATGATATCCTATCCCCTCCCCCCTGCCTTCTTTTATTTTGCTCTAGCTTCCAGATATGAGATGAAACATTCAACCCTTGATTTTCTGAGTCTGGCTTACTTTACTTAGCATGATTTCTCCATTTCCATCCATTAACCAGCAAATGCCATTATTTTATTCTTCTTATGGATGAATGCAACTCCATTGTGTGTATGTTCCACATTTTCTTGATCCATTCATCTGTTGACAGGCATCTGGGTTGATTCCATAATTTGTCTATTATGAATTGTGCTTTTGTAAACATTGAAGTAGCTGTATCACTATAGTGTGCTGATTTTAGTTCTTAAAGGATATTTTTTTATCTTGTAATTCAGAAATTTTGCCAACATGTGTGTGACCACCTCCCTCACCCATCACTGCCGCCACCCCCAGGACTTAACCTCACTTTATGAATTTGCACTTGTTGTCATTGAGCTGTGCAAGGCCCCCTTCCTATTTTGTTCATGTATTCATTCTTTTTATTGCTCTGTACCCTTCATTATGACTTCCATGTGAACTATTTTAATGCAAAAAATTCTACATGTGTGTGTGTTAATCAGCTTTGTGTTGCCGTAACCAAAATACCTGACAAGAACAACTTAGAGGAGGAAAAGTTTAATTTGGTTCCTGACTTCTAGTTCTTAGTACAGAGTTGGCCAAATGCATTGCTCTGGGCCTGAGGTGAACATCATGATAGAAAAGCATGGTGAAGGAAGCTGTTCAGCTTGTGGCAGCTGGGAAACAGAGAGGAGGAGGAGCTGAAGAGAACCCAGCATTAGTGCCCAGTTCCTCTTCAGAAAACTACCAATTTACACAACCAACAACTGCTTATAAGGGTTACTGTGTGCCCACATCCCTACCAATGTGACACTTCTACCTGAATTGTATCAGGTAATTGGTATAATGAAATCTCATTATTTATTTTGTTTATCCCTGATTACTACTGAATTTGAGCATTTTTTTCCATTAAATGCTTGTTTGCTTTTGGGAATTTCCTGTAAACTGCCTGTTTGTATCCTTTGCCCATTTTTCTACTGGAGTTGGTATTTTCTTGTAGATTAGCAGGAATTCCTTGAATAGTCTAGATATTAACTTATATTCACTTGAAACATTATAAATATGTTCTCTTATCTTGTAGGCATTCAAATGAACTTTATCCATCATATGCTTTGTTGAACAAATCCTTAATTTTTACATCATCAAACTCTTTCTTTGAACTGTATGGTTTTACATTTAAGTTTTAGTCCATGCACAATCTATGTATACATGTGATTTCATATAGAAATACAGTATTTTATTTTCCTCCATATAGTTAGCCAATCTTCTCCTCTACTGGACAATCTGTCATATTTCACTGCTTGGGTTTTTTTTGTGTGTGTGCCACTTTTATCATTTATTTATATATTTGTATATATATATATGGGGGGGAGAGAGAGAATCTGAGAGCTCTGTTCTGTTCTATTTTTCTATTTGCCTGCCTTGCACTGATGCCACACATTTTATCATAGTATGCCTTAGTGTATGGTAGGATAAATCCATCTTCTCTACTTTTCTTTATTAAAATGGATTAAACTACACATATCCTGCAATATAAATTTTAATGTTTATAAGAAGTTCATTAAATGCAACAATAATCTTTTTTAGGTTTGTCTTGAATTTATAGATACACTGGAAAGGATTAACATTTTTACAATATCAAATCATCTTATTTAGAGTACAAAACAAGTATATTTAAATTATCTTCCTTGACTTTTAGATTGAGAGAGGTCTTATGAATTTGTGACTAATTCCTAGACATTAACTTTTTTTTTTTTTTTTGGTACCGGGGATTGAACTCAGGGGTACTTTACCACTGAACCACATCCCAGTCCTATTTTGTATTTTATTTAGAGATAGGGTCTCACTGAGTTGCTTAGCACCTCACCATTGCTGAGGCTGGCTTTGAACTCATGATCCTCCTGTCTCAGCCTCCCAAGCTGCTGACATTACAGGCATGCACCACTGCACCCTGCTTTAACTATTTATTTATTAAGTATATATTATACTTTCTGCATGACATTGTTGGTACAGTGAAATAATATTGGCTTATGTTGGTTTATCTGTATCCAGAATAAAACCTTTCTTGTTTGTATTTGTTGATATTAGTTTTCCTGGATAAATATTAAATCACTTGCAAATAATAAATCTTGTCTCTTCCTTCCAGTTGCCAAGGTGTTTCTAAGTGTTGTTCTATTTTCACTTATTTTGCCTTTAACTCAGAATATATTTGGACTGAAATACTAAATTCCTGTGTCATTCCCAGTTTTCTTCTATTAAATTGCATTTTCATATTGCTTTTTTTTCCATTTTGTTTTCTTTCTTGAGAATGTTTGTGAATTTGCAAGTTGGGTCTGTTTTGGTCTGACACAGTGAAATATTTTTATGCATCTGTTCCTCTACCTTGTCCTTTCCCTTGATTTCAGTGCTTACTTGGGATGGTTGTTTTTCAGATTTGATACTGTTATTCTTTCTTTGAACCTACCCAGACATTGACTTGAGCTCAGATTCAGGCCATAAACCAGTTGATCTTTCCTCTCAGTTTGCTTAGGATAGCCCTGGTTGTGACTGTCACACACTGTAGCTGTTAACAGTAATCCCAGGAACTCTCGAAAGTGTCCCATATGGATAATGAACCAGGTAGTCACCCTCTGTGGAACTCACTCCCTGTCTACTTGGTGTCTAGTAGAATCCTCTGTTCAAACATAGAGTGGCAGTTTGTCCACCCCTTTCACAGAGGCCAGTGTGCCACAGACGGTCCATCTGTTACTTCTCTGCTGGGCAGGGATGGGGTCTGCCCCTTCCCTTCCAGCCCACAGCCCAGCTCAGACATGAAAGACATGTACGCAGCTACTCGGGCTCTGCCTCTGCCTCTCTCAGCCCTCTGCTGCCCTTGGCTTCTAGAAATGCAGCATGCCATTACCTATCCCTGCCTCCATTTGCTTTCCAGTGAGAAATTTTACTCTCTAGCTAGGAAACAGAGATTTGAAAAGAGAAGGGACAGCTGCTTCATAAACCATTGGCCATGCAATGGAGGGAAAGCTGTCCCATCTTCTGTGGCAGATAGGTCTCACGTTTCTCAATCATAAGGAAGTGGAGTAGGGAATAAGGTCTCCCTCCCTGGTCTCAGGCCGTTCTAGAGCATAGATATATGCAATCTACTGATTTTTTAGACCAACTCCACAAGCCATAAAATTCATGAAATTTCTCCCAGCTTCTGGGAACAGGTTCTCTGTCACCTAACCTGTCATATGTGTTTCTTCCTTATTCTGTATCCTCACAGGACTTGAGTAGGAAGTTAAGAAAGGGAATCAACATTAAGAGCTGTTGGGAAGTTTTTGTTTTGGGGTTTTTATTTTTTTTATTGTTGCTTTTGTTTGTTTGTGGTACTGAGGATTGAACTCAGGGCTACTCTACCACTGAACTGCATCCCTAAACCTTTTTTTTTTTTTTTTTTTTCCCTTAGCAAGTCAGAGTCTTGCTAAGTTGCCTCAGTTAACCTTGACCTTGCAGTCTTCCCACCTCAGCCTCCTGAGTTGCTAGAAGTATGGATGTGCACCACCACACTTGGTGGGAGCTGATGTTTAAAACAAGAATCTCCAACAATTTATTTTTATTTCCTTCTTAAATAAAAATGGCTTTATCTTTCTTCTGATTATATAAATAAAGTACACTCATTGTAAAAACAAATTCAGGGCTGGGGCTGGGGCTGGGGCTTAGTAGTAGAGTGTTTGTGTGGTATGGGCCAGGCCCTGGGTTCAATCCCCTATACCCACTCCCTGCACACACACACACAAACTCAAACTACACAAAAAAATATAAGGGGGAGGGTGAAAGATCATCTAAAATTCCATATCATGAAATGTCTTAACATTGTGGTGACCACTCCCCACCCCTATTGCCCCCTGCCCAGTTCTGGGGTTTGAACCTACCATGCAGGGCAAGCACTCTACCATTTAGCTACACCCCAGCCCCACCATACTTTTTGACACCTTTCGGGGCATATATATAAGTATACATATTATAATAAAAATGAGATCACAGTTCCTGTGATGATTTTCTTATGATCATCATTCTCTTTTTCTACAGTATTCTATTACTCTCTTTTTTCCTGCACATTTTCTTCCTCTGCCCACATCTCTTCCTACCTGCTGTGTCAGGGGTCCCCAGAACCTCCCCCAGTTTCAGCGATTCACTAGAAGGACTCACAAACCCAGCATAGAGTTGTACTGATGAGTAAAGATTATTACAGCCAAAGAATACAAAGCAAAATCAGCAAAGGGAAAAGGCACCTGGTGTCCCAAGGAAACCAGGAGCAAGCTGCCAAGAGTTCCCTCCTATGGAACTGCACAGGAGCCACAAGTCAGTGGGACTACACGAGCCAGGTGTTGTCTACAGGAAAACATATTAGACACAGTGCTCAGTGTTTCCATTGGAGGCTGGTAATGTAGACACCCTCTGCCTGGCACCCACCAGAATTCCAGACTCCCAGAAGGAAGTCAGGCATTCAGCACCAACTGTATTGTTTATTCAAGCAGTTTAAGCACAGGCAGCCATTGTTGTCATTTGGGAAACACATTACGTCCATGTAGGGAGCCATTTTCCAGCTTCTCCCAGATACCAGCCACTTGAGCAGGCCTCTCTAAAATGGCAGCCTCAGACCTGCAATGGTAACTCCTTTCTGGGTACCCCCACAGTGCTCCCATAGACCTCCTCATCCACAGAACCTTCCAGCCAGGGCCTTCATTTCTATGCACCACATTCCCAGAGGCATCCTTATGGAGTTGAAGGGTATGTGTGTTTTTAATCACAACCATTCACATCTTCCCACACACAATATAAGCAAACACTCTTTTCCCTAAGTTTCCAGGCATTTGAATTTTTCCCATTCTGATCAGTGACAAATGGTATCTTATATCTACTTTAAATTTTTATTTCCATGACCACTAGAGAGGATGTGCTTATTGGCCTTTTGGATTGCGCCTCCTATTGTTGGTTTATTCATATCTTTGACCCATTTTTCTCTCTGGATTGTCTGTCTTTTTCCTATGAATTTTGGGAACTCTTTATATATCTATGTATTAATTTCGTATATTGCAATTAGTTCAATAGAGTGGTTTGTCATTTGACTATTCATGGTATACTTTTCTGTGTAAAGTTTTTCACTATAAATATAATGAAATATCTAAGTATTTGGATGTCTACAAAAAAATTTATGAATCTGTAATTTATTGGGGTACATGGTGTGATATAGGGATCCAACTCCATTTTTTTCAGGTGAATAACTAAGTCTTTAAATGTTATCTAATTAAAAATTTCTCTTTTTTCCAATAACTTGAAATTTCACCTTTGTCCAATGTTAATCTTGCATATATATTGTGAGTCTGTTCCAGGACTCATTGTTGTATCCAACAATGTATTCCTATGCCAATATCACTCTCTGTTTAAAATAGTACATAATAGATTTTTGTATCTGGGAACCTAGCTCTCAGTGTATTTGCATACCTTTTCTGGACCTTATTGGAGATTTAATGGCAGGTTATAAGACGCAGGATCAGAAACGTTGACTAAAACCAGAACCTCCAAAACTGGTTTTTCTTAAAGGGATAAACTGCATAATCACAAAGAAAGACTGCAGAAGAGAAACCATTATTTTCCAATTCATAAAAACAAGTATAGTTCTCCACTGTCATTTAAACCGTACCTACTCAGTATCAAGAGTTGTAGGTAATCCGTTGAGTGAATCCTGTTTCCTTTTATTTACTTGGTCAGGGCTGATATTGTAGGAAGTTTGTGAAATTATTAGAAATACCATGTTTTACAAATCTAGACTTCAAAGACTTTTATTGGTTTTGTAATACAAAATTAATGACAGTACAAGTTCATGTAGAAATGAGAATATAATTTTTATTTTAAATATAATTTTATACTAAACAAAAATTTAAATCATTATCATATCACTGTTGTGTAGTGCTTGGGGTTGTATCTTTTATGGGTAAACACATGACTTACCTGTAATAGCTGGCCTGGACCTTCATATGACTTGCTAGAGTTTCCTCAACCAGTCTGCTCTACTGGAACTGTAGGAATTTCCAGGGCTTTGCTCTTAACAGGCCTCATTACAGTGCACATCTCCGTTTACCTAGAGCATTGCCTGGCCCGTACTCAGAGTGCAGTAAATGTTAGCTGTTCTTGTTACAACCAAACAGCTATTACTATTAGGCATTTATACATATCCTTGCATATTTTCTTGGAATAAATTTTCAAAAATGAAATTGTTAGTTTAAAATATGTGCACTTTGGAGATATTTTTATATCCACTTTCAAATGGACCCCAGAAAGATTGTACCAATTTATGTTCCCATCAACTAATGCATGAAAGAGCTTGTCTCACTGAAGTACACTCATTCTGAATGACCTAAAACCTGAATGTTTTACCTGAATATTGAAAGATGCATTTTATGGAAAGTCCCAGTTGTAGTATACTCATCTATACAACACTAAATTTTTTTTTAAATCATGTTCAGTCATCTTTAATATATGACACAGGAAGGGCCTTGGCCTCTCATCTACACCATTATAAAGGATAATTACATTCTCAGAGCTATAATCAAAACTATGTGGTCCAAAATGGTCCAAGTACATGACATGATGACCAGTTAAGATCTCAATAGTCAATTATAGATGCTCTTTAAGAAAGGACTATGTATTAGTCAGTTTTCCATCACCAAAATGAAGTACCCTGAGATAATCCTCTTAGAAGAAATAGTTTATTTTGGCTCAGAGCTTTGGAGGTTCCATTCCATGAACAATTTGGCCCCATTCTTTGGGGCCCGTAGCAAGAATACACATCATGGCAGGACTTATGAGCCAGGAGAAGAGAAAGGAGGCCAGGGTACTACAGTTCCCTTCAAGGGCACACCCCCAATTACATAAGAACCTGCCATTAGGCCCAAAGGTCCCACCATTTTTCAAAGGTTCTACCATCTCCATAGTGCCTCTGGAGAACAAACCTTTTAACTAATTCATGGACCTGTGGGGATATTCAACATTTGAACTGTAGCAGGCTAACTCCCCCCAGGTAAAAATAGTCCACAAAGATGCCTGTTTGTCTTGTAGATAGTCAAGAAACACTCTTCCAGCCTATCAACCTATCCAGATTTGGCCACCCAAAAGATAAACTTCCTCAATAGTTTTCCAACTCCCTTTGAGGATTTACCCTTAGTAACTATCTTATTTGACAGTTTTGATCTTGGCCTATGCTTCTTTAGAATGAGAATATTCTAAATTCTAAGAAGTCTCTGAAGGAAGTTTTTTTGAGTGTTTCCCTATCCCATTCTTCTTCCAAAGCAACAAAATATTTTAGACTAGTTGGACACAATATCAGAGAACCATGACTCTTGGTGATGTATTTGGTGCAATATTTTCATTAAAAATCAGTTCATCATTAACTAGTAGTTAAAAGTTCAAACTATAGTCTTCTTTTAGGATTTCCCCAAAAATGAAAAAAAAAAAAAATGCTTTCTATTTCTGAGAATTTAACACAAGGAGATAAATAAGATCAAAAAAAAAAAAAAAAAAAAAAAAAACAGAAAGGCCCAAGTTGAAGGAAAAAAAATGCTAAAACAAAAAGTTAACTTGGGTGGATTTATCTCACCACAAAGTAACAATCATCATTCACTTCAACTCAGCTCCTGTGTTTGCTGCTGAACTGACAGTATACTTGACTCCTCGCTTAGCAACTCCTTGCTTACAGCTGCAGTTTCAAACACCTAACTTTCATCAGTTCCCCAGAGTGGCACTACTGGAGATGGTGGAACATTTGAAAGGCTAACCCTGGTGGGAGGTCCTTACATCATTGGAGGAAATGTAGGACCCTGGCCCCTTCTTTCTCTTTTCCTGGCTGACAGGGTGAGTGGTTTTGCTCCACCATGAGGTCCCACCATGATGTGCTTTCTTGCAACAGGCCCAAAATAATGGAATCAAATGTTTATGAGCCAGAACCTCCATAACTGTGAGGCAGAATAAACCTTTTCGGCTGCAAATTAGTGCAGCCACTCTGGAAAGCAGTGTGGAGATTCCTTAGAAAACTTGGAAAGGAGCCACCATTTGACACAGCTCTCCCACTCCTTGGTCTATACCCAAAGGACTTAAAATCAGCATATTACAGAGATACAGCCACATCAATGTTCATAGCTGCTCAGTTCACAATAGCCAGATTGTGGAACCAACCTAGATGTCCTTCAATTGATGAATGGATAAAGAAACTGTGGTATATATATACAATGGAATATTACTCAGCCATAAAGAATGATAAATTATGGCATTTGCAGGCAAATGGATGAAATTGGAGAATATCATGCTAAGTGAGATAAGCCAATCTCAAAAAAACAAAGTTGAATGATATCACTAATAAGTGGATGATGACACATAATGGGGGGTGGGAGGGGTTAGTGTTAGGGTTAGAGTTAGGGTTAGGGAGGAGGGCAAGAATGGAGGAAGGAAGGACTGTATAGAGGGAAAAGAGGGGTGGGAGGGGTGGGGGGAAGGGAAAAAATAACAGAATGAATCAAACAGCATTACCCTATGTAAATTTATGATTACACAAATGGTATGCCTTTACACCATGTACAAACAGAGAAACAACATGTATCCCATTTGTTTACAATAAAAAAATAAATAAATAAAAAATAAACCTTTTCTTATAAATGGATCATCTCAAGTATTTCATTATAGTGACAGAAAACTAATACATGGTCCTTTCTTAAGGTTACTTTAAGGCATGGTATATAGTCATTTTGTGAGTATCATGAGGAAGATAATGTATTTTCTTCATTGAATATTTTTATTATGAAAATTGTGAATATTCATATAAGTAGAAAGAAAGTAATATCATTAATCCCCATGTTCCCATTACCCAGATTCAAGGATTAACAACATTTTGCCATTCTTATGCATGTTTATTGTGTTTGTTTTGGTTAGTTTTTTTAAAAGGAAATCTGATGTTTAATTTCTACAGATAGATATATATTTCTACAGATAACTATATAATCCTATTGAGAAGGACTTCAAACCATTATCATGCCATATAAAATTAATAATTCCTTATCATCATTTAATGCACAGCCTATTCATTGTTCCCAGCTGACTAGGCACCGTCTCTTCACAGATGGCCAGGGATAGCTGCTACTCTGTTGAGAAAGGAACACACTGGTCCTCATCACAGTGCAGGCTACACACCAGAGCAGGGCTCCTGTCATCTGTCACACACCTCAGTTGGACTGTGTGTTTCAGAAACTTGATATTAATTAATATTATTAACCATGATTTTCTTTGACATATCCTTTTGTTCTTTAAAATTGTGTATTTTAAAGGCAGCTCATGTATCACAAGGATGGCCTTGGTTGCTTTACTTTAATTAAAATTAACATTATTTGTATGTTCTCGTTATTTATTTTTAAAATTTGCACATTACATTCTATTACTGGATATATTATAGCCCCAATCGTAAGAAGGGCTCATGAGGGTATTAAAAGTGGGCTCATTAGAGCATAGACCTATAATGAAAGTAGTAAATTCTGAAACTTGAGAAAATATAATAACTTAATTGTAAGTAGTCTGAAAGTTATTATAAAGACCTTAATTTTATAAACTAGCAAAAATGTGAAGGAGAATCATTATCTAAAAATTAGATTTTATTGATTTGTCATACATTGGCTCCTATTCCCAAATGTATTGTTTATTGTGAAACTTGTCTAGTAGAGGTATGAAAGCTTTCACACCATTTTCAAATATAGCACAGCGACTTCTGTGTGAAACCAGTCAACGTTTTTATTTTGTAAACTAAAAGCAGAATAATTACTTCTCATTTAAAATCAATTACTCTTCTCTCAGACCAAAAAGCAAAAAAATCTAAAGTGAGAGCTCATATTCACTGATGTGACAAACCTCATTCTGGTTACTTCACATATATTATCTAACTCACAGGAAGAACCTTGGGTACCATTGCCTATTATTATTTCCGTTCAATAGAAAAGGGAACTAGGGTCATGGCAGTTAAGTAACGCAATGGAGTCACACACAGATGATGCCAGAACCAGGGTCTGAACCTGGCAGTCCTGCCTCCCACACACACCCTTGACCCCTGAGCCACAGTGCACCACTCAGGAAACACTCCTTAGAGGGGGAACAGGTATGACTCACATTCTGGCCACACAGGTGATAACAGCATCATGCTCAGAGAGGACTCAGGCTGAGAGTTCACAATACCTTTATGAAATAGCCATGGTTGACATCTAATGATGTCTGAGTCCATTACTGTCAACACGAGTAGGAGATATTTTTCATACAGTTGGAAAGAAAACACTGAGTTTCGAAGCATGAATCAGCTCTTGACATGTGCACAGCAATGAAAAACGGTCAGCCACACTCAACTTTTTACTGAGAATGCATGGTCCGGGAGAAGAGATTCCATTTGCTTTGCTAAAAGTGACTTTCAAGTCATGCGTGGGTTGGGTAAGGTGGATGCCACCTGACCAAGCGTAAGCTGAATTACAGGAAGGGGTAGTTGTCACAGTGCCAGCTCATTCCCACTCAGTGCTAAAAGAAATAAGTGTACCTTTGATCGGATGGTGGCCATTGTCTATGGTATTTCAGTGGCTGTGAGAAGAAGCAGGCAGGAGGTGTGTCCTTTACAACATTGCAATATGTGTCCTACTAGAAAAAGTGCTCACATGTATCTTATCTTTTTCAGTCCTGGGGATTGAACCTGGGGTGCTCTACCACTGAGCCACACATCCCCAGTCCCTTTTTATTTATTTTGAGACAGGGTCTTGCTAAGTTGCTGAGGCTGACCTTGAACTTGTTATCCTACTTGCCATCCTCCTGCCTCAGCCTCCTGAGTAGCTGGATTATAGGTGGGTGCCACCATACCCAACCTCATACGCATTTTTAAATGAGTAATAAACATGGATTTGTTCATTATTACTGAATGGGGACACTGAATTATTACAGTGAAGTATTACAAGTTCAGGGTTCACCCAGAAGAAGCCAACAACCCAGTTAGGAGGGAGATGTATTAGCTCTCAAAACCAGCAAGATGGAGTAATTATGATGCTCTGAGATAGGCAGTCACTGCTTTGTGAGCTCAGCAGAGAGACTCCTAGCTGAGCTGGGAAGAGAAACTTTCTAGAAAAAGAAGTGCCAAAACTTCAGATCTTAATTCTGTTAGTCATGTTGTACTTGAAAATACATTTACAGGAAGAGCCCAGTGCAGTGGTACAACGCCTGTATCCAGCTACTCAGGAGGCTGAGACAGGAGGATCACAACTCGGGGCAGTCGTGGCAACTTAGCAAGGACCCTGTCTCAAAGTGAAAAATAAAAAGAACTGTGGGGATGTAGCTCAGCAGTAGAGCACCCCTGGGTTCAATCTCCAGTACTGCAAAAAGGAAGAAAAATACAGAGAGAACAGAGCTTAATCTGTAGTTTATGACCATTTATACAAATTGATTAGAGCTGGGTCATTGGTGTTACAGTGGGTTAATTGTCACTTATAAAAGTAATGGGTAAAAAACATTTCCTATGACAAATACAGAAAGGAATATTTTTCAACAAATATTTGCAAACTTTTTCTACATAACCAACATTGACTATCCTAATGCTCAGCAATTACTAACGCACCTTTTCCAGTGTCACAGGATCTTGCCCTTCTACAAACATCACAATGCAAAACTAGCAAGCAGACCTCCATGGTAGCAGTGCCACTTAAAAGGACAGAATTAGGGCTGGGGTGTGACTCAGTGGTAGAGCACTTGCTTAGCATGTGTGGAGGCACTGGGTTCAATCCTTAGCACCACATAAAAATAAACAAATTAAATAAAGGTATTGTGTCCATTTATAACTAAACAATAATTTTTAAAAAGGCAATTAAATCTAGGTTCATTTGGAATTTTATATAGGTAGATAACATGCTAAGTGAAATAAGCCAATCTCAAAAACCAAAGGCCAAATGTTTTCCCTGATAGTGGAAGATGATATGTAATGGGGTGGGAGAGTGGGGGGTCAGAGAAGAATGGAGGAACTTTGGATTATGTAGAAGGAAATGAGAGGAAGGGGGGTATGAAAAATGGAGGAATGAGACAGACATCCTGACCCTAGTACATGTAGGATTACATGAATGGTATGAATCTACATCATGTACAAACCATAGAAACAAAATGATTTGCCCCATTTGTGCACAATAAACCAAAATGCAGTCTGTAAAAGAAATAATAATTTTTAAAAATAAGTAGATAAATATTTACTAAGAAGATATAAAGAACTACCTCAGTTTCTCAAAGGACTTGGGCCACCAATGCCCATTCCACCAAGGCTCCTCATTAATAATTGTTAATTGAGTCTGGCGGTCTCTGATTTGGTTGTACTTTTTTTGTCATGGCTTATAATATTCTTTCTCTATATTCTATTTTACGTGGTCTACCATAGCCTATTTTTTTTTCACCTCAGCATTTCCATAACAAATGCTTAAAGTTTGTATAGGTTCATAAGCAATAATTTATTTGTTTTTACTTATTAATGTTATTTTATTGTTAAATTTATGTGAGATATAGTGGTACACACCTGTAATTCCCAGTGACTCAGGAGGCTGAGGCAGGAGGATCCTATGTTTGAGGCCAACCTTGGCAATTTAGGGAGCCTCTGTCTCAAAAAAAAAAAAATTTTTTTAAGGACTGAGAATACAGTTTAGTGGTGAAATGCCCCTGGTTTCATATCTAGTACAGGAAAAAAGTTTATTTACTTTCCTAATACCAGTCACTTTGTTTTTAAAATTTTTTGTCATTCCACAAAATGCTACAGTAAACATTTGTGTACTTTTCTCTTGCCTGCAGTGGAATAAATCTCTGTGGAGCAGCTGTTCCCAAATTTTGAGGAACCAAAACATTCCCTTTGAAGATTCTGTAAAATGTAAGATATGCAAGTACATATTGTATTGGCTATCTGAATTATTATCACTGCCTGTGATACAGTCTCCAGAAAAGTCCACAGCAGACTTGTGAGAGGATAAGAGTTTAAAAAGCAAATAACCTGCTGTTCTTATAAAATTGTTTTGATCGTGTTGAATCCTTAAAAGAAAGATCTCGGCAGTGCTCAGGGTTGCCCAGACCACACTTTGAGAACTGCTGCAGGATGCCCAAGTATAGTAGTACCTACATTTTGAGTTCACTGAAGATTATTCAATTGTTTTTTCAGAATAATTGTACCAGTTTACACATATCCAGTACTGTACAAAGGTTCTTAATATTATTTGAATTGTCAAACTTTGTAATTGTGACCAATCTACTATTGACCTTGAGTATGACCTTTTCTTTCTTGCAAGTTCAACTATGTCTGTTACATTTTTAGTAGCAGGAGGGTTTTCAGGTAATCTATCTAAATTTCCTGCCTTCTTTCTCTATGGGATTCTTGTGTAGGGAATGAACATGTGTATCAGAAAACATAAATACTCATGAAAATGTACATATGTGGTGTGCCTACATAGTGGGCAGACTCCCTAGCACTGAGCTACACCTCCACCCCTGTTCTGTGGAAAATTTAAGAGGGAAGTGATGTGGTCAGTTTTGTAGTTTTAAATAGATCAGTATCAAGGGGAGATTAGAGGTCAAACAAGCCTGGAAGCAGGATGGTCAATTAAGAGCCTGTGGCTGTAATCTAAGGGAATGTAGTGAAGGGCTGAATTACAGCAGTTGGAGTTGTGATGGGGAGAAATTTGAGAAATAGGTAGAAGTTAAATTAGCAGACCATGACAGACGTGTGGGTAAGGGCTGATGAAAGGCAGGAATCAGGAATCAGGTTTCCAGCACAGAGCTCCTGAGTCGCTAGTGTCCCTAACAACTGAGATGGAGGTAGAAGGTGAAGGAGCATCCCTTGGGGGACAGGAATGGTGTGGGTCAGGTGTAGTCAAGGTGCAGACGAAATGCCAGTGATGATGGTGAGCAAGCAGTTGGATGTGCGAGGGAGGGAAGCGAAGGAAGCAGCAGATTCCAGAACATTCAACCAACCAAGGACTGCAAAGTGCTCCATTAGTCTGACAATTAGGCGATCTGTTAAATTGACCAGGATACAGCATACAGAAGGAATCCAGGGCCTGGAATTCTCCAACAAAAGCACGTTGAGCATTTATGATAAACCACTGAAGTGAGAACAGGCACGGGGAAAGATAATAGTTAATGAAGAAGAACCCAGGAGGTTCGTTTTCACTGAACATGAAGCCTTATCCTATCTCAGCCACACTATCAAAGTAATGTTTACTGTGTACAAGTTATTGATTTTACTATGTGAAGAAATCATCTGTTGATTTACAATACAAGCCAATAACTGATCCATTTAAATATTTGCACACTGAGAAATGTAAGCCCTTTTAGAAGATAAAAATGCATCAGAAAATTTAAACAACGTAACATTCTTCCCCGCCTCCCTCACCCCCCCACCTCCTTTTTGTTCCTTCTCCCACCCCAATCAGTGAATAAAAAGATAAAAGCATATTTAGAAAATAATGGTTGACATGTCAAAAATAATTTGTTTCTTATGTATCTCCTCTTGGATGTTGCCAGTAAGTACCCACTGCCACCCTTCCCCAGCCCACTCCCCCTCGAGTTGGAAGCAGATGATTTGCTCTCCTGAAAGAGCAGCAAATCCGTTGCCTGGGTGATATCTCATTACTAAGGCAACCAATTTGGTGCATCAGTGTGAATCCCAATTTTAAAATGTAATTATGCCAAGATATGTACATATGCTTGAGATTTACTTAAAAGAAATCTGTTCGACTTTGGAAGGAAAACATTTTCTGTTAGATGAAAGAAGAGGGAATGTTGCTTTTATCCTTTGTTTACCTCAAATATACCTTTCAGTTGAACCTCCTGTATTTGGTAGAACGGCCAGCACTAGTTTCTCCCTCACCTCTTTTTTTTTTTTTTACTTGAGATGTTTCCTTTCCAAGACCCTTCTCTCTGGAGACCTGTCACTCATAACCCAACAGCTGTTGTCTCATGACTACACTTTCTGGCCTCTGTAGGTGGTGGCAGGGAAAGAAGGGAAGAAAAAACACAGCTACTTTTTTACTTCACGTTTCTTTTTTAATTGCTACAAGCTCAAGAGATTGACTCTTTGTAAGGAATTAATTAGTGAAAAGGAAGTGATTCAGCAAATAGATGTTTACACTAAATTACAAAACTTCTGGACAATTCATGAGAAGCACTCTCCTAAAACTCAATGAAAAAGATCGAACAGATAAGATGTGTATAATCAAAAGTGTGTCTGGAGGAAGACGCTATCACAATAGTAGCTGAAGATGCCAGTGCCAAGCCAAATAAACACCCCATTGAATCGCTGCTGAGCAATTCACTTTCTCTTCATCCGCAACAGAAATTATTGTTTAAAAATAAAAAGAACATATTTGGATGCAGGGAGAATTTACATTAATTACTAACTTACTAAATATGCCTATTAAATCATGAAATCCTTGCAACTTGTTAAATTTCTTATTATTGTAACTGCCAGGAAGCTCCAGCTCAGAATTGTAATCCAATCCAGGAACCATCCTTACTTTGGGATTTCCAATATGACAGTTTCCTTTCCTAGCCTCCATCTCCTGCTGTCCTTACTTTATACTTACTATGATAATTAGTTACCTGTGTAATTTTGTTTAATGTCCCTTCTAGTCCTTTTGGAAATAATTAGGTAAAAATGTTAAAAGCACAGATCAAACCATTGTAATGGCCATGTACTGCTTAGCGAAAACACTGGTATTTACATAAATATCACCATAAAGAAAAGTTGTTGCTTTTCTTTCTTCTTTTTATTTTTTATTTTTTATTTATTTATTTATTTATTTATTTATTGCTTTGTGGTTTTTGTTATTGCTGTAGCTGTTGGTTTTGTGATTTTTTATTTTGTTTTGCAGTGTTAGGGATGAAAACCAGGGCCTCATACTTATTAGGCAAGTACTACCAAGTATATCCCTAAGATCAAGGTTGATGAAACTGACTTTTCTGAAAAGAAAAGGATTTTCTAAAGTACAAAATTTTGTCACATATTTTGTTACACTAAGAAATTTAATTCAATAACTGAGGTATGTAATATGTAATAGAAGAGATGTGATTTTAAGTGTGAGAGCTACAGAGATAGGTTTATCTTCTTTTTCTTACTATAGCAAATGCATGTAACTAGTACCAAGAAATCTAGTGTATCAGAAATTCTCATATTTTTTAAGATGGCACATTTAAGCACATTTTGCTTGGGCTGGGCTATCAATTTTGCTACCAAAAGAAAAAGTTATGTAATATTAAACATGTTCTGAGAAATGTGTCATGATTCATTGCATTTATACAGAGCATCCAGTTTCTCTAATTGAGGAGACCTGTAGTGGCTTTAGAGCAAGTGCAGAATATGAATACCTTTAACATACAAGGGTCCCTCCAAAGAATGACATACTTTTGTTAGAAATTTGAGTAAAAATAGGGATGAGGGTCCACAAAAGAAGGAAAATAGAAACCAAATTTTTACTTATCAATTACTCTGATTTTTTTAAAATGATATCTATATTGCTGAGGATGTGTACATAACGGGTGAGAATTCTGGAGGGTAGTTTAGCAATGCATTTCAAAAAAAAAACAATCTAGAAATTGTGTTTGCCTGTAATCTAGTAGTTACAGTTCTAGAAATCAATACTAAGGAAATTCTCAAGATTATGTAAAAATCTATTTGTAAGAATTTTCTTTGTAATATTTCTCTGCATATGCTGTCCATGGGTAATCTGGTTGGAAAATAGTGAAGAATCTTTAATGTTAAGAAATGAGTTGTAGGACTGGGGAGATAGCTCAGTTGGTAGAGTGCTTGCCTCTCAAGCACAAGGCCCTGAGTTCAATCCCCAGCACCGCAAAAAAAAAAAAAAAAAGAAATGAGTTGTATACATTATGATACATCTATACATTAGAAACTCTGAAACCATTACAGTAACAATGTAAAATAATTTAATAACATCAGTATTGTTCATGTTAGAGGTAAGCGAAAAATATATATTACAAAATAAGATGTTCAGTGTGGTTCCTTTTTAACCACATTGTTAATTCTGGAAATATCTGCACACTTGTGCACACATACCCATTATACTGAAGCAGAACTGATGAATCATTCTTTGGGGGTTGCAGGGGCTTTGTTTATAACCAAAAAAAATTTAGGACTATTTTTATTCAGTGTTTTTTGTCAGAAAGTCTTAATTTTGCCCCAATCACTATCTTGTCAAATTAGTACTGTAATGGGAACCTGGGGGTGTTTTCTGGGATTTTTTGTTTGTTTGTTTCTTTCTTGGGAGTTACTGGTGATTGAACTCAGGAGCACTGACCACTGAGCCACATCCCAACCCTATTTTTTGTATTTTATTTAGACAGGGTCTCACTGAGTTGCTTAGTGCTTCAGTGTTGCTGAGACTAGCTTTGAACTTGCAATCCTCCTGTCTCAGCCTCCCAAGCTGCTGGGATTACAGGCATGCACCACCTTGCCCAGCAAGAACCTGTATTTTTAAAGACATCTAACTTCAAAATAGGTTTTTTACCAGTCAGTTGTCCTGAGTTGGTTTTATTGTATTTGTATGGCTAGGAAACCAAACACTCATGGAAAAATACAGTGGTAACAAATATCTTGGGGAACTAAAAATATAATCAGGCATTTATAATTTAAGTGCATGTTCACAGGCAAAATACTTTATTCATGAGTTTATTGTACTTAAATAAGTGGATTATAAATAGGAACAGCATATAACAATAGTCCACATTATTTCATTCTAAAATTTTAAGTGACAGGTTTTATTATAAAGTCATACATATTTGTTGCTCAAATTTTTTAAAATTAAAGAAGGTAATATCATCCATTACCTCATCACCAAAAGAGGACCACCATTAACAATTCTGAATGTACCATTCCAGTCTCTGTCCACTGTCTCTCACACACACACACTTTGAGAGAGCCTACAGATTGGGAGAAATCTTTACCATATGCACCTCAGATAAGCATTGATCTCTAGGATATATAAAGAATTCAAGGAAGCTGGAGTTGTGCCTCAGTGGTAGAGTGCTTGCCTGGGTTCGATCCTAGCACTGCATACAAATAAATAAATATTCATTGACAAGTAAATAAATATTTTTAAAAATTCAAAAAACTTAACACCAAAAACAAATAACCCAATCCAATAAATGGGCTAAGAAGCTGAACAGACACTTCACAGAAAAAGAAATACAATTGATCAACAAATATATGAAAAAATGTTCAACATTTCTAGCAATTAGAGAAATGCAAATCAAAACTAAGATTTCATCTCACTCCAATCAGAATGGCAATTATCAAGAATACAAGCAACAATAAGTATTGGCATGGATGTGAGGATAAAGAGACACACATACATTGCTGGTGGAAATGCAAAATGGTGCAACCATTATGGAAAGCAGTATGGAGATTCCTGGGAAAACTTGGAATGGAACACCATTTGGTCCAACTATCCCAGTCCTTGGTTTATACCCAAAGGACTTAAAATCAGCATACTACAGTGACACAGCCACATCAATGTTTATAGCAGCTCAACTCACAAGAGCTAAACTATGGAACCAAACTAGGTGTCCTTCAACAGATGAATGGATGAAGAAAACGTGTTTTATATATATATATATATATATATATATATTATATTTTATATATATGTATATATATGATGGAATATTGCTCAACTTTAAAGAAGAATGAAATTATGGCATTTTCCAGTAAATGGAAGAGTTGGAGAATATCATGCTAGGCAAAATAAGCCAAAGCTAAAAAACCAAAGGCCGAATGTTTTCTCTGATACATGGAAGCTAATTCACAATGGGGTGGGGGAGGCACTAGGGAAGAACTTTATATTAGGTAGAGGAGAGTGAAGGAAGGGGAAGGGGCATGGGGGAAGGAATGATAGAGTGAGACAGACATTATTACCTCATGTACACATATGACTCCGTGACTGATGGATCCTACAGTGTCTACAATCAGAAAAATGAGAAATTGCACCCCACTTATGTATGATTTATCAAAATGTATAAATGCATTCTACTGTCATGTACAACAGATTAGAACAAATTTTTAAAAAGCCATAAGCCATAAAAAAAAAAAATGAAATCCACACTCTGCGCCACGCTCAGGTATTGCAGGTGAGCATGCCAGCATCCTGGAGATAGCTGTGCCTCTGCCCCAGCCTTCCTCCGGGTGCTCCTCCAGGCCTCCTTCCTTGACTCCAGTTTCTGGACTTCTGAGCTGTACTGAGGCTGTCCTCTGCTGAGGACCCTCCAGGCACCTGTAGAATGAAAAGCTCTTGGGCACCTGGGCTCCTACCAGCCACACCTCCCATCAGACCACAGGATGACCACAGGATGGCTTTGTTTTGTTCTTTACTGTGCCTGCAAACACTCCTGCTTTCCACTCCTATGCTTTTACTGTGCTCTTTGCTTCGTTTTCGGCCTTCCTCAAATCAGATTCCACCTCTCACCTAAGTCCTCCCAGCCAGTGCAGTCTGGTCCTCTTTCCCACTTGCGACGGATTGTTGGTTGTATCTGGCGTGATGAGATGGCAAGTTCAGGGGAAGGCAGGAGCCTGCCGCGGTTCAGGGTTTGGGTTTGGTGTCACGTGTTAAGTCATCCTCGCTTCTTTTATCTGTAAAATGACAGTGTTGGATGGGAGCACATCTGTAATAATCAGGGATGAGCTGTACAGTGATTTGCTACTCATAAGGTATTGATTGTGAATTGATTATAAGTAGGAGCTGATTCGGGGCTATTTCTTTTTTCTTTCTTTATATTTAATCAGCAATGGCATACTGATTCAGGGCTATTTCTATAAAATTTATACTGGCTTCCTTGAGTGGGTGAGGAGGGCACACCCAAGGATCGTATGACCATGGACATGTGTGGCATGTCTCTCCTGATGAACGCCGTGAAGACTGAGGGCGGGGAACCTCTCAGAGTTCTAAAAACTCCTCAGCTCAAAACGTCCCATTGGATTCTGTAACTTCTGTCATCTTTAAACAGGATTTAACTCTTAGATCTTCTATTAATTTTGCACATTTGCCTGATCTCTTCAATGAGGTTACAAATTGTTGAGGGAAGCCACGTTACAGTTGACTGTGTTCTGTACAGGGTCCCCAGCATATGTCCCAGTACCTAGTGGCCCTGGTAATGTTATGTCAATAATAATAAGTTACATTATATGACTCAACACTAGTATTTCTGGATTTATAAGTTTCTTACTAACTCTGCTGTATAAGAAAGCAAAGATTTTGTGAAAACTATTCACGTGCATTAAAATGAGTTACCTTAGTAATACCAAGCAAATGGTAAATTTAGTAGGCATAGGAGTTATTCTCAACTGGGAAAGAAGACTGCCAATTTTAATTCTGCTGCCAGAGTTTGAGTCACTAACTTCTGGATGATTTCTAAACTCTACTGCTATACTGCCTAACTGCAGATAGTACTTGGCTTTAATCAATCATAAGATATTTGATTTCCAGTCCTGGTTCTGGCACTTACAGGATAATATATATATATATATATATATATATATATATATATATTTTTTTTTTTTTTTTTTTTTTTAAGTTCTCTGCACCTCAGTGTTGTCATCTGTAAAAGGGAAATGAAATAGTACCTCAGAGTGTAGTTGTGAGTAATGAGTTAAGAGGTTCAACAACACACTTTGAGTACTTGTAAATACCATACAATGTATTTGCTGTCATTGTCAATATGAACGTTATCAGTTTGGGTTGTATCAGTAAACTGTTGCCACAATTATGCCAGAGACCACCTGCATTAGTGCCCTAGGGCTACTGTAAAACTTCTTACAAACTTGGTGGCTTAAAACAACGGAAATATATTCTTTCACAGTTCTGGAGGAAAGTTTGAAGTTAGTTTTCCTCTGCCAAAATCAAGACATCGACAGGACTGTTTTCTCTCCAGAGGTTGTGGGGGGTTCATGACTTCCCTCTCCTGCCTTCTGGCAGCGGCCAGTATCCCGTGGCTTGTGGCTGCATCACCCCAGCGTCTGCCTCCGTGGTCACAGTGCCTTCTGCTCTGTTCAAATCTCCCACCGCCACCCTCCTGATGAGGATGTGTGTGACCACATTTAGGGCACAGCCAAATAATCCAGGATCACCTGCCTATCTCAAGACCCTTAACTTAATCACATGCAAACATTTTTACCCTTTGAGGTGACATTTATAGGTTTCAGGGCTTGGGAGGTAGACATCTTTTGGAGACCATTATTTAGCCTACCACACTGCCCTAGATTTTAGTATAACCATCAGAATTTATTTCTTGCTCATGCCTCAGGTTTGGCCAGTCTTGGTGAGTTCAGGGTGGTCCACTTGCTGCTCACTTTTCTGAAGTAGTAAAGCCAAGGCCATGTTCTTTTCATGGTAATGGCAGAAACTCAAGAGGGCAAGGCAGGGCACACAAGCAAATGTCATGTCATTTATGTCCCATTAGCCAAAACAGGTCACATCACAGGGTAATCCATGAAGGTCAAGAGGGAAGAGGTGACTGGTGGATCCTAATATAACCTAGCACAGGATTCTCTGTAGATGACAGCATATTATGACAGCATGTAGATGACAGTATGTTAGCAGCATACTTTTGTGTGGGAGGAAAATAATACAGAATGAAAAACAAAATTATGCTGGCATGGTGTCACATACCCATAGTCCCAGCTACTCAGGCTGGGACAGGAGCAGGAGGATCACAAGTTCCAAGCCAGGCTGGACAACTTAGTGAGACCCTGTCTCAAAAAATAAGGGCTGGGGATGTGTCTCAGTGGTTGATCATCCCTGGATTCAGTCCCTAGAGGTGCGGGTGGGGAGGCCTGGGGATGTGGCTCAGTAGTAGAGTGTTCATCCAGCATGCACATGGCACTGGGTTCAATCTCCAGTATTGAAAAAAAAAAAAAAAAAAAAAAGGCAACATTACTTAGTAATAGGAGAATTTTCTATAATTCTTATTGGATGGCTACTTGGGTGGTTAAGTCAAGTAGCTCTATCTATGGCCTTGATCTGGTCAATTAAGATATTCCTGAATTTGAGAGTCCTAGAAACCCTGATCCATGCTTTTCATGTAGGGAATAAGTCTCTCCAGACATGGTAACTCTGTGATGCCTCTGAGCCACCTAGCTCCTGTTGTCACACTATGTTGACTCCATAGAGTCCCTGGAGGTGGGAAAAAGAGCGAGGGCTGGCTCTCCTCTCCACAAGAGAAGTGACCTGGAGATGATCCACGACTGCTGCTGTAAAGCCAGGGCTCCACTAACTGCAGCGTCTTCTCTCATCTCCAGGTCCATGATCTTAGGCAGCTAATTTATCAGAGTAATCTTACTTACCAGGAACTGGTTCTTTATACATTACTTGGAGTCTGGTTTTTGTTCAGTGAGAACCAGTATATACTATTTGTAGATTTGCACTTGATAGAATTTCCCAGTCTTTGTTGTTGTTGTTGTTTGTTTGTTTCTCTCTCTTTCCTTTCATCCCAGTACTGGAGGAAATCTGTTATTTTCACAGGCCCAGGAAAAAAGGAATACACACATTAGAGCCAATAGACTCTTTCTGAGTCTTGTTCACTTCTAGAGAGTGAGGCTGCGCACATGTTCTTTGGTCAGTTGATAAAATGTAGGGATACTGAGTTAGTGACTTTTGTCAAAAAGAAAAGTCATTTTTCATTAAACTCTTATAAGTGGGTCTGGTGCCGTAGAATATACTTATAATCCCAGCAACTTGGAAGGCTGAGGCAGGAGGATTGCAAACTTGAGTCCAGCCTCTGCAACTTAGCAGGACTTTGTCTCAAAAGAACTGGGGATATAACTTAGTGGTAAAGTACCCAAGGGTTCAATCCCCAGTGTAAAAATAATCCTGTAACTGGACTGAACAGGGAAGCTGGAAGTTAATTTAAAATATCCATGTTTTTGTTCTTAGAACCAACTTAAGGCAAAGATTTTGAATTGTCAGTGAATTGTGATTAGTTAATTTTTTATTATTAATTATTTTTTCTGTACTGGGAATTGAACCAAGGGGCACGCTACCACTGAGTGACATTCTCAGCCCTTCTCTTATTTTGAGACAGGATCTCAATAAGTTGCCTGGGCTGGCCTTGAACTTGTGATCCTCCTTCATCAGCTTCCCAAGCAACTGCAATAGTGAAATTCTTTTAATGTAAATGGGGTATTCACTGAAACCCAGATTTTCATACATCAAGATGCTCATTGGTCAGTTGGCAGCAGTTTTTCAAGTTGATGCTTACTCATGCTAGACTACTCCAGAACCATCAACTGTCAACATGACTTTTGAAGTTCTATATGATTTGAGAACTGCATGACACCTGCCATGTAGTTTCTTCCTTGATCATTTCACAATTTGCCTGGCTCGGTCTCACATTTGTGTAGCAGGGTGAACTGTTCCTTTTAAGTGAGTGCTGATACCCTGTGGTTACTGAGCCCTGCTCACATGTCAGACTTCCATAGGGTCTTTTCAGAGACACGTAACTCTTCTTTTAAACTTTTAATATATTTATTTTGTTCAAACCAATGATCATTTAACAAATATGTTTATTGCTAGGTACTCTTGGAAATACACTAGTGAACAAAATAGAAATAGCCCTTGTCCTCATGGATTATGCATTCTATAGTCAAAGAGTGATACAAAACACAAGCAATCAATTATATATTTTGTAATTGTTACAAAAGAAAACTGGTTGGGCAGTCATTCAGAGGACAAGGGAAATAAATTTATTTTAGAGAGGTTAGGAAAATCTTTCTGAGTAGGTGCCTGAGACTTTAAGAATGTAAAAATTTGAAGTCATATGTGGTGGCACATACCTGTAATACCAACTACTCAGGAGGCTGAATCAAGAGGATCACAAGTTCAAGGCCAGCCTCAGTAACTTGGTAAGACCCTCACAAAGGGGTTTAGGGGCCTGAGGATATAGCTCAGTGATTGAGTGCTTGCCTGGCATGCCCAAAGCTCTGGGTTCAATTCCCAGTACCCATCCCCCAAAAAGAAAAAGAATGGAAAGATATGACCCTAAGAAAAGTTCACGGAGAAAGGATTAAAGCTAGAGAAATAACATGAACAAAGAGACTGTGACAAGAAAGAGCTTGAACATTTGAAGGCCTTTTAGCAGTATGCCCATGGTGTCTGGGCTTCTATCACTTTTTGATGCTATTGCACATCCATTTTTTCAAGGTTCAGTGTGGCAGGGTTTATGTCTGCTCAAGGTTTGAGCTGCAAGTTCTGGTTGGGGTTTCTTGAAGGACCCCTGGAGGGCAGCTGTAGGAGCATTCCATGAAATATTGATCATAAGTCAGTTGAGACGAAAGAAAAAACGACAAAAAAGAAGGGTAGATTTTGATGATCTTAAAATATTTCCATGGTGCACATGTAGGAATAACTGTTCAGGCGTCTAATGCTGATGTTGATTGAATTCAAGATATGCATTTCTGACTTTGCATGAAACTACTGGTTTACAATGACTGGTATATGAAAACTATAATATAGACCCTTTTATAACTCAAGAGTTTTGTCATCAAATAATTGCAGTTAAGTATGTGTGCACACATCTACCTATCTTTCTATATCTGTCCATCTTCCCTCATTACTTCCCAGTGACTTCTTACACCTCTATTTCAGAGAACACATTCTCATAACAGATTTCTAATCTTAAATCTCCTTGGTGCCCAACCAGGGAGAAGCTACTTTAGATTCAGTCCACTCACAGAAATGTGAGTCCACTCTTGTTATATTCATCAGCTATAGCTGACAACTCATTTGTATTTCAAAGTTCTAGAGCTTTTGTGGGCATTTTGTGCATTTTTAATTATGGATAATCTACTGGAATAAGCGCAATCCTCTGCCATTCATGGATTCAGGGAGTGATTATAAAATAAGGACTGTCTGCTACTGGTTGTGATTGAGTTTCCTACCATCATGAGCTTACATCTTAAAATCACAAATTCACCTTTTTTAAATTTTTCACATTCACCTTATGGACACAGATTTGGTTTTGAATCAGGGAAGGCCTTTCTATATAGAGCACCAGCAAAAGAATTAAGATAGGCAAAGATTAATAGGTGTTGCTGCATAATCATTTAGAATTCCTGTAACTCAAAAGAAAATGACTGTATCATATATGTTCAGTTGCAATCACAAAAAACTGCAATTCAAACTGGCATAGAGAGAAGGGAGATTTAATTTCATACAACAGGAAGCCTCTGTTGGACCCTCTCTGGGATCATCTTCGTTGTAAGTCTGGCTCCCCCTGGTGGTTACAAGGCGGTTGCAAGATTTTGGAAAAGAGTACTTTTTGTGGCACTTGAAAATGCAAATGTGACAAAACATCAATTCTCTTTCTAAACTTCACCATAAGTCATTCATGTGCATGAATTTATATGTGATGATATTATTAAAATGTTATTTAAAACTTCAAAAAATAGAAAATATCAGAGGTATCTCACAGTGAGGAGTATATTAACTGAATTACGTATGCACCTCTCAGATCCAGTACTGAGAGCATCCAGAGTCACATTACAGGAGGATATTAGATCACATGGGAAAACAAAAAGCTTTGCAGAGCATTTGGTGATTATTATATGACCTCAGTTTATATAAAAAGTATATGAAGGGAGAAAAGGGAGGGGAAGGGGTGTGGGGGAAGGAATGATACCAGAGTGAAACAGACATTATTACTTCATGTACATGCATGACTGATGTGATCCTGCAATATGCATAATCAGAAAAAGGAGAGATTAAACTCTAGTTATATATGATCTATCAAAATGTATAAATGCATTGTACTGTCGTATACAATTAACTAGAACAAATAATTTTAAAGTTTTTAAAGAATATGTAGACTTAAAAGTTAGTACACTTGACTACATAAAAAAATTTTTAAATAACTTCTGTAAAGCAGCAAACTATAAACAATATCAAAGTATTTACTGGAAAAGATATTTAAAATGCTTATGACAAAAGATGATTCTTTTAATCTATAAAGAACTGATACAAATCAATGGGAAATTGAAATCTAAAGGAAATGGATAAAAGGTAGAAGTATGCAAATTACAAAAAGAAATTACTAGATAAAATATTTATTTGTAAAATAGTAGATTCAACAGTAATAGAAATTGGTTGAAAATTAGTTATATCCCATTGATATTCATTCATTATGTTCTGACTTGATTGTTATAAAACTAAGGAACCTCAGTTTTCAAATACTATGTTATAAAGCATTTTCTTCAGGAAGAAACAGATGAGGTAATAGCATTTTTCAGATTTACAAGACCAAGTTTATGTTTCTGGTAAGATTTTCAGTAATAAACATAGTTTCAGCTGTCTGAGCAAACATAAAACCTTCACATCGCTGAACAAATCCAGCATTTCCCTTCATCTAGATTTTTTTCTAGAAGAGTGGCATTTCTTTTTGTGTTACCACATTATTCCAGCATGAGCTCCATAGGACTTCGATACTTCTACTTGCTGTAGGTAGAACATGCACCCAAACACCAGAGTTGTATGCCCTGAGTGCCATCTTTTTGGTGTCATTTTATAACTGAATTGTGACCAGTTTCAGTCCTCTTATTTCATCCTGTTATGTTCAACATGTTTGTGTAAACCTGCCCTGCCAAAAAAAAAAAATCTGTCCTTAATAAAGGTATATTGTTTATCCTGGCATTCCCCCTTTCCATCAGTTAAAATCTAAGAAAGGAAAATGAAAAGAGGAAGCATATTTAATGTTTACCCTAAGCAAGGAATCTCTTCCAGATTATTCCATTTCCCCAAGGTTCTGAAATCCCCTTTCAGGAAGTATCATTGTCATAGTGAGGTAACCAATGGCATGTTGGGATGCAGAGCTACATTGAAGAATGTTGGTCTCATTAAAAAGTTTAAAAGAAAAATTTAAAAACATGGCACAATCTTCCATCACCTACAACCAGAACCAGGCTAGTTGCAGGAACTGTGAACATGAATTGTATTTCTCTGTAGAAGCAGGTTCACAGGGCTGAACAATGATCATTTCCCAAATTGAGAATTTGCCAGCAAAAATATATTAATGTATAGCTTAAGCTTATCTCAAATGCATTTTCCACTTTTTATGATAAATTATTATGAGAGAAACATGATACAGTACAAATAAATGTCAAGAATAAGTGCTTTGGCAAGAATCAATAACTGGGATAGATTCAAACTAAAAAGCTTTCTCCCAGCAAAGGAAACTATCAGCAATGCGAAGAAAGAGCCTACAGAGTGGGAGAAAATCTTTGCCAGTCATGCTTCAGACACAGCACTAATCTTCAGAATCTATAAAGAACTCAAAAAACTCTACACCAAGAATGCAAATAACCCAATCAACAAATGGGCTAAGGAAATGAACAGACACTTCACAGAAGATGATCTACAAGCAATCAACAAACATATGGAAAAATGTTCAACATCTCTAGTAATAAGAGAAATGCAAATCAAAACCACCCTAAGATTCCATCTCACCCCAATTAGAATGGCAATTATCAAGAATTCAAGCAACAACAGGTGTTGGTGAGGATGTGGGGAGAAAGGTACACTCATACATTGCTGGTGGGGCTGCAAATTAGTGCAGTCACTCTGGAAAGCAGTGTGGAGACTCCTTAGAAAACTTGGAATGGAACCACCATTTGACCCAGCTATCCCACTCCTTGGCCTATACCCAAAGGACTTAGAATCAGCATACTACAGAGATACAGCCACATCAATGTTCATAGCTGCTCAATTCACAAGAGCTAGATTGTGGAACCAACCTAGATGCCCTTCAATTGATGAATGGATAAAGAAACTGTGGTATAGATGTATATACAATGGAATATTACTCAGCCATAAAGAATGATAAAATTATGGCATTTGCAGGCAAATGGATGAAATTGGAGAATATCATAATAAGTGAGATAAGCCAATCTCAAAAAACCAAAGGACGAATGATCTCGCTGATAAGTGGATAATGACACATAATGGGGGGTGGGAGGGGTTAGTGTTAAGGTTAGAGTTAGGTTTAGGGAGGGGGACAAGAATGGAGGAAGGAAGGACTGTATAGAGGGAAAAGAGGGGTGGGAGGGGTGGGGGGAAGGGGAAAAAAATAACAGAATGAATCAAACAACATTACCCTATGTAAATTTATGATTATACAAATGGTATGCCTTTACTCCATGTACAAACAGAGAAACAACATGTATCCCATTTGTTTATAATAAAAAAAAATAAGAAGACAATAATAAATTTTAAAACAAACAAACAAAAAAAAGAATAAGTGCTTTGGGCAGGGTGCAGTGGCACATACCTGTAATTCCATTTACTCTGGAGGCAAGAAAATTGCAAGTTCAAGGCCGACCTCAGCATCATAGCAAGAGCCTGTCTCAAAGTAAAAATAAAAAGGGCTGAGGATATAGTTCAGTGGTAGATCACCCTTGGGTTCAATCCCCAGTACTGTGGGTGGGGGAGGGGGAGTTCTCTGAAAATACCTCCTTTAATATATATCATGTCTAGCACAAGGCATAGCACACAATAACGAAATGTTTTCTCTTCCTTCCCGTACGGATAATAACAGTCATCAGACAAAAATCAAAGATTGTGGTTCTCAGTCCCATGTGCACTTTGAACATCAGAAAGAACCTTTGAAATAACATTTTGAATTTTTTACTGTCTCAGTAGTTGTGACAATAGAATGCCAATATAAACTCCTGTAGATCATCTAGTGCTGCATGTTCAGCTTACAGGTAAAGAACCTGAAGCCTACAAAGTTTACCTGGCGGGCCCCTGCCACGCAAGCGGCTTCCACTCCACACAGTCAAGGAGCTGTCCGTCTGAGCAGTACTGGACTTCCTTGAAACAGCCGCACTCAGGGGCATGAGGAATCCAGCCTGTGTGGACATTTACAAGGCGTTTGACCTGATCATACTTTTTAAGGGACTGGTTGTAGCTGTTTTCCAGTTGTCTCACAGGCATACTTGGTTTTTCATAGCATGTCATAGGTGTCTCCTGTTTGCTTTGTATTCCCTACAGAAACCCCACACTCAGTAGGAATTTGAAGAACACTTGTAGAAGGAAAAAATTGAATCCGAGGTACATTCCTAATTGCCACAGTGATATACATCAAGAAAAAAAAGGAAAACAATTCAAATACTTGGTAAAGATACGGCCCATCATTTCAAACTAATACATTAATACATAGTTGATGCCTGGATAGAAATTCAGTTACCCAAAAGAAAATTAGGAATTATTGTTGGAGTCTAATGCTTTCATACCTTAGACATGTAATAAATTTTGTTCCTTTTTTTCCTGTTTATAAAACAGATGTTGTTAAGTGTTTAATGTGTCCTTGGGCCTTTATGCTAATGATTAAAATTATTATCAATTTTAAGTACTACAAATATTTTTTCAAAATATTGTTCATTGTTCATTTTAAATTTTTTTCATGAGTAGGTATTAAGTAAAAGTAACTCAGCTATCAAGTCTGATTTTTTTTGTATTGCCAACATTTAAATCATGTTTTCATCCATTAAAACTTTTTCTCCAAAGTGTAGTTTCCCTCTTTAGTGAAAAATGTGACTCTGCAGCATGTTTATGTAATTCCTCACACTAGTCAATTAGAAATTAATGAAGAAAGTCTTAGCTAACCAATACAGATTTTTTTTCTATGCAACTATGAGTTAAGTCAAAACTTTTGCAATATGTGGTTTGGCAGCAAACCACATTCTTCCTTTTGCATAAACTCATTTCATCTCCATGGCCATGTCTCTGCCCCCTTATTATCAGAATACCATAAACCTATTCTCATGAACGATCTGCAGAACTAAGTTTTGCTAATGCCATTGGGAAAAGATCATACTTAACTCAAAACTTTATAAATGCAGAAATTTATGTGAAGAGTGTAGTGAGTTGGATTATGTTTGAAACCAACCCTTCTGTGAATTATTATGGCAAGTTCAAGACTCTTATTCAGAGAGAAAAATCAAATAGTAAGCATTAGATACATTAGACTGTCATTAAGTGTGACAGCTTCAGGAGATACTGTGACCAGTTCTTAGAGCTAGACCAGGTGGAGGAACAGTTTCATTATTTACTGTATGATCCAGACTGCTTCTTTGAACCCCAGCTTCCTCCTGTGTGAAATGGTTAAAACATCTGCCTGCCTGGACCCCTGGAGAATTAAATGAGATGGCATGTTTAAGCCACCTAGTACAGAGCCCAGCACATGCCTGGCACGCCCTCCTTTCCTTCCCCTAGTCTGCCAGCTGCTGCACTAGGTTTGTTCTGTAATTTTTGTTTCTTTTTGCAGAATCAGGGCTAGGGTAAGGCGATTAAGATATAAAACTTAAGGGGTGTCAAAGCGCTTGGGAGTATGGATCAGTGATAAAGTACCTGCTTTGCACACGTAAGACTCTGGTTCCATCCCCATTGTTCCATACCCATGTGTGGTACACACAAAAAAGATGTTAAAAACATTTTCAAAAAAATATTTTTAAAAATCAAAACAAATGCAAAAAGATTGATCTGAACAGAAGATCAAGTTTTTAAATGAAGACAAGATCCAGATTCTTGACTTTTTTTTTTTTCTTTTGCCTAGGTTTCAATACGGCCCATCATGAATATGGCCTTACATGGCACTCTGCTTGTATATAATTCCAGAGTGGGTTAACATAAGAATTAACTTAGCATCCTTAGCCACATTTTCAATTTGTTTAAATAGCATAGGCTCATTTACATACTCAAAACATGCTATCATTTTCTATTTTATTATATATTCACCAATATTCATAAAGCACAAGTAAAAATAGTCCTTAGAACAGTATTTCAGCATTTAAAAAGTATGATGATCACTTTTATGTATGTAAATTTGTTTAAAATGTATTCCGCAATTGCTCCTCTCTATCCCTTAAAGATACTTTTTAAGTAGTTTGATTTTGAAATAATTATAGATTCACAGAAAAGTTGCAAGGTTTAGTATAAAGAATTCCTATATACTTGTTCTTCACCCAGATTCCCCAAATGTTAAATTTTTACTGTCTTTGAATTATCATGCGTGTTCTTTGGTTTTCTTTCTCACTCTGTATGTGTAAGTAGACATAGAGCAGTATGCAGACGTATTTGTGTGTGTACTATTGGTTTTTTTAGCTATTTAATTTGAAGACATAATGCCCCTTTACTGTATTACTTCATTTTGTGTTTCCTTTAAAAACGGAGACATTCTCTTCCATAACCATAGGACAATTATCAACATCAGGAAATTAATGCTGATACAATACTATTTTCCAAGAGTTTACACAATTCAAGAAAGCATGTCTTTCCTAACAAATGTGTATGTCTTTCATTAGCTAAAGAAAAGTCATGTAAAACAGCCAATTTCCCTTTCTACTTTGAGTTTTAATCAGCTTAATATAAGCTTCACACACAAGTGTAACAGCTTTCCATAGTTTAGATTTTCTGGCAAAATTAACTCTTTATGTCATTATTTGAGTAACCTTTTATTTTTGTTTTAATTCACTATTTCCCCAAAGGATAGAATCAGATTCTTTGTAAATTGTAGAAGAGCAAAAAAAAAAAAAAAAAACTTTTCCTTTGCCCTTTCTTAGGTTTAGTATCTGGGGCCTGTAAATTAAACTGATAAAGACAGATAAATAGGGGAAAAGATATACAATTTTTATTGGTATTAATATTTTTATATGCACTGAGCTGCAGCAAAAAGAAGTGCAAATCCTAAGACGTAGTTAGACTCTGGGGCTTGTATGACATCTTAAAGGGCCATAAAATGCAGAGACGTGACTATTCAAGAGAGAGGGGATTTTGAGTTCCATGGCCAATAAGTTGTGTAAAAGTGACTAGGAGTTACAGAGCTGTATGGAGAGATGCAAGGTAAGGGTGGTTTTAGCAAGATCTGCTTGTGCAAACTCATCCTGATGTCTACCTGCTACCAGGGGGCTGATGCAGGGGTGGGTAGGTAGAGAGTCCTTCCTGCCCCAGCTATTTCCCAGTCTGTTTCATCTTAAAATAATCCTATGCCAGAGTAGCATATTCTGGGGGGCACATCCTGATCTTCAAAATAATTAGTTCCTATACAAAAAGAAAAATTCTGTAGTCAAATATGTTTATAAAATTCTGTTAAAGTTAAAACAAGTGTGTATGTAGAACGTCTCAGAGCTTCTAATACAATGATGTGCATCGTGAATTTTCAAAAAGGAAGTGCAGTGTGTACCTCTTTCAAACTTGTTGAAAACAATCCTCTTTTCAGGGAGCATTTCAGAAGTCCTGTGTTTCTGAGTTCACGTTTGGAACTCTATGAAAATGAATGTTGGGTTACACCTTTGGCTGTCCTTTCAAATATCAGTTATAACCTGAGTTTTTGAGTGATCTGGGAAGCCATTCAAAATTGAGGTAATTTGCAAGTATCTGACACAAAGGTGAGCTGTGTTATTTTTTTTTTTTTTTTTTTTTGTGCTGAGGATTGAACCCAGGGCCTTGTATTTGCAAGGCAAGCACTCTACCAACTGAGCTAAATCCCCAGCCCTGAGCTGTGTTATTTTTAAGGAGACAAAGTTAAAACATCTCTGGATACCTTACTGGATCTGCTCAAATACTCAAACGTTTGACTGAAACCCCATATTTCTATATCAAAAAGCAGTTTAGAGATAACCTTGACTTGAAAAATTTTTACAATGAATTATCAATTTTATACCTTTTCTTTCAAGATAATAGAACAAAATAAAAGCAAGAATCACTTCGTTATAGCTTCACCAAGTGGTTCCTTTTGAACAAGACTGAACCCTGAAAGGTTCATCAGAATTACTAAGCCTAATAGCTGGATTCATTTTATTTTCATTTGCCTGCAAAGTAGTTACAGTTGGGGTTTTGATAGAGTTAATGTTGGACTGTTCTTCTGATAGTAATAGACTGAAAGGTCCGATTGCTTCTTGAAGTTACAGTTACTAGGAGGTTGTCAGAGTCTGTCATCACAATGAAAAAAAATCATTAATACACAACAATGGTTTGCACTGAAGAATGAGCAGGCAGTAGATCCAGACAAGCCACGTAAAACCAGCATCTAAGGTGTAGATGCTGAAGACTGAGACAACCTCCCCCCTCCTCCATTCCTCTTTGAGAATTCTGGTAGCAAAGAGAAACAAGATACTGCACGTCCTAAATGAAGGTCCGTGCTCCACTAATTCAGCAAGTTAGTCTCCCAGGCTGAGGCAAAGCAGTGCAGGGGTGGCAGTACAGGGGTAGTCGTTCCTAAATGACATTCCAAGCACACACCCCACCCTGCTGTGAGAGTTAAGCTCATCAGGACAGCTTATAATGATCAGATTCACCTGTGATTTTTTTTTTTCCTGTGCGTCTCTTTTTTAATAGCTTTACATTTGCTAATTGACTGGAGATTTGGTTATCTCATTGCTTCTTAGATTTCCCCTAGGTCATCTCAAAAAGTTATTAATTTATCTATAAAAACTTGGGGACTTTCATGTCAGAAGTTATGCTAAAAACCTATAAATGGTATCCAATGGGTGTTATTTCTTCTTAGTACATTATTAACCTGCAATTCTGGTAAAAACATGGACACTCATGTTTTAAATAACACATTCTGTCTTTACTCATTTCATTTCATCCCTCATAGAGATATTTGAGAGGAAGAGGGATGATGCTGGAAGATTTTTCTATCTTTAAACTACTTTAAACTACTTTAAACTTTAAACTACTCATAGGAGAGGCTGTGCCTTTATTAATCAATCATAAAATATCCCAAATCAGATGCAACTGTCATTCTTAAAATTGGATGGGGTATGTGGATATCAAAGACAAATTTTGTGTATTTTACAATTTGCTCAGAGCTCAGACTGAGACCTAAATAACCCTCCTCTGCACTAATGCTACCACTCTTAAACCCCCATCTGTCAACCCTGCCAGAATACCTTTATGGGGAACTTAAAGGTTGCAGTGGAAGGAAGACTTCTAAAAACTGTCCCTAGGCACAGAGGGCCTGTGAAGCTGAGATTTTTGGAGGATTCTGGTTCAGAGTCCTGGAGAGCTCTGAGGTGGTTATTTGTACTGACAGCTGGACAGGAAAAGCCCAGCACCCACGGCAACTAGAATTCAAAACAAACAGTGAAATACATGAGGAGCTGGGGCGGGGGACAAGGGAGAAGGGAAGCTGGCCTATGTGTGAGTCTGAGAATAAACCAGAGATACATAATTGACCTACTTCTTACAGAGTGTAACCTAGAATCCTGCGTCTTTTGCAGAGTGTATTTTGTGCTTTAATGACTGCCAGGTGTTGCTTTGAAAATCCTGACCACTGAAAACGCACACACCATCGGGGAGAGATGGCAGAATTGAGATGGCATTGTAAAACATCTGGCCAAACACAACACTTGTGTTTATATCCACTCTCAACACCCTGAAAGAACAGTAAAGGAATAAAAATTGGATAAACCCACAGGGACAAACAGAATCATAGTGTAAACAACAGTAAAAAGAGGCAGCAGCATAATTTTGGAAGTGAGCCAGTGTTACCTCCCCCAGGCAGGTGGGGAAAGTCCCCAAAAACTAAGGGCCTGTAGAGAGCAAGGGTCAAGGAGCAAGCCAGTTCATCTGACCACAGGCTGCAGAAAGATCTGGAATGGGAAGGACCAGGTACCTCAGTAGAGGGGGGAGGTATACGACTAAAGGAGGAAGTTGGTGTCAAATCTGTATAAAGAGGAATTAGATCACCAGGTCTCTCTCCTCCCAGACCTCACGAAGCACAACAGCTATCTCAGTCTCTTCCGATAGATGGCACAGAGTTTACTGTCTGAAGAAAACAACCAGGCTTGGGGATACCAGGCAGGGTGGAAGAGAGGAGTCAGGCACCATATTGAAGCCAAGGATATTAAGGTGTAGATGCTGAAGACTGAGACAACCTCCCCCCTCCTCCATTCCTCTTTGAGAATTCTGGTAGCAAAGAGAAACAAGATACTGATATTCTAGGGTACCCCACAGATGGCCTATCCCCAACTAATTGCCTTATAAGGAAGTCCGCCACCTATAAAGCACATACACAGAGTTTCCAAGTGGTTTTTCTCTCTTCAGTGTGAGTAGATGATCAAGGATCCCCAGACATCTGAGGAAGGCCCCTGGCTAAGATCAAGACAAACGGAGAAGAGGGAATCCAGAGATGGCAGGTGCAATACGGGGAGCTGTGTGGAATGTAACACCAGAAGTGTCATGCACAGTCACATTTGTAACACAAGAGCAACGTGCTTCTGAAAGGGACATTCCCAGAACAAGGATGAGCTCCTGAAGCTGAAAAATGCGAGAGCCGAGATGAAAGATTCACTATCAGGCTTGGAAGGTGAAGTGGAGAACATTGATTTATTCAACAGATGCAACTGAGTAACTGCATTACCCTTGGAGTTGCTCTAGGCAGTGGAGACACACCAGGGAGCAGAAGAGATGACGTTCCCCGGCCCCATAGAGCTGGGGGCCCAGCTCTGCCAGCGGCAGGAGAGCCTGTACAATACCAGAGCATGTCAGCGACTTGCTGTGTTGGAAACATGTTAAGTGCTGGAGGAAAGAGAAGAAATAGAGCTTGTGAAGGAGAATTGAGAGCACCAGGAGGGGAGGGTGCAGACACGTCCAAATTTTCAATAGGACGCTGAGGCTGGTCTGGTTGAGGAGGTGACAGTGGAGCAAATGTGTTGCAGACATGGTGAGGAAGTGAGCTGTGTGACTTCTGGAGGAAGATCCTTCCAGGCAGAGGGCACAGCTAGCACAAAGGCCCTGGGACAGAGTGTGCCTGGCCTGGGCAGGGTGCATCCGGGAAGCCACTGTGGCAGGAGTGGGGCCCTGAAAGCCCTCGGAAGCACTGTGGGTTTTGCTTTGAGGGAAACGGAGAGCTACTACAGTGTTGAGCAGAGAAGTGGCGTGACCTGACTTTGGTCTTAAGAGAGCTCGGGCTGCTGTGTTGAGATTTGGACAGCAGTGATGCGCCACACTGTGCTTACACCTCGGTCGTGTCCTCTGAGCCATTGGCCTCTGGTCCTCTCTCAAGAAATGTCTGTCGGGGCTGGGGTCATGGTTCAGTGGTAGAAGCGCTTGCCTGGCATGCCTGAGGCACTGGGTTCGATCCTCAGCACCACATAAAAATGAAAAAAATAAAGGTATTATGTCCATGTACAACTAAAAAATTATTAAAAAAAAAAAAAAAGGAAGAAAGAAAGAAAGAATTATCTGCTGGCTCCTCCTCTGTCACTCTGCTGTCTTCTGTGCTTTGCTTCATGTCCCCAGGACACGTCTCTGGCTCCCACTCCCCGAGTTGCCTCCTGAAGCCTGGTTCCGCCTGGAGAGTTCGCGCGGGTTTTACGAGGGCCCCTCTCAGCTCCTTGTTTGTTGAACCTCTCAGGCATGTACAAATAAGGATTAAGCATTTGTTTATGGAATATAAGCTTTAATTTTCTGCTTTCTGAACCTCTGTCATCAGACAGACCGAGCCCTCCACAGAGGTAAGCTCTGCTAGCTCTTGAAACACCCAACAATTTAAACTGCTTGAAACTAAGAGAGAAAAATGGAAAAATCATGTCTTACACCTTAAATTCCAGTCTACAGACCCCTGGCGAGAAAACCAGCAGTGCCTTCCCCTCCATGGACACACAAACTTTTATGGTAGTATAATCTGTTTAAACCAAAATACATTTAGATTATACAGAAAAATACCTGAACCACTTTTTCCACAGAATCCTTTTCTTCTGTAGTTTTTCAGTGGTACTCTTTTTCTGATGTTAAAAAATAAAACCTAAGAGATTTCTGATAAAGTTGGTGATATAACTGGAGGCTCCCAGAGTTTATCTTCCTCAAAACTGTGTGAGTTAATAAATATCAAATGTAAAAACAACAAAGAACATGCCACCAACCCTGAAACCAAAAAAAGATACAGCTTTATACCGTAAGATTTGAGAAGTGTCATCCAGAGAAAGAAAAATTGGACCAAGTTGAAAAAAAGATACTGAAAAATCAATATGTTCTTCAAAGAGAAAAATGGAACATGGAGAAGCACAAGCAGGGAACTCTGGAAAGTCTCGCTGCTTTGAAGGTGGTTGGCATTTAGAGGCAAAAGACTTTGTGCCCAAGCAAGAAGAGCCAGCAAGGTGTACCATCTTTCCCGCATCTGAAATATTCATGAGTCGGGGAGCATACGCTAGCAATAATTATTACAGTTTAACCAAGAAAAGCTCCTCTAGGCATGGAAAAAGAATGCCAAGCCAAAACCCACAACAGCCTCAGACTCAGGGAAGCATTTATTTCCTTAGAATGAAAGAAAGGACTCCATAGCAATGACCCAAAGCCCCAGCTCCCTCCCCACTGCTCTCGGGCAGCTGAAAGGCTAGATAAGGCTTACAGACCATGGACATGCAGCCATTGTATAGGTGCAAGAATAAAATAAGACCCAGTCAAGCACTATGTGGAGGCAGATGGTAGGCTGAGAAAGAATGGCTTACATGCAGGAAAGAGTTTCCAGGTCATGCTGACATGTGACTGAAGAAAAGAAAAAAAAAATCCATGTACAAAAAGAAAGTAGCACAGCCTACTGAAGATAAAGAATGGGCTTTAATGGAGGAAGGAGGGACTGTATAGAGGGAAAAGAGGGGTGGGAGGGGTGGGGGAAGGGAAAAAATAACAGAATGAATCAAACAACATTACCCTATGTAAATTTATGAGTACACAAATGGTATGCCTTTACTCCGTGTACAAACAGAGAAACAACATGTATCCCATTTGTTTACAATAAAAATAAATTAATTAATTTAAAAAAAAGAATGGGCTTTCTAGAAGTGGTAGTAGCCTGGGCTTTCTGAACACAGACTGCCCACCAGGCACGACTTTAGTGTTTTGTGTGTGTTGACTCCATTAATCCTCACAACACTGTAAGGTAAGCACCATTACTGTGCCCATATTCCAGGTAAAAAATCTAAGGCAAAAAGGATTAAGAAGCTTGCTCAAGTCTACCCAGCAGTTACAATCAGGTCTAGCATCTGGACAGAAGCAGCCTGTGTCCAAAGCCCATTCTCAACTACTCTTCCCAGGAAACTCATTTTAGGCAATTGCTCTGTACTCTTTTTTGTGGGTGGGCAGGGTATCAGGGATTGAACTCGGGGTATTCAACCACTGAGCCACATCCCCAGCCCCATTTTGTATTTTATTTAGAGACAGGGTCTCACTGAGTGGCTTAGCGCCTCGCTCTTGCTGAGACTGGCATTGAACTCTAGATCCTCCTGCCTCAGCCTCCCAAGTCACTGGAATTATAGGCATGTGCCACCATGCCCAGCCTGCTCTGTACTCCCAAGGAAATTGAAGAGAATAGAAATTAAATGGCCGTGCATCTTTTCTTGGAAGCTACAGAGGGAAGAAGAACAAGAAAAAGAAAGACATAAGTTCAGGAATCAGGAAGCCAATGTGAGGAGTAGTTTAAAAAGTCCCAGGAGAGAAGCTGTGCCGAGGCCCTGAAGTGTATGAAGAGATAGGAAATATCGAAGAGAAAGACTCAGTTAAGGTACCTGGCAGTTGAAAAAGTAGTGCCGATCACTTGATGGGTCTAGAAGAGCATTTGGCAAAAACTAGCAGTAGGCATACTAGAAAATAGAGCAAATTTTAAAAAAGTTGCCTATACTTTCTTGACTACAAATAAAATCAGATTCACTTGTAAAGGAATCACAGTCATATTCCTTAACACAGTAATGAACCAATGTAATATATCATGCAATATAATATATCCACATATGACTTAGTTATTCAGTATATAAAATCATTGATACATGTAATGTGAACAGGACTGACTTAAATTTTTGTGTAAATACCATTGGGATGATAAAAGAAGTAAAAGTGATGGCGAGAGAGAGAAATCTCCAACCTATGTCATTTGGACAGTTTCTAAAAGGATCAACCAAGAAATAACACTCCGTGTTTTATTTATAAATGTGAAGGTGAAAACCAGTAGCAGCAGCTGAATTGGTCCAGGCAGAAGGAGACTGGGGGGGGGGGGGTCAGGTGGGCGAGGGGAAGTGCCACTGCCTTTTATTTCAAGCATTTTGTACTGTTTGTTCTTTCCAACTGCACAAAAGCTAAACCAGCACCACCACAGATAAAACTTTAAAGATTGTCCTTAAAAAGCACTTACTCATAAAATGTTTTAAGAATTATTAAAGAATCTAACAAAATATCTTAATAAAAAAGCTCTCTAAAACATCTTTTGGAAATCAAAAGATTGATTTTCTATGTAAATGTGGCTCCCAGGAGTCTTAATTTCCTTCCCCTTTAAAAAAAAAGAAAAAGAAAAGAAACAGCATGAACTTTAAAAATGTTGCTTCATCTAAGAAATTGAATCACATACTTCCACCCGCTAATTGTATTCTTTTGGTTTCTCAGGATGCTAAAGCAGGGCCTTTATTTGAGCGCTCGGGTGGAGGCGCTCAGCCATCTGCACAGTGCATTCGGCTACAGGGAAGAGCCACTTTGACTAAAAAAGGGCTGTTGTGTGGTGCCACATGAGACAGCGAGATAATTTTTACTGTTTCATTGTCTCTAAATAATGTTTACATGTGAACTCTGGATTCCCATCACAAATGGCTCACATGCCTTTGCTTCCCTTATTTATTGTGGTTTTTCTTGACCCGTTGGGATGCTCCCATGCCACATGCAAAGAAATTTATCTTGACTGTGCCGCAGGCTGCAAAGGAGTCCATCTGCAGGCAGGTGGGGCACGTGGAGGGTCTGCATGAAGACACTCCCAAAACAACTGGATGAAAGAGGCAGCATGTGTTTGTAAGCACAGGTGGGGATTTAAGAAGAAATACAGAAACCAGAGGGAATCCGAAGGACCCCACTGTGGGCTTGAATTAGAGGCCGAAAATCCTGACCCCTTCAGGTAGGGATGAGGGAGGGAAATAATGCCACAAACCTAAGAATTGGAATGGTTATCTAAGGTGCCACAGTAAGTAGCGACTGGAGCATAATGGGTGTGTCCACAGTGCAGACCAGTAGCAGCAGGATTCCTGTTTTACCGTCTTTGCAGGAATACACATAAATTATTGGGAGTTTACCTCGCACCTGAGGAGGAGGGTGTACAGGCTGTGTCAGAATCAGTTTATAAATCCAAAGTGACATTATGCTAGTGGCCAGTGTGTGTGATCTATGTAAGGTTAAGCTTCACCAGAGAACTATAGATGAGCCTGGCGTTCGATTCTGACTCATCTTGCTTCCCTTCAACATTACTAAAATATTTATCCACAGATATTTTCATTTTGGCTTTCTTCTTTTTATAACAATAAAGTTAAAACAAGATTCCATTTTGAAAATCAGCACACGCTTCCATGCAGAATGAGACCTATAAAATGACCAGTGCAGTTCCTTGCGCCCTCTATTGGTGGCACATGGAGTTGACATGCTTAGGCTCTGGCCCCTGTGTACTGGCCTGCAAGTTCCTCCTCTGAGTTTGTGAAACAGCATAGCTTCTGTAATGTCAAAGTCACCTACTACCCAGCGAGACAGCAACATTCTCCTTTTTCCTTCTCTGTCATGAAGGTGTGGCGGGGCACCTTGGCCCGCATGCGGTACAGGAGGACCAAGGCGGCTCTGACAATAATCAGGTACTACCGTCGTTACAAAGTGAAGTCCTACATCCATGAGGTGGCCAGGCGCTTCCAGGGCGTCAAGACCATGAGAGACTACGGGAAGCATGTAAAGTGGCCGACCCCTCCTAAGGTGCTGCGCCGATTTGAGGAAGCCCTACAGGCCATCTTTAATAGGTAAGAGCTTGTCGATATGTGTCACATCTATTTATGGCGGCACGCTTAACACATAGTCACAAATCCTGGACCTTGAAACTGGCTCGGCCCTGTGCCATTGTGACATTTACCTATCCCTGTGACTTCAGTTTTATAAATTTTGCTTTCAGAGGGTATCTTCTTGCCTCTTCAAATAATGACACTGCCAATTTATTTTTCCTGTAGCAGTTGACAGCAGCATGCCACAACCCCTGGATCTAAGCCACATTTAGAAAAGCTACTAACATGCTGTCTCTACTTTGTTATTAGCAAAAAATAACTATTTCTTAAAATCACCCACATAACTCATACTAGGAAGTCCATTAATCCTTTCAAAACAGCGGTTCCCAATCCAGCTGTGCCTGAGACTCATAGGGAGTTTATGAAACACCAACTTCCAGAGAGTTCTGTTTGATGGAGCTGGGGGTGGGACCCAGGCAGAGGGCCTTTTAAGGTTTCCCTGGTGATTTTTAAGTACAACCATGGGGAAAAACAACTGTTTTAGACCAAGCTATTTTTTTTAATAAACACCATGTAAACTTTGGTGCCTTTGCAACTAATCTTCATTTTTTTTTATAACCTGCCCTGAATCTGAGTCTGTCCTTACGTAAGTCCTTCCTTGTCACTTTTGGAGCTTATTTGTTGCCTGTGTGCACCAGATATACAGTTGTCCCTCAGTGACTTCAGGGGATTGGTTGCAGGGCCCCCTGTGGACACCAATATCTGCAGATGCTCACTTCCCTTATGTAAAATGGTGCTGGCCTCTGCATGCACCCAATGCACATCTTCCCACATGCTTTACATTAATTATCTCTGTTAGTCATGACTCCTCATACAATGTAAATGCTATGTAAATAAATCATTGTTATGCTGTATTGTTTAGGCAATAATGACAAGAAAAACGTCTGTATGTGTTCAATAAAGTCAAACAATTTTTAATCCAAAAGTAATTGAATCCCTGGATATGGAAGCCACACATACAAAGCACTGACTATATCTAGCTTTGTCTTATAAACTTAGCTAGCAGTTCTCAAATAGTCATTTGAAATCATTAAATAAAAGAATGCTAATTGATATCCTGAATGTAAAAGAACTAGCTTAAAATTCTGTGCTAAATCAGATTTTTATCTTCTTTAGATTTTGTTCTATATAACTATAGAAGGGATTAACAAATAAAATGAAAGAAAACCTCTTTAATATGTATCATTTGCATTTTTACAAAATAGGAAGCGAATACTCATAAAAAGAGATCAGCCATGTGCAGTTTTTAAATTTTCTATAGATCTATAAGTATGCCAGTAACTTATTTAAGCTATTTTATTATTATTCAGTGGCACACACCTGTAATCCCATCTACTTGGGCAGCTGAGGCAGGACAATTGTATTCAAAGTCAGCCTGGGCAACTTAGTGAGATCCTGTCTCAAAACTTTAAAAAGTATGGGGGGAGCTGGGATGTAGGTCAGTGATAGAACACTGCTAGGTTAAATCCCCAGTGTTGAAAAGAAAAAGCTCAAACAACATAGAATTATTGAAAACAGAAGTATCTCATTCTTCAAGTCTGAAGACACAATACTATGTTAGTTTTCAATCTTGGCAGGCTTTTTAATACTCAGATAAAATATTCTCACGAATGGTGTCATCTACAATCTGTACTTTTACATAATTTAAAAGTAATTAAGCTATACTTAAAGGTATTCTCATTGTTTAAATGAAATATATAGGATATAAGTTTAAAATCCTCCACATCTCCCTTGTCTCTTGCTATTCTATTCCTTCCCCTGAAATAACCACTCATCAACAATTACTGTCCTTCTAAACTTTTGTCCACAGGTTTATGAACACATACACATTACATGCTCAGAGGCAGCATGATAGAGTGGTTAAAAACACAGACCCCAGGCTGGAGTCATAGCTCAGTGGTAGAGTGCTTACCTGGTATATGTGAGGCACTGGGTTTGATTCTCAGCACCATAAATAAATAAATAAATATCCATTGACAAAAAAATAAAAAAAAAAAACACAGACCACCCCAGGTGGGCACCATGGCACACACCTGTAATCTCAATGATTCAGGAGGCTGAGGAAAGGATCTCAAGTTCAAGGCCAGCCTCAGCAACTTAGCAAGGCCCTAAGCAACTTAGTGAGACCCTGTCTCAAAAAAATAAAAAGGACTGGGGAATGTGACTCAGTTGCAAAACCCTGAAGATTGACTCAATCCCCAATACAATGCAAAAATATATATGTACGTATATACATATATCCACATCCATCCCCCAGGGGCCTGGCTACTCTGACTCTGCAATGATAGCTGTGTAACTTTGGGCAAACGAGTTAACCTCTCAGTGCCTCACTTTCCTCCTCTGTGAAAGGATCGTAATAACGGCACCTGCCTCATAGGCTTGCTGAAAGGATTATGAGTAAATATTTACAAAGCATTTCAGATAGTGCCTGACACATAATAAGTGCTATGGAAATGTTTGCCCATTCTGTGAGTGTGCTGCGCATACACAGCCACATACCATTTGGGCTTCTTATCCCCTCCTCTCTTTTTTACATAAGTAGGATTATATATTTGGTTCTGTGACCTTAGTTAAAAATAAGTCACAGAGACCATTCCATGACAATGAAGATCTGCATGATATTTTTAATGACTGCAGGAGCTTGTGATTGATTTCTGTTAGATTACAGTGTGGCCTATATAAGACTTCTTTTTAAATTTTGAGGTTTAATTTGTGGCCCAGATTGATTAATCTGTGTAAAATACAATTTACACATTCAGCAAATATTTACCTAACACCTGCTGAGTTGCGGATACTGACCTGGGTTCCAGGGATATAGTGACAAACAAGAAAGATGGGGAAGACATCTCAGCCCCCCAGGACTTACAACCGATGAGCACATGAAAATAATGTGTCTGCTCTGTTTGTTGTCTGTGTGCACGCTGCGTGTGCCCTTGCACACTCTCAGTGAACTTTCCCTTTGTGTCACCCACTCAGAAGTCAGCAAACCTGTTCTGTAAAGAGTCAGCAGTAAGTGTGTCAGACTTTACAGGCTGCATATGGTCTCTAACACATTCTTCTTTGCTTTGTTTTGGTTTGGTTAAAAGACTCTTCCTAGCTGGTAAGTTGTACAAAATCAGACCATGGGTCACATTTGGTACAGGCTATAGTTTACCAACCCTGATCTTGAATTTTTTCATCTGTGGAATACTAAAGGAAGTGCATCAAAGGAGTCCACTGTTATTGTTGGAGACTTGTTTCTGTTTTTCTGGAATCACAATGCATATCTAATTGTGTTTAAGATCACTGCTCTTCTTCACGTGAATTCTTTTTAATCCATCCTGCTTCGTGTTCAGCTCTGCCCCCTCTTCGTGTCATTAGGCTGCTGGTTCTATGAGCTGTTGTTGTCTACTGCACACAGATATAGGTGGTGGTTTGCATGACCAGGATGAGAAAGCATGTGGTCTCTGCAGTGGTGAGGTCAGGTCCCTTGTGCCCCAGTGTGCCTTTGTGCCTCTGTAGTCAGTCAGGTGAGGCCCTTGTCCTGGGCCACTGAGGACAGTAAAGGACAGCCTGACCAGGCATAGGCTGGAATCAGAGCAGCAATCAGAGCAAAGCCAATAATGAAATTTGGATCTCAAGGGTTCATTTAGGGTAGCTGCTTAGAAAGCCGCTTAGTGTTATAGAGCCTGCATGTCACCAGTGTCCTTGACCTTGACCATCACTGCTCCAAGCCTATCACTGTTTTAGCCTCTTGGGCCATGACCTTGGTGAGACAGTCTGTGTCATGAATGCCAGTTGCCATAGGAAGTAAGGAGGAGATTCTTGCTGTGGTGCTGAGCCTTTGCTCTCCCATGATTGTGCCATTGCTGACCCTAGCTGCCAGGGAAGGTGTCCTGCCTCACCATGACCAGCCAGTCCATGTGCAGGGGACTTGCAAACCTCCCACCTTAACAGTCCATCCCCTCCTATCGCCGATACCAACCCCTGCTGCTTGGGCTTAAGAATTCCCTGGGTCTCATTGAGAAACCCATCCAGCCTCAGGGTTCCTCTCCTCCCTCACTAGCCACCTCTCCAGCCCTATTCCGTTTGCTTCATGTCTTCCAGAAAGCCTTCACACCTTGCATTATACTGACATTATTCCCATTTCTCGGTGGTATTTTAATTTTTCCCTTATTTTTAGATTTAGTCTGTGATTTCAGTGAGAATTTTCAGTTTTAGTTGGATCTTGTTCTAGTATTCCACGGGAGCATCATTTGAGAACCACTGGCTTGACTGTTCATCTCATTAAAGGAAGTTCAGCCTGTTTCCACCCACCCTGCTTCAACCTCCTGTGGCAGAAAAGAAGACATAAATAGGCTGAGAGCTGCTAAGAGCATAAAACACCTCAGACCTGTTTTGCTCAGTCAGGATTATGTTTGGTTTATACTTTCAGTTGCTTGTGCCAGAAAAATCTTAAGAGTCAGACGGACATGATGGCACAAACCTGTAATCCCAGCAGCTTGGGAGGCTGAGGTAGGAGGGTTGTGAGTTCACAGCCAACCTCAGCAACAGCGAGGTGCTCAGCAACTCAGTGAGACCCTGTCTTTAAAGAAAACACAAAATAGGGCTGGGGATGTGGCTCAGTAGTTAAGTGCCCCTGAGTTCAATCCCTGCTGCCAAGGGAAAAAAAAAAAAAAAACCTTAGAGTCATCATTAAACTCCTCCTTTCCCCCCACATCTAGTCCATCAGCAGATCCTGTTGGCTCTTCCTTCTGAATGTGTCCAGAACTCATTTTCACCTTCACCATCTCCTCCCTGACCCAGGCCCCCTTCCTCCAGCTTGTGCATCATGGAAATAGCCTCCCAACAGGTCATCCTGTCTCCAGCCTGTAGCAATCACAATGATCCTATTAAAGCGCCAGTCAGGTCACATCCCTTCTTTGTTCAGAACCTCCCAGTGACTTTTCATTCAGATTAAAGGTCAAAATCCTGATAGTGGTCTCCTGGTTCTGTGGATTCTGGCCCTGCTCTCCCTCTGCCCTCCCTGTATGATACTCCCCCACCTCAGGCTGCTCCAGCTTCACAGGACTCCTGACTGCACCTCTGACCTGCCCAGCAGGCCTATCTCCCAGCCGTGGCACCTGCCAGTTTCTCTTCCTGGAATGCACCTGCTCAGCTGTGTGCATGGCTGGCTCCCTCACTTCCGTGGTCTCTGGTCTACCTTTATCAGAGGTGCCCCCAACACACCCTGCATAGAGACGACCACTGGCAGTGCTTCCTTCATGGCTCTGCCTGCCCATCACTCATGCTGCATGTCTGCTTGCCCAGTGTCTGAAGCCTGTCACTCCTCTCTAGAGTACAGGCACCTGTTAGAAAGGACCACTGTTGGTTTGGCTTGTTGCTGTGGCTGCCTAGAACAGAGCCTGGAATTCAGTGGGTACCTTGGACGCACCTGAATGAGTGAATGATGAATCCACATGTTTTGTGCCCTGTGAACCCAGCCTGAGTATCCCTTATCTGAAATGCCTGGGACCAGGAGTGTTTCAGCTTGGGGGATTTAAAGACTTTGGAATATTTGCACAGACTTTACTGATTGAGCTATATTCAAGAAGTTTGGGGTTTCAAAGCATTTCAGATGTCTGGTTTTTGGATTAGGGATGCTCAGCTTGTATTACTGGAGCTCACATATCACTCAGTTCTGGTTGCTTTCAAAGCACACAAACAACAAAGGAAGCTTTAGAAAGTCTCTGTCTGCATAAAACTGGGTATTTTATAAATTTTGGTGTACATTTCGGGAGCATTTTGCTCTTTTTTAGCCTACTATGCAAGTGCTTTGGTTTTAATTACTTAATGGCAGCTCAAGTTATTTTTGAGAATGAATGTGATTGAGTTTCTGAAGTCTCTGTGTTTGGTTTATTTCCTTGTAGATGGAGAGCAGCCCAGCTCATCAAGAGCATACCTGCTTCCGATCTGCCCCAGGTCAGGGCAAAGGTCGCAGCCATGGAAATGTTGAAAGGTCAAAGGGCTGACCTTGGGCTCCAGAGGGCCTGGGAGGGCAACTATCTTGCTTCGGTAAGTCCAGGAAAACAATGTGCACTCTATCCTGTGCTCTTTACAAAGAAAGAAGAATTTTTCTCCAAGAATTTATATAAAGAATAATAAAACACTTTCAGAAACTTAATAATTTCTGTGAGAAATACTAAATTAAAAGATTTTATTATGTCTTACTGTACAGTATTTGATGTCACCCCCACTTTTAAAAGGGCTCTCTGTTTTGTTCCTTATGTATTAGGTACTCTCTATAACCTGGCTTTTGAAAATTGAAAACCTCCCTTGAATTATTCAGCAACTATTTTTAATTACCACCTTTATGTTAATTATTTCCCAAGCTATATTTCATCCTCTCCCCAAATTCCTAATTTAAACATTTTGGGGGACCTTTGATGTTGTAACAACCCTTTACTAGCCTACCATCTGGGTTGAGGAGATAAAAAGAACACCTGTGAAACTACATTTAAGAATAGTTGTAAAACCCATGCTAAAAGATGGCCTTGGCTTCTCACATGCTAAGCATTCTCATTTCCTTGTTTTCCTGTTTCTTTTAGAAGCCCGATACACCTCAAACCTCAGGCACATTCGTCCCTGTTGCTAATGAACTGAAACGTAAGGACAAATACATGAACGTCCTCTTTTCCTGTCACGTTCGTAAGGTAAGGCAAGCTTGAAACAGACTGTCACGGGAAGAAAAGTCAAGATTCAGGTGAACTCACTTAAGTAGACCTGCAATGAGACACGACACACATGTGCCGAGCTGCAGCATCAGGGAACCATGCCCGTCTGTGCCAAGGCATGTTGAAATGTCACAGAGGGAAGTAAAGACCCTTGACAGCCATTTCTTCTTGGAACAGGCTGGGGAAGTGGCTCCAGGCCAAAGATGTACGTTTCATGGCACGTACCTTTCATAGCCTCTCCAGACCTGTATTTAGCGGTCATTCAGCACTTTCTATACATGTATCATTACAAATAAGAAAAAAGACAGGGTTGGGGAAGGACGAACATAATTTGGAAAAGAGGGGGAGTTCATACCAAGGTTTGGAGGGTGGTGGTAAACATTTATAGGCTATGAGTGTGTTTGCTCATCTGACGCAGAACACGTGGGTTGTCATCAGCCTGCAGGTGACAGCAGCTGGGAAGTGGAAGTTGAGAAGTGGAAGGCAAGGGACATAGTTAAAGTATTTGTAGGGATGGTGGAGTGAAACGGACACCATTACCTCATGTACGTGTGTGACTGCAGGACTGATGTGATCCTCCTGTATGTGCAATCAGGGGTGGGAGGTTGTGCTCCGTTTATGTATGATTTATCAAAATGCATAAACGCATTCTACTGTCACGTGTAACTAATTAGAGCAAACAAGATGTAAAAAAAAATAGAGAACACATTAAAATAATTTTAAAAGAACCTTTTGTAAAATTATCCAAATAACTTTTTTTTTTTTAATATGAACTTGGTGGAGAAATCTCCATGTATTCACTTTATTTTTTTTAATATTTTTAGTTGTAGATGGACACAATACCTTTATTTCATCTATATTTTTATGTGGTACTGAGGATCAAACCCAGTGCTTCATGAGTGTGAGGCAAGTGCCCCACCATTGAGCCCCAGACCCAGTTCCCAAATAACTTTTAAAATATTGATGAAATGAATTTAAGAAATAGCATTGCCTAGCCAGGCACAGTGGTACATACCTGTAATCCCTGTGACTCAGAAGGCTGTGGCAGGAGGATTGCAAGTTCGAGGCCAGCCTCAGTAACTTACTAAGAACTTGTCTCAAAATAAAAAGAAAAAAGGGCTGGGGGATGTAGCCCAATGGTAGAGTACCTCTGGGTTCAGTCCCCAGTACTACAATAAGAGAGAAAGAGAAAAGTGTTGCCTAGACTGATACCGAAAGAGACGTCAACATAAATATGGCACTACCCAAAGGAGGAATTTTAATTATGAAAGAAATAGCTCATAACAAAGATCCAACAAATTTAGGTGACTTTACAGGTGCTTTGATTCAAATCTTCAAAAAAATGCATAATTATATTATTATTCAGATCAGAATAATGAAATACAGTTTTTAGATTATAAGCTGGGCAAACTTTATCTATTACAGTTTACAGGCTTTAGGGAAACACTGTTGTTAGGAATATTAGACACATTCTTCTGAGTGGACAGTTTTTCAGTACCTATTGAAATGTAAAATGTCCATACTTCTTACTCCAGAAGCTCCATAAATCAGGATCTTTCTCTATAGATATATTTGCATGGTTATCCAAAGAGATATATATTTGAGTTTTTACATTGTAACAGCAAAAAAACTGGAGAGATATAAAGGTGCTACAACAAATGACTGAACTAATAAATTATGGATGTACACAATAGAATATAATGTAGCTATTTAAGTGAATGGGAAATAGATATATGTGGAAGGGAAAGGGAACCAAAAGTTGTGAAACAATGGTTTCCAAGATGGTGGACATCAAGCAAGGAAAGATAGTGACCTCCGAAATAGAAGAAAAGTGAGGTGAGCTATAGTTAGCTAGTGTATTGCCTGAGGGATCTCCAGTCTGGCCTGAGCAGGGGAGCCAGGATAGAGCCCAGGGCATTCCTAACTGAAAACACAGAGCTGAGAGCTGGGAGAGACAAGGGCAGCTAGATTTGCAGAGTAGCAAACTGGATAAGAGAGCTACAAGGAGAGAAAATTCCAGAGATCATTAAAGGATCCATTTTGACTGTCCAGCTGAGTCTGACCAGACAAGTATATAAGGAAACTACCTAAGGCTGGGGAAAGAACCACCAAAATGTCACAGTGATACTCACTCAGTTGGCACAGAGTGCCTCTTCCCACAGCCAGACTGGAAAAACTCTGCACAGACATCAGGTAGAACAAGGGAATAATTAACCCTTGTGTAAACACTGCACCTGTCCTACTGAACAAATTGTCAAAGCACAACTGGAAAGACTCACACTATTTCTAAGTAACCTAACAGCATCCCAAAGCAAAGCTCAGAAATGTTCATAGAAATACAAAACCATCTAGTACCCAGAAGGTAAAATTCTGAATACGTGACATCTAGTCAAAATTTACCAGTTATACAAAACCACAGGTACTATAACCCATAATGAAAGAAAACAATCAATCCTTCAAATTGATCAAGATTATAGAGTTAACAGGCAAAGTCATTAAAAACAGATATAGATATATATATAGATATATAGATATATAGATATATATAGATATATATATATATATTTCTTTTTATTTTATTTTTCCTTTTTTTTTTTGCTACTGAGTATTAAACTCAGGAGTGCTTAACTGCTGAGCCATATCCCCAGCCCTTTTTATTTTTTGAGACAAGGTCTCATTAAGTTGCTTAGGGCTTCACTAAGTTGCTGAGATTAGACTTGAACTTGCAATCCTCCTGTCTCAGACCCCCAAGTCACTAGGATTACAGGCATATACCACCATGTCCAGCTAGTTATTATAATTATATTCCATGTGTTCAGAAAGCTAGAAAAAAGTTTGAACTTGTTAATATGTCCTGCTTTTAACTTATAGAAATGAAAAATGAGAAAAAATACACTCACTAGGATTAACAACAGATTAGACCTTAAATTTAAAAATATAGCAATAAGCTGGGCATGGTGGGGCACACCTGTCATCCCATCCCAGTGATTTGGGAGCTTGGGGCAGAGGATGGGAAGTTGGAGGCCAACCTGAGCAACTTAGAAAGACTCTGTCTCAAAAAAAGGGACAGCAATAAAACTACCCCAAATTAGAGAAATGACTCAAAACAATACATCAGGAAGTTCTCAGGCAATTTCATGTGACCCTCTGCAAGTGTGTTTTCAGTGCCTGAGAGAGAAAAAAGGGAATTTTTTTAATTAAAAAAATGGCTGACATTTTTCCAAATTTGATGAAAAACATAAATGCCTGTAACCAAGAAGCTGAACATATCCCAAAGCACAAGAACCCAAAGTAAATGATATCAAAGCACACTGAGATCAGATTGCTCAATACCAGTAATAAAGGAAAAAAAGGTATAGAGCAACAGAGATAAAGGTACATTCACTATCTAATCAGAAATAATTCAAGTGAAAAGACAGTGGAGCAAAATCTCTAAAGTACTGTGAACAGGGACCAACCCTAATAACTTCAAATTCTATACCCAGCAAATGTATCTTCCAAAAATCAAAATGAAATAAAAACTTTTTAGATAAATCTGCAGATGTGCACTTCAGGAAATGTCAGGAAAAAGAAATGGAAATCAACTACTGTAAGGTTTTTATACCATGCATTAAGTGGTATATCAGTAGAATGTTATATATTATAAATGTATTCCACAAACTTTAAAACCACTAAAGTAGCAAAACAAAGCTATAACTAATGAGTCAAAAAAGGAGATGAAATAAAACAATCATTTTCTAAAATCTCAATATAAAATAAGTCATAAAATGTGGGAAAGGGAATAAAGGTGACAAAGAATAAATGGGACAAATAGAGAACCAATTGAAAAGTGGTGGATTTAAACCTAACCATATGGACAGTCGTATTGTCAGTGGTCAAAATACCACAATTAAAAGGAAAGATTGTGCCCTCTGGGCCCGTGGAGGTGTTCACCAACTGGGAAACTCTCCAAACCCAACAGCTTAGCTTTCATGGAGGAGGTTCTATTACATGGACATGATTGATTAAATCATTGCCTAATGATAATTTACTTTATCCCCAACCTAGCCCCTCTCCTCTTTCTGAAGGTACTTAGGGAGGTTATTAAAAGTTCCAACCCTCTAATCATGCCTTGGTCTTTTGGGCAACCAGTCCCCATCCTGAAACTAGGAGCCCACAGTCACTATTCATCTCTTTAGAAGACAAAAGACATTCATCATTCCAGAGATCCTTAAGGTCTTAGAAGCTCTTGTCAGAAACCTAGGGCTAAGACTAAATATTATAACAAAAGGCAATTCTATTGCTCATCACATTACAAGGGTTTTTACAAGCTCTCTCAGGAAGCCAGACAATAACTAAATGCAGAATGAGCATCCCTAATTTGAAAAACATTCAAAATCTGAAATACTCTGGAATCTGAAATGTTTTGAGCACCAACATTGTACTCAAAATGTTTCAGATTTTGGACTTTTGGATTAAGGATGCTCAACCAGTAAAGTCTACGCAAATATGGCAATCTGAAGAACTCCCCAAATCTGAAACACTTCTGGTCCCAAGCATTTTGGATATGGGATAGTCAACCTATATATATTTCTTATTGTCACAATCCGTGTTATAAGGAAGAAGAGTTCAAATCAAGCTTGTATAGGCTTTTTAATAAGAGCAACTGGTTTGTAAGTTAGACTACAGTGTCATTAAAGAAGAGATTTCTACCTGCTAGGGTTATGGCTCAGTGGAAGAGTGTTTGCCTAGCATGTATGAGGCACTGGGTTTGATTCTCAGCCCCACATATAAATAAGTAGATAAAAAGTAAAGGTCCATCAACAACAAATAAAAATATTTAAAAAAAAAGAAGAAGAAGAAGAAGAGATTGCTGGGCTGGAATTGTAGCTCAGTGGTAGAGCACTTGCCTAGCAGGTGTAAGGCACTGGGTTCAATTCTCAGCACCACTTATAATAAATGAATAAAATAAATGTCCATTGACAACAAACATATATATATGTTTTATATATATATATAAAAGAAGGGATTGCTGGTAATATCTCAGAGTGGTTACCACACCTCAGAATCCAGTTCTGAACACAGAGATCCAGAAACTCTTTTTATTAAAAGATTTTTAAATAAAACTCTTTTATACCTAGAGTTAACCAGACAATCAAGAAAAGACATTTGCCAACAAGATTCACACACCCAAATGAAAAAGTATAAGACACGATGCCAGTTTGTGAATGTTAACAAAGGAGTGTACCATTTTGTGAGTCCTTATAGCCAGAATATAGCATACACCTTTTCTAGTATCAAGATCTCCAGGCAGTCCTATTAATAATCAGAACAATTGATTAAAGAGAGTTGGACAGTTTTGAAAATTAGGTCTTTCACCCCAGAAAGGCCTAATGTGTCTCCTTCTGGCAAGGACAGCGTTATGTCTGACAGTTTTATCCTGGGTTCTGCTGGATAGAAACTGAAAAAGTCTTATTCATGCTCTTGAATTGCTAAGTTCAATGCAAAACGCTCTTTCTTCACACTATTGCTTAGATAACGTCCTCTTTAGAGTCCTTCAATCCCAAAGATACACCAAGGCAAGCTCAGTACGACTTCAGCAGAGCCCTCTTCTTTGTGCTTTCTTTTTGAAACAGCCACTTTCCATTAACCAGAGTTATAAAACAGCCTTTAAGGTGAGAGACTTCTGCAAATAGCTCCTCTCACCCATACTGCGTTCTCTCTGGTCTGACTCTCCAGGGAAGCATTATCTCTGGCCTCTGTGGTACTAAGTAAACCTATAAACAGATCACTTGAAGTGTTTAGAAAAAAGTAGAAGGGTAGAGATTTTTTTCTTGGGTGGATGATTTTAGCTTTGGATAGACGAAACAATATGAGGTCTTTTAGTACTGAGTCTTTGATCTGCTTTTTCTATTACTTTATGAATTTAAGTGGAATAAAAGCAGTGTTCCTGTGCCATAGTTAAGTTTGGAATTCACATATGTATGTGGAATAGTTCTCTTTGCTGTTTTGATATAGTTAAATTGTGCGACTTAAAGCTTTTGCACTTGATTCCCATTTTGTAAGGATGATTTGAGTTGCTGAAACAGAAGGTAAACGTGTCCTTTTTAGAAATAATATTTTCTGCAAATATAAAAAATATAATCTTTCTAAACAGAACTTTGATATAACTGCTGCCTTAAGGTTCTGTTGTTGCTTTTTAGATTAACCATGGGGCATATCATAGAAAGGACAAGTGGCCTTTTTGATTTGACCCTGGAATGACCTTGTGGAAATGTGCAGCAAGGTTTTTTTTAATCATATTTTGCTCCACATTCACTTATTTCTCAGTATAATTCAACAAAAGATGACGAACTTACCTTTTTCTTATCATTCAGATTCTGTTTTAGATATTCTGTATTTTACATATTCTAAGATTGATGCGGATGATGATCAGTGTTCTCCAACATGAGTTTCACAGAACCAGTGTTTTGTTTAATCTCACATAGGTGTTTTTGGAAAAAGGGTTTCATGAATTAAATGCATTTTGGAAACACTGAGTTACACATGCTATTTAAATGCAGAATTCTCTGAGCAGTTCCTATATGCCTGGGTAATGAATATCCTGGTGGAGGCCACGGTTATGATTAAGAAAACCTTGCTGAACCATTGTTTCTCAAACCAAGTGGGTCATGGAACCCTTCCTTCTCGAAAGTTCCTCACATGGTGCAGAGCAGCAGGACAGTGTCAAGAGGGTTGCTCTACCTCACCTGGCAAGGCTTCTGGGAAGCGCCAGTCCTCCATTACGGCAAAAATGGACGCTGTGCGAGGCTGCTTGCCAAGAGCAGTAACAATTTACCACCCAGACTCTGTTTGACTCTTGAGTACAGACACCGTTTTCTGTCAAGTTGACTGGAAAATGTGCTCTTGTTCTAAAGGCTATTGTAAAACTGTAAGGCAAAAGAGAGAAGATTGAATAAAACTCAAGCTCAGATTTGGATTTCAGTTTGCTCCATCCCTCTCATCTCAGTAAGCCCTGCCCTTTCCCATCCTGCCATCCTAATTTAGTTAGCAGAGTTCCTACTGCTGCTCATCGTGTGTTCAAGTCAATCTCTAACTTCTTCGTTGGCATCTTGGAAGTGAGAATTTAATAGGAGGGCGGGGGGTATACATATACCACAGCGATGCCGGCTAGTCAAGTTGGGGGAGGGCTTTTGTTTTTATCTTTGATTTTGTTTTGTTTGCTTTTCCTTCTAGTCACTGAGAAACATGGCATTGCAGTTTTTATGTGGCATTTTTAGGGCTAGCTACCTTGTTTAAAATACTACCTACTTAGTCTAAGATGGAAACAATCTAAAATGTCCTGTGGTTAGTTTTATCTCTTAGGAAAAGATTTGCCTGCAGATGGGGGCATTCTCTGACCCCCCTGTCTAATAAAGTAGCACCCTATGGAAGAACACACGCATATACTCATACATGTATATTTTCTCCCAATCTCATTATCTAGTTTTATTTTCTTTATATTATCATATGAAATTATTTTCACTTTTTAGCTTATTTGTCTCACCCCCATATACTGGTCTCCACTTCTTATAACCAAGGGCTTCATGTCATTGCTTTATATAAATTGGATTGTCTTGTAATTATTGAGCCATATTTGTTTTTTGTTTATCCTACATACAAGTCCCTTATCAGATAAATGATTTACAAAAATCTTCTCCAGTTGTGTGGGTTTGTTTTTTCACTTTGTTGATGGTATCTGGGTTACCTATTTTTAGTCTTTGAATTCTTCCGTGTTTCTCTTGTTTTTCCCTGTTAAACTGTAGATCTGCAGTTGCTAAATTCCATGCATCTAGAAACTGCTACTCCTTTGAGTTCCCTGTTGCATCCCGTGGAGTGGCCACACACAATACCCTTCTGTTAAAGGGTTTGTCTTCAGGGTTAGCCACCTCTGCCCCTTGATGTTTCCACTCAGATGACTTGGTTTGATTCGTGGTGAGATACTATGGTCTATTGGTTTGTTTTCTTACAGGTGAATCGATTTAGTAAGGTGGAAGACCGAGCCATTTTTGTCACTGACCGTCACCTGTATAAAATGGATCCCACTAAACAGTACAAGGTGATGAAGACTATCCCTCTGTACAACGTAAGTACTCTGCCTCTCTCCACACCTGGTGCTCGAGGGCCACTGGTGGGTCGACCCGCTGCCCCCTCCGCTCTCTGGAGCTTCAGGGAGCCTTTGCATTCCTGACATTTTACTTCAATTTGAATTTTGTACAAATGTCCAGTTTTCTTTAGGCATGATCCAGAGTTCCCAATGGATTATCAAAGGTCTTTTTTTTTTTTTTAAATGTAAGGACTGTGGATTCTATGGGATCTTTATTACTAATTCTACTTACTACTTGAATGTGCAGGCATGTAATATGTTTTCTTATTTTTAAAAAGTTTATTTTTTTATAGAAATGGAATCAAATAGAAAAACAGTAGGGAATTACTTTGTGAAACTATTACTGTTCTTTTAAATATAAAGTGTAAGCAACTTCCAAAAGTTCTCTGCAGTATAGTTTACACATCTCTATTTGCCAATTGTGAGATCTCTGGTCTAAACCCACTGTTGTTCACTGTATTCTGAGGGTTTTCAAATTCTGAAATCATTTTTTACTTGAAACATGAAATTTTTGGCTTGAATCTCAGTATGAAATTTCTTAGGTTGGTGGTTTTCATGACTATTCTGGTTCTTCAGAAAAATCCTACAGGACTCCTGGATCTGTTCATTTGTCAGGTGATTTCTCTCTGTCTGCTAGTTTAACAGAGGAAGTCTGTATTTGTCCAATGCTAAGATCTATAAAGAGTGTATGGAGAGCATTTTAAGTCCCTTTGGTCTCTGCGAAAGGGAGCAGGAAACATGAGCGTTCTGTAGTTTTATTTTGGAATAGCAGGGGTCCTTTGGCTGTAAGAAACAAAGAAGTCAAACTTTTCCTGAATGATGGAAGGCCCAGATGGGGGACTGGGACTTGCCCATATTGTGTCACCCCCTCAACCCTACTCACATGCACCCTGCTCCCTGTTAAGAGAAAGGCCAATGGGCTGCAGCCAAGAAGGTGGCTTTCCAAGATGCTTGACTGTGTGACAAAGACTTGTGCTCTCATAGTCCAACCTGGCTAAGGCTGATAACCTGCAGTCTTATGGTGGGAGGTAGAGGAAGGCAAGGGGAAAAAACAAATCTTGTCGAAGTGTAATGAAGTGCGAAGTCAAAAACAGAAAAGTTATGGTAGGTGTTTTATTTATTTTCCCTATGTTCTATTAGGGGAAAGTCCATCAGGCACATGATATAAATTCAATGAATATTTGAACAATTTTTGAATAAAATTATTTTCCCAAATTATCTTCCTTTTTCTTATTGACTTGTTTGTTTCCTGTCACCATCATGATCATCACTACTAATATTGTTAATATATAATATCATAAAGATTCATAATACTCTAGTAAAGGTGGCGTCGGTGGGATGGGGCACTTTGTTGCAAGTGCTCTGAGCTCAGCCACCTCCCTTCGTATTCCTGTGCCATTCTTGTGCACACAGCCTGATTTCTAGCAGCCAATGTCTTTGCAGAAGGCAGCCCTCAGCCAGCACCCGCTGCCCTCCCACAGGGCTGGGTGCCCAGCCACGCAGTGAGTCGGGGCGTGGAGTGTGGTGCTCCCACTCCACCACTCACTGGCCAAGATGATTCCCCAGAACTGCCCTGCAGCGGCCCCCAGCGGGTGTCCTCGGCTCCCTCAGCCACCTCCTACATCGGCCTCTCAGACTCATCAGCCTTCTCAGGGTCTGCTTCTGGGAGGAACTAATGTCGGACAAGTGACAAGCTCTGAAGGGGGAGCAATTTGGATGAGAAAGGGGACTTGCAACTCTATCTGTATTTTTTTTAAGCCCGAAGCAAATATGGCAAAACATTAAGTCTGAATGATAGGAACATGAATGTTTATTATATTGTTCTTTAGACTTTTCTGAACAATTGAAATATTTTCAAATTAAAAACAAAGTTTAAAATAAAGAAACTTTTAAGGCCAGGCGCAGTGGCATGCAACTATAATTCCAGCAGCTCAGGAGGCTGAGGCAAGAGGATCGTGAGTTCAGCAGCTTAGCAAGGCACTAAGTAACTAGTCTCTAAATAAAACACAAAAAGGGCTGGGGGTGTGGCTCAGTGGTTAAGTGCCCCTGAGTTCAATCCCTGGTACCAAAAAAAAAAAAAAAAAAAAAAAAAAGATGGTACTAGTAATGGCGCTGGAGAAGCTGGGAGGGGATAGAGGAAAGCAATTTCAAGTTTGCCAAGTTGAGTTTCAGGTGAGGGTGAAACAAGTGTTCATTCCATACATCATCGGAATTCTGATCCTAAGGGGAAATAGGGGGCAGTTTATTCAAGAATTTACACAGCTAAATGGTAGGGAAAAGACTCACCAAAGAAAATAGAATAAAAAGCAAGATTTCTGTGGTCCTCCATTTTCTAATCTCTCTTTTAATGTGCTAAATCAACTCTAATTTCTCTTCCAATCCATAAGGTTTTGAAGGATGGGACAGATGCCATGTTTAGAATCTCCTGGAAACCCAGGAAGTGCTGCCATTTAGGTTTCAAGGCAGCTCCACAGGACCATGTTATCCTGCAGCCTCTCGGTTGTTCTTTCTGTCTCTGCCTCTTTGTCTTTTTGCTAGCAATCACCCCTTTCTTGCCAGACAGCACGGGTCAGCTCTAGACTTCGATCGGAGTCAGCCACTGCAGCAAACCATTCACCATTCATCCTGCAATAGCACATCATCCAGAGTCTCAGATGAAGCCTCACCATAGCAACTGATCCTGAGGGATCCAAATCTGTACTTTCATTCCTTGTCAAACCTTGCAAATCTGTGCATAGCCTTTCCTGACTTGTTCTAGTAGAACATGGATGATTTCTATAATTCAACTTGGGCCTAACTGATCTTCTCCCTCTACTGTTTTTGATTGTTATCCCAAGGCCTGAATCACACGTGAATCTTGGTCACAGATCATGCTGAATATTGATTGGGGTGGATCTTTGGATTTCCCCAGGGAAAGGAACACCGGGAGGGAAGTGCTTTAATAGGACAGGTTTGTCAGGCATTCTTAGCTTCCTGGACTCTTGCCAGCTGCCTCCATTCCAGTTGTCAGGATCCCAGTCTTTGTCAAACACGACCTAAAATTGTGGGAAGAATCCCTAGCATGGGTGGTTCCCTCTATTTTCTTAACTGCCTCCAGTCAGGCAGTATAGGACTAACACCCGTTGCCTTCCTAATGCATCATAAAAATACCTCTCTAGTTCCACTATTCTTATATCTCCTTAGTCATTGAGCTTCTGTAAATCAGCAGCAACTCAGTGCCCCAGCTGCTCAACTTTAATGGACACATCAGCTGTCCCCCACAGGTCACCAGCAGTAGTTTGTCACTGCTTCATCCCTGCTGAGGAGATGCCTTTGCCCCACCCTGAGATGTGCAACCAACTGCAGCCCCTCTGGCAGTTTTTCCTGCAGCCCACCTGGTGCCTGATCTTGAGTTGTACTGAACAGAGATTTAAAGGACTTCCAATAGAAGGTGGGTGGGAAGGGAGTGTTTTTAAGTTCCACCTGTTAGAGAATCACCTTCCTTTGGTAATTCTTCTAAATTACCATTGTCTATAATCCCATTTTCAATATCTACACCATTCAGTTCACCTGATTACTGAGTGCTCATTATGTGCCAGCTAATAGGTGTTAGGGACACAGAAGTGGCAAAACAGTCACAATGGCTACCCACATGGAATTTACATTCTAACAGGGAAAGCAAATAAATGCACGTGTATATGTATTTACATGTATGTACATATATGCACACACACACACCATGGTCCAAAAACAGTGATAAGAACACAGACATATACACACACGCACGGTCCCAAAACGGTGATAAGGTAAAAGGTAAAATCAGGGAAGAAGATAGAGAATGTGTGTGGTGTTATAATCTTATGTAGGGGGATCAGGCCTCCTTGAGAACTTGACATTTAACCAGAGACGAAGGAGTTTAGCAATGAACAGTTCACTTGGTGGAAAAGTACTTCAGGCAGAAGAAGCAGTAAAGACACAGATTTGAACAGGGAGAGAGAAGCCTGCCAGGGCTGGAGGTTCAGCTTGATCTGGTGGGGAATATACTGCAGTATATTCTTGTTACTCCTCAACAAAAAGTGGGGGAGGAGGAGGAGGAGGAGGAGAAGGAGGAGGAGGAGGAGGAGGAACAGGAGGAGGAAAGCTACTGATGGAGGAGCAACAAAGAGGAAAGCAAAACAGATAAGGCAGAGGATGGAGCCTGGAGGAGAGCTGGACATACTAAAGACAACGAAGCCCGTCGCACAGCCCAGGAACATTATGGCGAAGTTGGCTTCACAGCTCACCTGAAGAAAGCCACACCCCACATCCTGTGCTAGGGAGGCAGCCCTGGCTATTCCTAGGGCCAGCAGCCATGAACTGCAGTGGGGACTTGACTTGGGGAGGAGCATGCTGATGCACAGTGACCTTCCGGAGGACCTGTGTGAAGAGCCCCCAGTTGTACCTGTAGTTATTCGGTCGCTCTGTTCCTAATATGGACCATATGTATTTCTTCCCATTTCTTCCAAGATCAGTTGCTAGAGTCTGTCTTACTGATTTTGTTATCTATTCTTTCACCTCTAATTTTTTTTCTTCTCCATTCTTTAGGCTGTTCTTTCTCTAACTCTTTTAGTTTAAGACTTAATTGCTTTAGTTTTTAAATTTAATTTTTGAAAATAAACTGACTACAGTTTTATATTTAAGAGTGACTTGAGCTGTGCTTCACACTACGTGCAATACTTGTTCATTTCTAATTATTTTGTCATTTCCACCACGGACTTCTCTTTAAACCATCAGTTGTTTGGTAGTGGTATTTTGTTTGTTTGTTTGTTTTTTGGTACTGGGGATTGAATCCAGGCCCTCTTAACCACTGAGCCACATTTCCAATCCTTTTGATTTTTATTTTTTTAAATTTCAAATCAGGGTTTCACTAAGTTGCTTAGGGCCTCAAAAAACTGCTGAGGTTGGCCTTGAACTTGCCATCCTCCTGTCTCAGCCTCCTGAGTTGCTGGGATTATAGGCATGTGCCATGGCACTCAGCTGGTAGCGTTCTTTTTAATTACCACATAGATGATAATTTACGGGGTATGTACTCACAGATATTTTATACTTTGAGTTATAAGCTAGTGCTACCTTGTTTATTTTGTGGCTCAAGTTGTTAGTTTGGGGCATTGGAAGCTCTTGCAGTTGACTCCTATGCTTCTTTAACGTGTCTGAATGTGGGATTGTTTTTATTTGTTTGTTGAGTTCTTCCTGACTTTCTGGTACTGCAAGATCCCCAAGATCCATCTTGTATATTTCCTGTCCCAGTCCTGGAGTGAGCCATTTCTTCAAGGAGCCCTGTCTCCTTTTATTGGAGAATGGTTTTGAAACCCAGATCTGAGCTCTATGCTTTTTGCTACTAGGGTTTAATTTCTTTTAGGCCCCTTCAGCTGGTACAGCACAAAAATATATGTGTAAAAATATTCAAATTCTATGTGTGTATGTATACAGGTTTATAAATATTTTTACATGTGATCATCTAGATCTATGCTAAGTAAACATGCATTCGTACTGATTCTCTCTTTGTCCATTGCCACATGGATCATTCTAGCTGCCTCCCTTCGTTTATCTCCAAACCCCCAGTCCAAACTGGCTCCCACCATCCACCATCCATTTACCTAGTGGTTCACTTCCAGCACGCGCAGGTAGCAGCATTGGCCTTATTAGCTGTGCCCCGAGTCAGCTCGAGCACATAGCTGTGTGCACGTCCAAAGTTACCCAGTCAGCACCTTTCCCTCCCACCCCCTCCAGGGGGGTTGTTTCTACCTTTTAACATAGATTCTTTTGTCACATTATGCATTCCTTCCCGGACTCTCCCAATCTCCTTTATTTATTTATTTATTTAGGCTCCCCACATTGAGGTTCACCCTATAGTGAACCATAAAGTTCTGTGGCTTTTGGCAAATAGCATCATGTGTCTACAGTTACCATATCATACAGAATGGTGGTTCTTCTTTAAAAGTACCCTGTGCATTACCTATTCTTCTTTCACCTCTTTCCCCAAGAACCACTGATCATTTTCCTATCTCTATAAGTTGTGCCTTTTCTAGATTGTCTTATCACTAGCATTATGTAGTATGCAGCCTTTTCAGATCAACTTCTTTCTCTTAATAATACACTTTTAAGGCTCCTCCATGTCTCTCTGTGGTTGATAGCCCTGTTTTTTAATCAACAAATAGAGTTCCATTAGAGGGTGGTACCATAGTTTGTTTATCCATTCACTGTGGAAGGGCATCTTCGTTGCTTCCAGTTTGGGACAGTTAGGACTAAAGATACCATAAACATTTGCATGCAGGAAATTTGTATGGACAAGTTTTCAAATCAGTTGGGTAAATATCTAGGGGTGCTATTGCCAGATCACGTGATAAGACTACGTTTAGCTTTGTAAGAACTGCCTGTTGTCTTCCAAAGTGACGGTTCTTATTGCTTAGTCTCACCAGTATTGATATCGTGAGTTTGGTTTTTTATTGTAGTTGTTGTTTGAGGTACTGGGGATAAACCCAGGGCCTTGTGCGTGTCAGGCAAGCACTCTACCACCAAGCTATATCCCCAACCCCTTTTTTTTTTAATTTCTATCATTTTAATAGGAATTTTTCTGTTACCTAATAATATGACTCAGTACATACTAGGTCTTAGTCTTTAACTGCAAGAACCATCTCTCTATTCTCTATTGGTTTGTGGTTAGGAGAGAAAAGACTGATCTTTATGTAAACCTAAGCAAATACAATTAAAAAAGGTAAATTTGACACCTTTTACCCCCTCCTCCTAGCAAAAATTATCCAATCAATTTATCATTTAATGATGGTTCCAGTCACTCTTCACAAGCAAGATAAAAATAGGAAATCATGGCAGGCTTCTGAGAATACTGTCAGTGAATATTGTCCTTACAAATGCCATGGTCAAATAAATGTAAACAACAACCTAAGAATGCAATCTTCAAGTTACAGGTGACTTGTCTAGCAGTTGAGTGATGTGTTATGTACAAATTCTGCATACACAGGTTAGGGTTTCAGCCAACTGGAGTCTGTGTTACTGTCAAATTAGTATCTTCCGCTTTGAGTCACTCTCTACACTATATTTATAAATTGTAATATCAAATTAAAGCATTAGTTCCAATACATTTGTCAACAAAGGTTAAAATTTTCCCAGGGGGCAGTGGATCAGAATTTGAATGTTTATAAAGCTGGGAGACATGGTTACTGGGGCTCGGTCTGGAGAACAAAGGCGAGAAGTTACCAGCATAATTAGCAGTGGGACCATACTATGATCACAACCTCTTTGACTCTGGGCACTATCACGGAGGTCACCCTAAGCTGGGGGAGAAGATTGCTGCCTGCAGCTGAGGAAGCTGCTTGAGCAGTGCCCTTCTGCCCCTGGGGTTCCTGTGGACATCGGTACACCCAAATCAGTGCTCGCTGAGCGGGTGCCAAGACTTGAGTTTAATTTGCATAAACAAAATCTGTCCTCTGCTTTAGAGTGAGACTGTGTAAACTGAAACATTTAACCTGGCCTCAGCTGGAATTCTTGCCCTTCCTTTGTCATGGAGTGTGTTAGTCTTGCCTCATGGGTTGGTGTGAGGAATGTTTGCATCTGCCCATTAATGCTGTTTTGATATAGTCCCTTTTTATCAGTGTGAGCTTGATGGCTAAGGAAGCAGCCAGTTAATTACACACATCCCTCCTTCAGTTCTGTGAAAAATACAAAGCAAGCAAGGGGGAGAAAAGAGACAATTATCTGAACCCATGTGCCAGTTTCGTAGAGGTGAAGAGATCGTAATTATGCCAGGCTTCAAGCTTTATTATTCTGTTTGACATGACTTGCTACAAAGATATCATTCTGTTTGGAAGATGGATTGTCCTTGTAATGTGTACTGGGGTGAGCCCTGCTGAAATTCATCCGAAGCTCCCCACGACCATTTCTAAAGCACCCTCCTCTCCTGGCAGCATCCCAGGGGAAGGTGTTTCCATGGTAACCTCAACAGAGGCAGTCAGCTGACGTCTGGCACTGCCTGAGCTGGCGTGTGTGCCCTAGCCTTCTCCCCTCTCAGCCCTCCCTCAAACTTTTAAATGGTATTTATTAGTCCTCTTTAATAGAAAGCATACAATCCCTTACTGTCAGACCCTGAGTGGCACTCAGGTTTATTTATTTATTTAGGTAATAAATTTTACCTTCCTAATTAATTCTTGGCAGGTCCTGGGAGCTGTATTATTTTGAACATCTTGTGCAAATGTTTATATTTTCTGCCTGTTATAACAAAGAATGTTGCTTAGTAAAATTAGATATTTAAGTTGGGCGTGGTGAAACTCATCTCTAATACCCACTACTGTGGAGGCTGAGACAGGAGGATCACATGTTCGAGGACAGTCTCAGTAACTAAGCAATAATCTATCTCTTTTTTTTTTTTTATTTTAAATAATTAAAAGGATGGGGATATAGCTTGGTGTAAAGAAAGCACCCATGAATACACACACACACACACACACACACACACACAGATGTGTGTGTGTATACATATATTTGGAAAACCTTGTTGGGGGGAGTGATGTCTATATTTAAAATAAATTTGGAAAAATACAGATGTTAATTTTTCAAGATTATTTTTTCTTACTCTGATGGCTTTGGCAACGAAACAATCTTTCTACTCTCATCTTGTTTAGCACTCATTGATTTTATCCTTGGATTTGAGTGAGCCATGTGGTTTTAAATACTTAAAAATGTGACATCTAAGCCATGTTCTCTCCCATATTTTCTTTTGTTATTGTTAACAAAAGAGACAGAAGTCAAAGTTTCAGACCTCCCCTATCCGTTGTTTTCCTGACTCACTCAGAAGTAAATGCCTTCTGTGGCCCAGGTTAGAGGCCATTGCTTATGCTAAACAGTAGGCAAAACCAATGATAATGTCAAATGTCCTGTTTTTAGGCACAGGGTAGGGCCCATTTTCACCACTAGTTCTTTACTTAGAAATTTGATTTCAAATTTTAAAGACGGATGGATTTATGACTTCCTTTATAAAACTGCCTTATTAAAGACACACAATGCATTTTAAGAAGTAAAGAATAAGGGAATAAGTACAATGCCACCTTATTTATCAGATTGCTAGAACCAAGATCCTTTTAAAACAAAGCCCTAAATGGAGATGGATCTAAGGCAGTAATTGGCTTCTTGTACATAACTGCCCCGTGGGAGCCCTCACCTGTGCATCAGATGATCTGGAGCAGCTACTCTGTGCTAGCACTTGGTGGGCACCAACAGCTCAGGAGTATACGACGGGGTCTCTGCCCACAGGCCTGCACAGACCCATGGGACCAGCAGGGAGCGCAGCGGCAGGGCAGCATGGTGCCTGCGTCACATGGACATCAGCACTGGCAGCCACCAGTGGAGGTGTGGCCACCTTGATGCCTTGCAATCCAAAGGAAGCTGGCGCTCAGCAAGGTGAAGCAACCCACCCAAGGCCACAGAGCTCGTGGGAGTGGACTGGGCTTCACCTCCATATCCGTTTGGCCTAGCACCAACCCCTGCTGCCTACTGCATCCTTTTTATGAAAAACAACCCATGAAACTAAATCCTGTGTTGAGGGAAAAGATAACAAAATTAACCTTTGTCATGTGTCTAGTGCCAGACATTTATTAGATGATTTAATCCTACTGTATCTTAATCATGATAAGAGAGTCGTGGTCTGAATGTGTCCTTCCAAAATTCCTACATGGAGGTCCTAAGCCCCAAGGTGACCGTTATGAATGGGATTAGGGATCTTACACCAGAGACCCTAGGAGGGCCCTCTTGCACCCTCCTGGCACCCTGATCTTGGGTAAATGTCCAGAACTATGAGAAATACTTTTCTGTTGTTTATAAGCCCCTAGTTTATGTCACTTTGTGACAGTAGTTCAAATGAACTAAGACATAGGGTTGGAAGAGATAGACTGTGGGTTTTTTCCTAGAAAACCTCATGATTTCATGGTCTGTATCAAAAAATCAAATCATCTTATAGTTGTTGACCATGGTTTAACATGCGAGGACAGTCTCATCGAAAGATTTTTCTTAAACCAGAGCAGTGCAAGAGAAATTCCTTGCTGTTCAGTGATTTGCATCCCTTATCATGGTCATCTGCACACATTCTCACCTGACTCTTCCCCACCCCAGTCACTGGGAGGTGCCTACCCTGGTCCTGAACTGAGCATCAGGTGAAAGAGTTTGTTCCCTTGTTATTGGTTAGGTCCAGAACTAACGTTCTGTACACAAAATTGTTATGATGACATCCCACTGCTCTATAGGTAGAACCCAATTTCCTAAATAAGAAACATTTAAAATTTTCCATTTTTTTGGAATTGTATCTAAGCAGAGGCATCTTAATAGTGTGCCATGATGGCGGAGTGTCCTTCTGGAGCCGCACCCCTGAGCGGGTCAGGATCCTCCACTGGCTTGTGGAGGGGGCAGTCATTTTGCTTCTTGAGAAGCTGCCTCCAGGATCTGCCCTTCTTCCTCTGCTCCCTCCTGCCGTTGCCATCCCACCCCATGGCCCTTCACGAAGCCATGGAGTTGTAAAAGCATCCTATATTACACATGAAGATCATTATACTACAGGGTAGTAAAGGAAAGAAGAGAAATCTCATCCCCATGGGGTCTGGAGATTCAGGTGTTGGGGTGTGTAGAAGTACCTGGGTGGTTGTGGAATTCATGCCCTGTTTTAACAGTGGCACCCACCTCTGGAATGTTGAAACCCAAAATGAGGTACGCGTAAGTAAATCTGATATGATGGTACTCACTAGTTCTTGTCTCATAATACAGTGCTTAGTAATTGCAAGCTACTCTCAAGCCACTTGCAAACCGGCCATCCCATGCCATAGAAATTAGAGAAGTCAGATGAAGTCAACCTTCAGGGCCCTCCCTGTTGACTGTTGCTTTGGCTGCTTGTTCTGTATGGAGTGTGCTCCTCCTGGGGAACTCGTGGCTTCCTCCATTCACTCAGGTCTCTGCTCAAATGTAACCTCACAGGGGTTGTCTAGAATGCACTCCCAGCTCCATCCCATTCGTCTCCATGTCTTTATCCTACACTCCTTCTTCATGGACCTCGCCACCACCATACAATTGTTCATAGTCTGGCTGCTCCGTTTCCCCCATGGCAATGTAGACTCCATGAGAGAAGGGTCAGACTCTCATCCCAAGAACACTTCCTGCTGTACAGCAGGTGCTCCATAAATAGGTGTTGATGGACAAGTTGGAGGGGTCAAGACTGGAGAATGGAAAAGCAGTTAAGAGGCTGCTGCAGTGGCCTGTTAAGAAACCACAAGAATCTGAACTCAAGCAAGGCCAGGAATGAGAAAAAAGTGGGGTGGGGTGGGGAGGCAGTGAATTCAAGAGCTGTGGCATTGGTGCAGACAGCAGGACTTGAGCATCGAGGAAAGAAGCTAAACATACAAGCTTCTTTCTAGACCCCTGGGTAGATGGTGGGAGATTTTCTCCCCATAATAGGAAATGTAGGAAATGAAAAGAAGCAGAGAGGTCTGAGCAACTCAGTGAGACTCTGTCTCTAAATAAAATATTTAAAAAGGGTTGGGGATGTGGCTCAGTGGTTAAGCACTCCTGGGTTCAATCCCCAGTACCAAAAAGAAGAAGGAGAAGGAAAAGAAGACTAACTCCTAAACAGGTGTAGGTGTCTGAGGAAAGTAGACTGGAGAGGCCCACTCGACAGTCGACTGGAGGACATTCGAGGACAGACTGTCTTAGTCTGCTTGGGCTGCTGTAACAAGACACCACACATTAAATGGCTTGAGCAACAGGAATCCATTCCTCAAGTCCTGGAGCCTGGGAAGACCGATCATGGCAGTCTGACTTATTAAGTGCTACAACAAAGATAAGCAGGGAGTGCTTGAGAAGGTATAGAGAAGGGATGGAAATGGCTTTTCCTCCATAAGGGAAGATTTCGGGGATTCAAAAGTATGTGCCAACGCTTGTACATTTTTCTGTACTGGTAGGTTTTTTTTCAAATTCTTGAAGGGGTGTGTGACCCACTGCTTTTGGCAATGCAGAGTAACAGATTCTAAGTGGCATAATGAGGCTTGTTTTTAGGAAGCTAATTCTGACAGTATTACGATGTATGGACTAAAATGGGAAGAGGTGGTGAAATAAATGTCATCTCAGGGACTCTTGGAATAATCCCGTGGATACGGAAACCCCAGAAATGGAGAGAAGAGATAAGACATAAGAAATTTCTGAGATGTTCCTTATTCAGTTTAACTTTTTATTTATTTATTTTTGGTGGCGCTAGGGACTGGACCCAGGGATACCTTACCACCGAGCCACAACCCCAGTCCTTTTTACTTTCTTGTTTTGAGATAGGATCTCTCTGAGTTGCTTAGGGTCTTCCTAAGTTGCTGAGGCTGGCCTTGAACTTGCACTCCTCCTGCCTCAGCCCCGAGTCGCTGGGATTACCAGTCAGTGCCCCCACACCCAGCTCCAGTCCGCTTTTTAAAAACTGTTTTGGATGTGCACTAGTTTAATATTCTACATGTAGTGGCTTAGATAATTTTGCATCATTCCTATGAAGTAGGTGGTACTAGTGGTCCCACATGAAGGTGGAGAGACTGAGGCATGGAGCATTGACAGAGCTTACCCAGGGACAGAGTTAGGCCCAGGTGGTGTCAGAAAGGCAACCCGGCTGTCTGGCCCCGAGCCTGTGCCCTTAACAGTTCTGAACTGCTCCCTGTCAGGGACTCCCAGGTTGGGGAAATCAAGGAGCATGCCTCCTCTTTGGACTTGGGAGATGGTGTGGCTGGTGGCACTTCGTTGAAGTAGAGGCCTAAGAGGAGATAGTGGTTAGAGTGAGTTGATGAATTTCATTTTGTTCAGGTCAAATATGTGGTCCCGTTAGGCCCTCCAGGGACCCCTGGTTGTGCTTTTCCCAGACAGGCCAGAATGCCCATCCGGAGTTTGGGGAGAAGGGCTCTACTTGGTACTCACTTTGGGGAATTAGCAGTATTTTAAAGAGAAGGAAACTTGTGATCCCTCCCCCCCACATGAGGTTCCGGCCTTCTGCCTGGGACCTGTGCCTTCTGGCTCCTCAGCTACATGATAAACTCACTGAGAGGAAAAGCACATTTTCTAATGTGTTTGCGTGCATAATCTAAAATAAGGAGTTGGGAGTTCCAGTCCCGAACAAAACAGAATAGGTGACTCTCTGCCACTCGGTCTCACTAAATACAGATAAAGCCATTGCATTATGAAACACACACAAGAAGATTCTGAAAGCTGGAGGGAAGAAGCGAGGGAACCTCAGGACTCCAGAAGCAGCAGGGCAGTTAGTTCCTTGGGATAGGCAGGAGTGGGGACAGGATGTTGCCTCTTTGTGTGCAGAAACACACAACCCAGAAACACCAGTGGATCAAACAACAGAGAAGAAAAACTTACTTTTCTTGGCAAAGGACCAGGAAACAGCAGCTTAGCAAAGCAGAAGCCCTTTTGACAGTAAACACACTTCTCCAGAAAATCACCAGGGGTTAAAAAAAAAAAAAAAAACAGGCTTCCCCAGCTCCTCTCAGCAAAGACCTAGTGAAAAGCCCAGTCCTCCAACCTTGCCTGGCAGTAAGAATGCCTTCTCTAGGCCCTTCCCTGCTGGAAGGGTTCAGGAGTCCCAGAGTAGAGGCTGGAGTTCAGCCCACCCCCTTTCCATCTGCCAGTGGAGGCTAAGGAACCTGGTTCCCTCCCCCTGCCCCTCCTGGAGGTTGCGAGCCACTTCACAAACTCACCACCAGGGTGGGATTGTCCGAGGCCCTTGTGGGGGTCTGATCCCATTCAGCAGTAAAGCATTGATAGGGCTTTGGATTGGTGCTGCCTTCCACTACTGGCCCCTTTTTAGCAAACACCTGCTAAGACAAGATTTAAATAAGACCCAGTCTCTATTATGCTGAGTGAAATAAGTCAAGCCCAAAAAACCAAAGACCCAATGTTCTCTCTGATATGCAGATGAAGGGAAGGGAGGAGAGATGGGAATAGGAAAGACAGTCAAATGAATCGGACATCACTTTCCAATGTCCATCTATGAATACTCGACCAGAGAAAACATATCATGTACAACCAGAAGAATGAGAAGTTATACTCCTGTACTCCATGTATGTATAATATGTCAAAATCTCTCTACTGTCATGTATATCTAAAAAGAACAAATTTTTTTAAAAAATTTTTATAAAGACCCAGTCTCATAACACAATACCCAAAATGACCAGGATGCAATTTTCAAAAGAAAAAAAAAAAAAAAAAAAAAACCACTCATCCTACCTAAAATAGGAGCTAGTATACACAAATTCAGTAAATATAGGATAAGAACAGTGGACCTAAAATGATTACTGAATAATCTTTTTGCAATGAGAGGGTCATTAATTTATAAGGTAAAAAAAATTCAATTAAAAGACCAATAAGGGAAAAGCAACTTAATTAAGCTGATATTTTAAGAAAGAGTAAAAAATAAATTTAGAATAGATATAAGACTGGATTCAATTAGTAAAATAATTATCTTTGTAAAGTAATAATTTGACTATCTAAGACCCAATTATTTAATAGTTTCACCTAAACCATTGGTTTTAAGTGATTAGAATCACTTAGGGAACTTTTACAAACCACAGATGCCCAGTCCAGTCCCAGAGGAAAGAGTCTCCCCAGTGATTCTAATGCACAGCCATAGCTGGGAGCCCTGGGCCCAAACAAACCACAATCGGAATATAAGCAGAAGGGTGTTTATACCTTCTGTATAGTCAAAATAGGTGTGACAGCGCTTAAGCACCAAACCTTGTGTGTTTGTTCTCAAGCAGCACCCTGTTGGGCCATTTGTCTTGCTTCGTGTGCTCTTGCGATGCATTTGATTATCTGGCTCCCAAGTGCACAACAATAAATCTGAAGCAGTAATTAAAAGGGAGTCCGTCTGCCACCGGCAGTCATGTTGATAGTTGCAGCATATGAAAACTGGAGTATGTGGAGACTTACTTTCGTTCCACTGGATGGCTCAGTCTTAAAAACTCATTGAAGTGCTTTCTTGAGCCATTTCCTCAGAGCAGTCTTTTTGGAATTAAAATTCAGTTTTTTCATAAAATTATCACACTGAACTCTGAGTTGCAAAACAAACCCCATTACTCAAACGGCCAGGTATTCTAGGAAAGAGACTTCCAATGGGCCCATCTGAGGTTTTCAGCAAAAGGAGAACAACTGGCCATTAACTAGTAGATTCTAATCACCAGTGTAGTAAGGAGCTTGACAAGTTTAGTCTAAATGTGAAAATTCCAAATTTGCTTGCCACTAGTGAGGTACTTAACAACCTAAAGAAAAGAAGAGTGTGGGCATGTAAATTAACAGAGGAGGCTATGGCAGGCCCAGCTTCCCATGCATCACTCTCTGGAGGAATTTGTATTTAATTTCATAAAGTACAAAGTTCATTTGTAATGAGGACATTGTCCATGTTGTAAATATTCTTCTCGATGGTGCCCTTGATCTTTGTCAGGATTTGCAATATTCGGAAGCTGGGAGTGGAGACACTATTTATTTAGTGCATTAGGGATCAGTGTTGAAAATTTACTGAAGAGTTTCACTGAGTGGCTTTCATCAAGCTGTTAAAAATCAAAGGTTGAAAGCCCTTGTCAATCAGTGATGTAAACTCAGCCCTTTAATCAGTTGATTATGATTATTTTATTGACCTGAATAATATTGATCAATAGTAGGAGACTCATAACAGGCACTTGTTTATAAAGTCAATTATTCTTGTTTCAGACTTTTTTAATACTGCTCAAGGCTTATATTTTGTATCATAGGTTTTATTTCACCATTAAAATGTTACGTGGGCCAGGCTCAGTGGCAAATGCCTGTAATCCCAGGGGCTCAAGAAGCTGAGGATCGGGAGTTCAAAGCCAGCCTCAGCAACTTAGTGAGGCCCTAAGCAACTCAGTGAAATCCTATGTCTAAAAAAATGCAAAAAAGGGCTGGGGATGTGGCTTAGTGGTTAGGTGCCCCTACGCACAATCCCCAGTAACAACAACAACAAAAAATGTCGTTGGGTTCACACGTATCTAAATGATTTCTAGAGTATAGAGCCCAGGAATGTCCTGTGAACTCAAGAGGCCCTGAAGATTAATCTGTTTTAAAGCACATTTACTAATTAATGCTTGCCCCAGTAATGCTGAATCCCTAAGAAAGTAAAAGAATAATTTTGTTCTGTTTAATGAACATTTTCAAAATATCAGATTTTCAAGTAGGGCACAGTTGTAGCTACTAGAGAGGCTGAGGCAGGAGGACCACAAATTAGAAGCCAACCTGGGCAACTCAATGAGAATTCCACATAGTACATACATTTATACGCGCGCGCGCACACACACACACACATAAACATAAGTACATACGTGCATACATACATATATACTTTATGTATAGGGTTTTATTGAAATGTCCATCCAATGTGTTAAAATAAAAACAAAAAATTTGTTGAAAGTGATATTTGTTTGTAAAGGAGTTAACTTTTAGCTATCCCACTCTCCATATTCTTTCCATGATGTATTTACAAATTAAGATTTTTTCCTTTGGTGCTGGGACACATAGCTCAGAGGTAAAACACATACTTATCATGCACAAGGCTCTGTGTTCTAGTCACTATACTGAATAATAAACTACCCCAAATTTACAACCACAAGCATTTTATCATTGCCATGGTTCTTAGGTCAGGAATTCAGAAAGGGCAAAGCATATATCTTGTGCCTGCTCTACAATATCTGAGACCTCAGCTGGGAAGACCCAAAGCTGGAGATGACTCAGGCCTGGGAGCCCATGTCTTGGGAGGCCCATTCACCCAGGCTGGGGGTGATTGTGAGAACTGCACCTGCAGACTGGAGACACTTGACTTCCTCAAACATGACCTTTCAGCGGGGGTGGACCTCTAATGTAGTGGCTTAGGGCTCAAGGTGGAGTGCACCATTGAATGAGGCCACGGATCACCTGCCTTTTATGGACTAGTCTCAAAGTCACACAGCCCCATTTCTGTTGCACCTTACTGGTTAAGTGCAACTTATTGCCAGCCCTGATTCAAAGTGAGGGGCACAGACCCCCATCCCTCAGTAGGAGGAGTGCTAAAGAATTTGTGAACGTGCTTCAGACCCTCCACAGTCTACCCTCTGGTTTAAAAGTATTTACATTTCTCTGATGTTTAAAATTCATACCCCCCCTTCATGATGCCCCAAAAGTCTTTTCTTCTGATGGTATCAGGTTCAAGGTTGAGGATTAGGATCTTATCTAATTCAGTGGAGGTGCCATTGCTCATGTCAAATTTCTTTGCTCCAAAGACCTATGAACCAAACTGATAAGTTGTCTTCCCCACATGTAAGGATGGATGTTCACAGTAGACACCCCTGTCCAGAGATAAGGGGAATGGAAGGCACGTCCCTGTTGCTGGCCATCTGTGTCTGCAGCTAGGTGGGCTTGTTAGCCTGCTGCTAGAAGCTTGGAGTTCAGAATCTCCTTGCTTTTAGTGATGTCTCAGTCCCTTTCAGTCCAATCTGAAATCTTCAGTCCAATCCTTTGAAATATGAATGGATTCACTGTGCATCAATTTATAATCTCTATTTGATAAGACATACACACACACCCCTCAGGTGTCCTGGTCCTCGGGTCCTCTTCAGAGCCCTGTTGTTGATGAAGAGAATTTGCAAGGCATGCTCTGAAGATCTTGAAGAGAGCCTTTCATCTATCTGGAAGATTCTTTTGAAGCAATGCTTTAGGTCTGTCTGAGGTTGTAACAAAGGATCTTAACAATCCTGCTCTGGATTTGATCCATTGCCCTGAAACTGTTTCTTAATATGAGAATCATTTACCATCTGGAGAAGCTAGGAATAAGAAACCGTTTTATTTTCAAGCCCAGCAATTGCGGGCTTCTTTGTATTTCCTCTAAATTTTGCATGAAAGCTGAACAGTTCTTTATTAGGATCATCTCTTTCCTCTCGAGTTTTTTTCATAGACAGCAAGAAGCCAGATGGCAGTTTCATTATTCGGTCGAGAAACCTCCTTAACTGGATCATCATATTTGCTGGGTACATTTCCTGTTCTCTACCTTCCCATCTGCAACCATGTTGTCAGATTTTCTTCCAGAACGTCACCAGGGTCCCCTTGCCTCCGACCTGAAGCTGAGTTTTCCTTGACCTCCTTGCCTTCCCCCGTGGCCTCGCAGGAGCCTGTTGTGACTCCATGGCAGCTCCCAGCTCTTCCAGCTCCTGCTCACTTCCCAAAGCCAATGCCAGCTGTGTTGGGAGCGTGTCTTAGTGGCTTCACCCGTCGCATCGTGTTTTTATTACAGTTACCACAGCTGTATAACAAACCACCCAGACTGAGTGCAGTTAAACAACCACCACTTTATTACGTGCACAGATTCTGTGGGTCGAGAATTTGGAAAAGGTCAGGCACCATGGTGCATGCCTGTAATCCAGTGACCCCAGTGACTGAGGCAGGAGGATCACAAATTTAAGGGCAACTTAGCAAGACCCTGTCTCAAAAAGTAAAAAGGGCTGAGGTTGGGGCTCAGTGGTAAAGCACCCCTGGGTTCAATCCCCAGTATTGGGGGGGAAGAATTGGAAAGGGCACATTGGGACCAGTTTATCACTAAAAATACAGTGTCTTGGGCCTCATCTGGGAAGACTCTAAGGCTGCTTCTCAGCAGCCAGTGTTCCTCAGTGCTGCACTTTGAACTGGTTTGCCCTGCTCCAAAATTCACAGTGGGATTTAATCCCATTGTGGGTATTTGAAAGGATGGAAATTTAAGGCTAGGGTCATAGCTCGATGGTAGAGCACTTGCCTAGCATGTGTAAGGCACTGGGTTAGAACCTCAGCAACATATATAAATTAATTAATTAATTAATCAAAGGTCCATTGACAACTAAAAAAATTTAAGTAAATAAGGGAATGGAAATTTAATCTGACTATGGTATTTGGAGGTGGGGCATTGGGAGGGGGACTGTGACTGGATAAAATCATCAGAGCAGAGTCTGTGGTTGAAGAATGGTGGATTACAAAGGAAGAGACAGGGGTGGGGCGGGCACACATACACGTGCTTCTTCTCTCACCATGTGATGCCCTGTGCCATCCCAGGACTTCACCAGCAAGAAGGCCATTACCAGATGCAGCCCCCCTTGACCTTGGACCAGAACTGCAACCCCACATAAACCTCTTTTCTTTATAACTTACCCTGTCTGTGGTGTTGTGTTACTAGCAACATAAAAACAGACTAAGATGCTCAACCCTCAAACACTCACGTGTCTGCCCCAGCCCTGGGGTGCTCAGACCAGGACTACTGACCAGAGTTGCTACACATTTCCTCCCCAAGGGCTTGACTTCCTCACTGTGCAGTCACCTCAGGACAGTCAGCCCATGTGGCTCAGGGCACAGGCACATGGTTGCTTTCAAGCTATGGTTATCTGAAAAGGGATAAATTCTCAGCTGTCCCAAACCATGTGTTATTTCCATGATGAATCAGCACAGTTAAGATTTCTGATTTATATGTAGTTGAGACAGGAGTAGGGAAGGGACTAGGGAGTGGGGGGAGAAGGAGGGAGATTGAAAGAGCCAGATGAACAGAGAACGGAGAGAGACAGTGAGAAATCAAACTGCCGAGCGTCCTGCAAAAAGCCAGACAGGTGTCTTCCAAGCTTCTGGATGGAAAACAGAATGAACAGCATATTCTCCAAATGAGGAACAGCCAAGTTAATTTGTTAATTGAGATCAAAGGACAGGAATATTGTAATCCTGCAGTCAAACCAAAGAAGTGGAGTAGAGAATAGTAAACCAAAATGTAAGCAGATACCTGAAGGTGGTCAGTGACAACTGTCGTTTCATGAAAGCCTTTGTGCACCAACCATGTCTTTGACCAGAGGGAAAACGTCAAGTTACCGAGTCCCTGAGAGATTTGTGTAGACAGCAGTAACCACGGAGGGAAGAGGCCCTCCCAGGAGACCAAGAAGACCATGGAGTAAGTAGGGGACAAGGACACCCAGAGCAGAAGCCAGAGGAGAGCCCTGTGAGAAAGGTGGAGATCTCCTCCCTGGGTAGCCCTTGATGGCTTTAAAGGAGCCAGTGAGCATTTGAGCAGGTGAACTCCTTTTAAAGTAACAAGAGCTGATGGCCTTCTACGTTATTAGAGTGGCTTCATCATAAACTATCAGAGCCTTTTCCTGTCACCCACACCTTCTTCAGAAACCTGCAGCTTCTCAAAACTGGTTTTGAAGATTCTGGGTTTTACAGCCAGCATTTTCAGGGCCCACAGTTTTCTTTGACAGAGCAGTCACATGGGACTGCAAAGCAGAGAAATACAGATGCAGACAGGGAGACAGGAACGGGAAGCCAAAAAGACAGCAAGCGAAATGACCTGAGCCACAATGGACCTTGTGAATCACAACCCCATCCCTGACCTCTTGTGACAGTATCCCTAAAGACGCGGTGTTGCAGCTCTGGGCATGGACTACAAAGTGAGACAGGATCTGATCCAACAACTATGGGCGGATGCATCAATGTATATTTTTTCAAGTTACTGAAAACTGGTAAGTCGGGAACTAAGGATTGCCTGCCAATTAAGAGAAATCAATTAAAGTTAAATTCTATCAAAGGGAATCTTGCTATTATAGAGCACAGAGGCAACCAAAATAGTTTAAATTCCAAGTCACCTGTTTCAAGCAATTTTGAGTAAACCTGTATTATTAAAATAATTTAAGCAGTTCTTTTAAGATCATCATTGGAGCCAGGCATGGTGGCTAAGTGGTAAAGCACCTCTGGGTTCAATGCCCAGTACCCAGCCTCCCCTGCAAAATTAATTTTATATAGTCAAAGCTAAATTCAGAAGAAAATATGTCACCTATAATGTATATTATTAAATAAGAAAGAAAAGTAAATCAGTCAAATGAAAAAGACAAAGCTACTAAAGAAATATAAGCAAACAAATTTAATGATAAAAGCAGAACCTAATGAATGGGAAAAACAACACATGATAATAAATTAAAGAGTTGATTCTTTGAAAAGAAGCAGAGTCTCATCAATGAAAAAACAAGTCAGAACCACAAATGTCTAATGTTGGCAATGAGAAAAGGCTCTAAGAAAAAGCATGTTTACTTTAGAAATCATGAAAAAACATTTGCAATTACTCATTAGTACATTCAAAAGTTTGTGAAATGCATGATTTTATAGGAAAAATGCAAATCACTAAAACTGACTCCAAGAAAAATAATCAGAATTGATTCATAAACCAGGGAAAATGTTTTTATGTTGCCAGGTAAACACTTTGCTAAACATCACTGCTCACAGGGGATGTTACAGGCAAATGTTCAAGGCCCAAGTCATTAGGCAATTCTTATTCTGCTTAAAATGCTCTAGAACATAGAAAAAACATGGAACCCATCCAGATTCACTTTATTTAATCCTGGTAGCAAAATTTGATGAGATGCATGTGCTTGTGCATGTGCTGTGTCTCTCTTTATCACACACACCAGAAACTAATCTCAAGTATAGATGTAAAAATATCAGATAATTAATAAACGGAATTTAGCAGGGTAACACAATATGACCAAGAGAGGATATTCCACAAGAAGATGGTTCACTTATTAAAGGAGTACATCAACCTAACCCCGCTTATTAGTGAGCCACATTTTCATGTTATCTGTGTGCTTGTCCAACTAGAATTATTTCCTTGAGGTCAGGCTCATTGTTTGTATTATTTCTATTTTTTACAATACCCGATGACATAGAAACAGTACCTCTCTTGCAGACTGGCAAACAAATACTCATATGCATTTATTAATTAGCTCATCACTCTATTGGTTTTATTTTTTCTAACCATTGGTAATCTTTGGGAGCAAAGTGTTGCAGACAGAGGAGGGAACAGATTTCCTTCTTAGTTTAAGAGTACCAGGAGAACTGAAAACAAGCACCAAGACTGTCACAGAGACTAGTGCCTGGATCTTTTTTTTTTTTTTTTTTTTCTTTTTTTTTTATTTATTTATTTTTTTTACGTTTACATAGGGTAATGATGTTTATTATATTTTTCCCCCTCCCCCCCACCCCTCCCACCCCTCCCACCCCTCCCACCCCTCTTTGGATCTTTTAATGTAATTTTTATTTTATTTTCTCTTTTGTGCTGGGGATTGAGCCCAGGGGTGCTCTACCACCCAGAGATAACCACATAGCAACTCCTTCCCAAACTATTCTCTCACAATACCTTGCATCTGCACAGCACTATAAAGTGTTTAAATCATATTTTTATTCATAAAGTTTTGCTGTTAAACATCTTCACATAAGAGTGTAAAACCCAGGCTGGGGTCGTGGCTCAGTGGTAGAGCACTTGCCTGGCATGTGTGAGGCACTGGGTTCAAATCTCAGCACCACATAAAAATAAATAAACAAAATAAAGGTATTGTATTCATCTACAACAAAAAAATAAATAAAAACAAAAAAGAGTGTAAAACCCATCAGTTTTTGTTTGTTTGTTTTAGAGAAACCTGAGTTGCTACCATTTGATCCTTACCACAACCCTGTGAGGTAGACGAGGGTCCTTATTTGACAATAAAAAGAGGAGCTAGAAACCCCAAGAAATCAAATGGTTCCCTCAAGATCACATGACTGAACTGGGATTGTCCACCACCCTTCCCCACTCACCATCTCCACTCCCAGAACAAAAGGAGACTTTCTGGTCCTCTTGTCCTGGGACAATGGAGGCCCAATATTTCATTGTTTGTGTAGCAGAGCAGGTTAAGGGCTACTCTGCCTCTTTTCTCCTGGGACTTGACATATCCCCCCACCAGGCCTGAGAGAATTAATTCCTACCCCCAGCAGCTGAAGCCACCCCACCAGGAAAGGGACGAAGAGAAGGCACACCCTGGGCTGTGCAGGGGCTGAGAAAGAACCCTCTGGAAGGGATTCTCCATCCCAGGGTTTCGGCCCTCTTGCTGCAGTTCCCCCTTCCCAGACCCCCACAGCCAGTGCTCCTGTGATGCGCTGGCAGTTATCGCTTTAATCCAACTCCTGAGAAGTGCCGCATAAATTCAATTTGGATTTTACATTTAAAATAATCAAATGAGAGTGAAACATCATAGATGTAAAGTGTTTCTTTAAAATGAAAAATGATAATTTTAATTTAATCATATAAAAATTCATTTAGATGCAGTACATCTAAGTGGCAGAGAAATTGCTGCATTGTCTTACCAACAGTCTCAGAAAGCCCGTGATCTGGATGGGCTGGTAAATGAGTTCCAGTTCCTTGACTATTTTCCCTTCCCTTCAATAAGCGCTGCCTTTGGCACTCTTTTAAAATCGACTTAAGAACTCACCTCCTCTGAAAATCTATGCTTGGGAATACTAATGTATGCAGCTTATGTTCATTTGTTTACATGTGGTATTTGGTGAAAGAAAGAACGTGGATCTTCGTCCACAGCCTAATTTCTGGTTTCCAGTTCTGCAAATCAGCTAACTTTGAGGCCACATTTCCTTATCCCTAAAACGTGGGCATAGAACTAAAAGGCCTTCAATTGATAACTGTTGAAATGTTCTTTGGGAAATTATGAATACCCCAAGAATAGCACTTATATCTCCAGCATCTTCACTAAGTGCCCCCTACCCTGGGTGCTGGCAGTGTGCACTGCCCAGGTGGCTCCCTTGGTCATGTTGACTACCTGCCCACCTAACTGATGGCATCCGGGTCAGCCAGGAGCCAGCACTTCAGTATTTTCTACAGTAAAACAAATACAAGGTGAGAAATCACTCCAGCTTCTGCTTTATTGACCTAAGTAGAATGTCTTGGAATCAAAACAACCAGGGAGCCATATATTTTTAAATTTATATGTAATAAAATTGACTTTGGGATCTCAAGATGAATAGATTTGTATAGCCCCTGCCACAATCAGTGTACACAGTAGCTCCATCACCCTAAAAAGACTCCTTGTATCCCACTGCTCCAACCCCAGCCCCTGGCAACTGTTAATCAGTTGTCCATCCTCATAATTTTGTCTTCAAGAGAATGTTATATAGGGCCAGAGTTATGGCTCAGTGGTAGAGCACTTGCCTGGCATGTGTGAGGCACTGGGTTCAATTCACAGCACCACATAAAAATAAATTAAAAAAAAAAAAGGTATTGTGTCTACCTATAACTAAAAAACAATTTAAAAAAAAAAGAGAATGTCATGTAAATGGAGTCGTATAGCAGGTTACCTTTTGAGACTGGCTGCTTTCATTCAATTTATAAATTGAGATTTATGAGATCTATCCATGTTGCATATTAATTTTTGTCATTTATTTGTTCCCTCTTATTGCTAAGTAGCATTCCATAGTATAGATGTACCACAGCCCATTCATCCATTCACCTGTTGATGGATCTTCAGGTTGCTTCCATTTGGGGGCAATTATAATTAGCACTACTATAAACAGCCATTGTGCAAGCTTTTGTGTGAACCTATTTTTTATTTCCCTCAGAGGGACACCTAAGAGTGCAATTTTGGCTCATGCAGTAATCCTGCATGTACCTTCTTGAGTCCACCACCAAACTCCTTTCACAGTGGCGGTGCCATTTCACTCTGCCCGCCCCCAACAGTGTGTATGAGTTCCAGTTGTTCTGTGTCCTTGCCAGCATTTGGTTTTGTCCCTTGTTGTGGTGGTGGTGGTCTGTCTTGATCCCATTTAGCCATTCTGACAGGGTTATGATGGTATATCATTAGAGTTTCAATTTGCATCTCCTAAATAGCTATCCATGCTGAGCATCTTTAACTGTGCAGTTTTAGACAAAATAATCTCAAATCTTTCCCCTATTTTCAAATTGAATTATTTACTTTCTTATGACTTTAAGAGTTCTTTTTATATTCTGGATATAGATCCTTTGTCAGATACATCTTTACAAGCGTTTTCTCTCAGTTCCTGGCTAGTCTTGCCCACCAGTGCCTTTCTTAAGGCAAACATTTTAAATTTGATCAAGTTCAGTTAATCAACTTTTTTCTGGTGAATTGTTTTTGTTATTATTTCTGTGAAATCTTTGTCTACCGCAAGATTTAAAAGATTTTTCTACCATGTCTTCTTCTGAAAGTTTTATAGTTTTACATTTTATATTTAGACCCACGGTCCATTTCAAGTTGATTTTTTAAGAAGTGTGATTTAGGAAGACTTTTTGTTGTTGTTGTTGTTGTTTGTTTTTCTGTTTTGTTTTGTTATGCAGTGCTGGGGATCGAACCCAGGGATTTGTGCTTGCAATGCAAGCACTCTACTGACTGAGCTATCTCCCCAGCCCTAGGAAGACATTTATTTCTTATTGGAATGTGAATGTTCACATGTTCTAAGTCGTCCAAATGTCCAAATCATCTTTTCTCCACTGAATTGCCTTTGTGCCTTTGTGGAAAATCCATAGGTCATGTATGTGTTGGTCCATTTCTGATCTGTTTTACTTTCTTTGCCAACCACCTCATCTTCATTATTGTCGTTCATAGTTATTATTAAAGTGAGCAGCTCTGAGTCCTCCAACCTTATTTCTTCTCTTTCAAAAATCACTGGCACTATTCTAGTTTCTTTGCCTTTCCATACATATTTTAGAATCTGTTTATTTATATCTACCAAAAAATCTGTTTAAGATTGTATAATAGGGCTGAAGGTATAGCTCAGTTGGTAGAGTGCCTGCCTCACAAGCACAAGGCCCTGGGTTCAATCCCCAATACCGCAAAAAAAAAAAAAAAAAAAAAAAAAAAAATTGTATAATAACCGTAGATCAAGATCATGGTGCACACTTAGAATCCCAGCTACTTAGGAGGCTAAGGCAGAAGGATCCCAAACTCTAGACCAGTGTTGGCAACTTTTCAAGACCCCTGTGTCAAAATAAAAAAATAAAAAGGGCTAGGCATGTAGTGTAGTGGTAAAGCACCCCTGGGTTAAATTCCCAATATAAGGGGAAAAAAATCTATAGATGAATTTGGGGAAAATTGGTGTCTTAATATTGAGTTTTCCAATTGAGGAAAACATTCTCTCCATTTATTTAGACTTCCTTAAATTCCTTTAATCAGCATTTTAATTTGATCTCCGACATTTTGTAAGGTTTTTTCCCCTCCACTTTTTTCATTGGTGCATTGTAATTATATTTTTAATATATAGATCCAATGCACATTTTGTTAGATTTGTATCTCAGTATTTTTGTTTCTAAAGTTTTGGATGGTTTTATTTTTAAATTTCCTTTTCTAGTTGTTCTTTGTGGTACATAGAAATATTTTTGTATGTTGGCCTTGTATCCTTTGACCATACTAAACTCGCTCATTAGTTCTGGGAACTATTTTATAGCTTCCTTGGGATTTTCTGTGTCAATGACCACACAGTCTGAAAATAGACATTGGTTTCTTTTCAGTGTGTGTGCTGTTTGGTGTTTTGAATCTGAGTGAGTACACTGGCTGGAGCTTCCAGTATAATGCTGTGTAGCAGCAATGAGTGGAAATCCCAGCGTTGTTCGCAGTCTTTGGGGGAAAACATTCAGTCTTTCTCCACTCAGGATATTAGCTGTGGCATTTTCGTAGAAGTCATTTATCATGTTAAGTTTTCTCATCCTGACCTGCTGAAAAATTTTTATCATAGGCAGATAATGAATGTTGTCAAGTTTTTTTCTACATCAGTTGGCTTTTCTATTCTGTTGTTTTATTCTGTTTTAACACTGATTTCTTTTTGCAATACTGGGGATGAAACCCCAGGCCTCGAGTACCCTAGGCGGGCGCTCTACCACTGAGCTTCACCCCAGCTCACATGGATGGATTTTGGATATTGGACTAGCCTTGCATTTCTTAGACAAACTCCCCTCAGTCATGGTGCATAATTCTTTTTATAAATTGTTGGATTCAATTTGCTAATATTTTTTTGCCTGTTTTTACATCCATGTTGATGGAGCATTTCAGTTTGTACTTTTCTTATACTCTCTGTATCTATTTTGGGTATCAGAACAATGATAGCTTTTAAAATGAGTTAGAAGTGTTCCCTTCTCTTTCTAGAAAAGATGTGATAATCATGTTATTTCTTCTTTAAATGCTTGGTAGTATTCACTGGTGAAATTGTCTTGGCCTGCAGTTGTTTGTTTTTGTTATTGTTGTTGTTGTTGTTGTTGTTGTTTTAAGGTTGTTAGCTATAAATTTACTTTCTTAAACAGGGAACTATTCGGGAGAATTCTTCTTGGGGGTGTTTTGGTAGTTTGTGGATTTCAAGGAATTTTATTGTTGCATTTAAGTAGTTGAATAAATTGTTGTACATAGAGTTGTTCAGAAGGTTCCCTTATTATCTGCTTAATATTTGTGTGATATTTAGCAATAACTCCTCTTCTACTCCTGATGCTAGTGACAAGGTCTCTCCATTTTTTCTTTTGGGCTAGAGGTTTATCAATTTTATTGATCTTTGGAAAGAACCATCTTTTTATTTCATTGATTTTTTTTCTCCAATTGCATTCATTTCTGCTCTTCATAATTTCCTTCCATCTGTGTATTCCACAAAACTTAATGAAGATTGAAGCCATCACCATTATTGAGCAAGACTATTATAATTTTCCTTCAGTGCTGGGGATGGAATTCATGCAAGGTTAGCTCTCTACCTCTGAGCTACACCCCAACCCATAAAATGTGTATTTTCAATTCATTAGTTTGAGAACCATCTTCGCAGTTGCCCTATGTTGTCTCTTTTCAGTTGACCGGTCTGAGCGTCTCCAATGGGAAAGACCAACTTGTAGTGTTCCATACAAAAGATAACAAAGACCTCATCGTGTGCCTCTTCAGCAAACAGCCCACCCATGAGAGTCGAATTGGAGAACTTGTTGGTGTCCTGGCGAATCATTTCAAGAGGTAAAGTTTTATTTGTGAAACTAAGACAAGTTTTAAACATATGAATTCTTTTATCATAATTACCGATGAACTTGTTTTATGTCAATTTTAATCTATCTAGTTATTTTCCTCCATTAAGACAATTAAATCATCTGTTTCATAAAAGGTAAAAATAGTAACCAGGCTTAGCTTCAGGATTAGGAATGATCCTCTGCTTTCCCAGTCTCTAGCTGAACCAACAATGAGAGATTTCCCTCGTGGTTATTTCTTCACAGTGAATCCAAATGTAATTAAATCCAAACAATAGGAAAAATTACTTTATATTCTTACCATCACAGCTTCTCATTTGCTTCAAATATAATCAGTTCGTGTAGTTGCTATTACTATAAACAAATTAGAAGGCAGATTTAAGATAACATTTAGGTCTGTGAAGACTACAGAAATTCCCAGGAGAGGCAATAACTGCTACAAAAACTTGGATTCCTGGTGGCATATGGTATATTCTGAGAATCTCATAGAAAGCCCAGTTGATATCTGGGTGTTTGTGTTTGGGGGGTGATCTAAGAAATATAAACTGAGAGCAGATCCTGAGGGTGATGGGGACCAGCAAATGGATTATCTAAAACCAGGGGAGTGATTTTGTCTGGTTATTTATTGAAGTTGTTTTAGAGATGGAGTTTTTCTTCCCACAAGAGGTCATGGAGCATTTGGGAGGGACAGGTCTCTCCAAAGTCAAACGTTCTTCCCATTGTGGCATACCATCTTTGCATCCCCCATCCCATCTTGAGGCTAGGGGAAGATCACCAGCGACGATACAAGTGACGATACTGGTCCCTTTTCCTCCTAAAAGACATTTCTCACATTCCCAGAAATAATTGAGGACTCTTCAGCCATACCTTGTGCCAGTGTAGACTTGACTTTGTACCCTTCCTAAAGATGTTTAGACTCAGATGTCCCATGTCTAACTCTTCCATGTTTATTCTTGCTGATAAATGTATTGACTATAATTTTATAGGCAGTATACACAGGTCATTTAATGTTATTTACCCTTGTATTCTAGATCAAAATGGATCTTTAGATATTCCAAATTATATAGAGGTCTTCGAAAAGTGTCCTTCCAACTGCCAAATAATTATAAAGCTGAGAGTTTGTAATTTAGAATAGAAGGTAAAGACATGAAGGCATCTCTCAATAATTATAACTCCCACAAGCAGACTTATTTTTCTGCTAATATTTATTTATCACAAAGTATGGGCGTTTAAAGGAATTATGGTTTGTCATCTTGAATTCAGATGCTTGTAGTAACGATACACTAGTTTTTGCCTAGAGAATTGAAGTATTTTATCTCAATCTTAGTCCTTGTTTGGTGTCTCCGACTGACAGAAATAGAAACCACAGATCACTTCCTTTTTGTAGCATATGTGCTCTGAGATTTATTTCTAGGTGCATGCTTCCAATCTTTAATGTATGCAAGAATTTTAATTTAAGATTCATAAATGTATGGAGGCAAAAAAGGCTGTCAAGATGCTGGGTATTTCTGTTTATTCTTATTGTTTCTATCTTACACATTGAGAGATCAAGTAGTAATGAGACATAAAACCTGTCCCGACTGACCCCAGAGAAGTCAGGCTTGAAATTCGGACTTAAAGTTACAATCATCAAGCTTTTATTAACTTCACCTTTGTTCTGTTTTCCTTTATTGTCAAGTCTCATATCACTGGTATGACTTTGAAGTTCATGGTGTAGTTTTTTTGTGTCTTTTTGTGTTGTTGTTTTTTATTGGGGATTGAACCCAGGGACCTTTTTACACTGAGCCACATCCCCAGTCCTTTTTATTTTTTATTTTGAGACAGGGTCCCATAAATTACTAAGTCTGGCCTCAAACTTGCGATCCTCCTGCCTCAGCCTCCCGCATCACTGGGGTTACAGGCAATCACCACCACTCCCAGCCACATTGTGTTTTACAAGCATTATGATGTGACATGTAATCTTACTTGTCCCTGGGTTGACTTTGGATTTCCACAGGGGTGAGAGATTTAACTCCAGACCAATTCTTTATCTTCTATATCATTTCTCTGATCTGCATTTTGAGTTTTCTAGTCAGTAGTTGGGAGGAAAGGGCTCAAGATTTCAAATATTAACAGGTTGATTTGAACAGGAGTCATTGTCTTTAAAAAATTATTAAGAGAGAGGATGAGAACTTGAAAGCCCACAAACAAAAATTCATTTGAGAGATTTTGAAAAAAAGAGTATCTCATTTCATTAGGTTAGTCCAGCACTGTACCCCTAACAAACCAGGGTAACACAAGAAAAGAATATGGTTGTCCAGTCCCACTTTAGTGAGGATTTTTTTTTAAATCCTCAATAAAATGCCCACAAATTGGATTCAAGAGAGTTTCAAAAGCACACATGAGGGCTGGGGAGATAGCTCAGTCGGTAGAGTGCTTGCCTTGCAAGCACAAGGCCCTGGGTTCGATCCCCAGTACCAAAAAAAAAAAAAAAAAAACACATGATTAAGCAATGAGGTGGTCCTGAGAACTCAAGGGCAGTGGGATCCATGGAGATCGGTAACCTATTCACCAGATTAAAGAGGAAAGAATTCCATCTTCCCAATAAAGACACAAGTGCTACTTGATAAAAGGCTATGCTGACCACTAATAAATGAACACACAAACCAAATGGTTAAATGCAGGAATGGGAACAAGCAAAAAGCAAATTTGCAGCTGCCTATCAAAGTCAGTTGAGCAGAAATGGTTCCGTGACCATCACCCAGTGGGCCTGTGGTCTCAGGATGTATCTCCTAAGTTGTGATGTTCGCAGTGAGGGGAAGGATGCAAGCACGCTGAGGGAAGAAGTGACCTTGTGCACAGGACATGGAAGTCTGGAGAGAGGATAACGTGAGGCACAACCCGATTGAAACTCTAGGATACCCCTAGCGGAACAGCCTTCTCTCTTCAAGGGTGGTCATTCGGCAAGGGGCTTCCCCCACTCAAAGAAAATGATAAACCAAAAGAAAAGAACAAGAGAACTATGCATAGGCAATACAAAAATAAGGAACAAAGGGAGTCAGCAAAAGCAGATGAGAAATAAATTTTACATTAAAAACTGGTGGGGGCCTGGGGTTGTAGCTCAGTGGTAGAGCGCTCGCCTAGCATGTGAGGCACTGGGTTTGATCCTCAGCACCACATAAAAATAAATAAAATAAAGATATTGTGTCCATCTACAACTAAAAAAGAAAAGACATAGGCTTTTGAGAAAAAGAAGTGTGGGGGGCAGACAGACCCAAGATTCAGTGACGGGGACTAGACCTACCCTCCTGCCTTAAACAACAAAAAGTAGGCAGGACATGTGAAGTGACCATTTTCAAGACCTGGGGCATCAGAGAGCAAAGGATGTGTTCCCCGAGAGGTAAGAGAGAGAAGGTGACCCCATGATCCTGCCACGAGGGAACTGCCAAGCCATCTGCTTGCAGGAAACCCAAGTGGAACCCAGCAGATATCCCTGAGCCACAGAAGCTGAAAGGAGAGTCTGGGGAGACCAAGATAGCTCAGTGTGCAGGTCAAAGTACCACAAGCTCCAGAGGTCTGTGTAGGATCCCCTCAGGTATTCTGCACAGTACTGATCAGTGCGTGAGGAAGAAAACTACCCACGCCTGGGAGTGAACCAGCTGAGAGGACCAGCTGGAGCCGGCCCAGCACTCGCACTGAGCAGGAGTAGCATCTGTCCTACAGGAATAGAGCAGCTCATAATTCACAGAGTGTTTGAGCGAAGACTCGGGAGGGTTTACCTCAGCAGAGGGAAATAATTGGCCCTAGAATAAATGCTGCTGTGGTAAATACTGCCAAATAAATCTCAATAGCAAGACTCAAAGGATCAAACTGCTTCCAACTAATTTATGTCCTGGAGCAAAACTCATGAATATTTAAAGGAATATAGAAATTTCCAAACTCAACAAGGTAGAATTCACCTGAATGCCTGACATGCAACCTGAGATTAAGAATCATGCAAATAGGTGGAAATACACAATCATTGTGAGGAAAAAAATCATCCGATTGAGACCAGCCCAGAACTGACAAGAGTGTAGGAATTAGCAGATACTGACACTAAAAGTTATTACAACAATGTCAGATGTTTGTAAGTTAATTAGAGACATGGAAGATATTTAAAAAACACACATCAGACTTCCAGATGAAAAACACCCTGATGTTTGTAATACTTCATGATTAAAAACAAAAAAGACAAAGCTTTTCACTTTGTCCAGTAAATTTCTCCTCATCACCATCTTCTCTAATGAGCTAAGCCAGATCTTTCCTTCCATATGAATCCTGCAACTAAATGTGACTAAGCACAAGTTAGGCTCTTTCTGTCCCCTCCTGCAGCTGTGTTCGTCCTGTACCTGTCATCTCTGCCTCCCCAAGCACCCACCCACACACTTTTCATCTTTTCTAGAACATCTGAAGAGGCTTTCTTTTTTCCTTGATGCTGGGTATGGAACCCAGGACCTCTTGCATGCTAAGCAGGTGCTCTATCACTGAGCCACACCTCCAGCCCTGAAGACAGGTCTCTGATAATGTGTAGGCCAAAGGGCAACATTAAGAATATTTAGGCCCAGAGGCATAGCTCAGTGGTAGAGCACATGTCAAGCATGCACAAGGCCCTGGGCTCAGTCTCCAGTACTGGAAAAGAAAATTGTTTTAATGACCAGTATGGCTCAAGCACAGACCAATCAGAACAGGTGCCACCTGGAAGCATCTGATACAGCCACACCAGCAGGTGCAGGCTATACTCCACAAATCAGGAATTCCACCAGCCAGAGAAGCCAGGGCCCAACGTCCAATACATCTGGGATACGCCAGCGAGCTTACACAGGTGTCTTTACCACAGTACTTCTCAGTTCCTTTGCTCACTTTAAATGCAGTCAGTACAAGGAAATTCTACCTACACTGATGTCAAACCATTCAAAATATAGGAAGTAGGGGCAAAAGGCAAGAAAGGTGTGTATAGCAAACTACCTTTAATGTAAAAAAAGTTTTAAGGAGTTTCTCTCTCTCTCTCTCTCTCTCTCTCTCTCTCTCAAATATATTTATGAATAGTATCTATATTATAGTTATCATTGCAATTTTGATATAAATGGTATGCAACATACACCATTCTTACCTTGCCTTTTCCCCTACTTAACAATACACAGAGATACAGATATGTATACACACACGTATAATTATGTATATTATAGACTGTATCTGGAAAGATATGCCAGAAATGGGTAACAGCATTTGTCTCTGGAGAGGGGACTGCAACTCCTCAGTACTCGGGGGAAAAAAAGGCAGTAGGCAGATTTTTAGCATGTTATAGATGGTTCTGAATTCATTTTCTTTCTTATTTAAAAAGGTAGAATAAAATCATCTAAGCAAATGATCCAGCTCATGGCATTTCGAAATCTTGAAATAATCCCAGCAGAACCTCTTGGAACCTCACGTGAACGCAGAGCAGGGTTGTGGTTCTGTGGCTCTGGTGGTCAGCCAATCTGCTTCGCAGAGGTTGTAAAGATGGCACACTGGACTCTTGGTTTGCATGTCATTCTCTCAGCAGTGACTACCTGCTGGGAGTGAGCTTTTCTGCCCACTAGTAAACAGATGGTCTCACATTGGCTGCCCTAACTAGGGAGTCACCAGAAACCCTGCAATATTAAGCTGTCACAGGACCCATCTGCCCTAAGCAGCTGTCCAGGCATTTGCCTGTCTGGATGCTGGAAACCTCAGTATAACCCCAGTCTCAGGCACTGAAATTTCTTATTCTTCCTGTTCTATTTCTGTGGATAAAGGCCAGAAGTCAGTGCCATCTGCTTCTTGTTTGTCACAGCAGAACCTTTAATATCTGCTTCACTGAAGGAGCACCATTACTGAATTTATCTGAACATTTGACCTGCGTCTCTGTTGTAGTTTTCTTGTGTTCTTTTTAACGCTCCCTTAAAGCCACCGGCAGGCTCATAGGCAGAAGCAGGTCATTGGTTGGCCGCTGCACATCTCTTTTGCTGCCCAGGGAGTGCAGGCAAGTGGCCAGGAGAGATGAGGCCTCCCGGCAGGAGGTGAAGGAAGCAGAGGGGCTGGGCCACCTCCTGAGGTCTTGGCTCCCAGCCCCCAGTCCAGCCGTCTGCTGCCCACTGCCTTCCTGCTGCTGCCGGTGTGTCTGCTCGCAGTACAGGTTTGCACGGTCCTCAATCTGTATTTCTAGGCAGCTTTCCCCAAATGCCTGGCTACTCATCATAGTAATTTATATTCCAACTAAAAATATATAAGTAAAATAAGCATAGTTGAAAATAATGTAGATTGCCAACATAGAGGATTGGTTGATTAAATGTTAGTCATCTCAAGGAAGTATTTGGGCTATTTAAAATTGTGATTATTGAAGGCATCTAATTTATGATGACAGAAAAATAAATGACCACAATTCCCCTTCTTCTACCTTCCAATAGAGATATACATAACACATAGGAGAGATGCCAGCTTATTCACGTCACCCACAGGCCTGCCCCCAACTATCCCGTGGAGAGTGGCTCTCCACTCCACCCCAGCAGCTCCTTCCCACCCCCACCCGTGGTTCCCACTGTGTGCTCACCCCGCCACTGACAAGCCACACCTCTGCTGGTGCATTTGTTTACTGCACATGTTCCAACTGAAATATAAGCTCCACGTGAGCAGAGACTGTTTCTGCTGTGCTCCGCAGTTTCCCTAGTGTTCAAAACAGTGCCTGGCACTTAGAAGGTTCTCTGTAAACACTAGTTGAATACTGATTGTTAGATGGATCGTTGCTGGCTGATACAGCCCATGGACAGTAGGATACCTCTGGCTCTTCTCCCTGATGCGTGCACCTTGCCTTCCAGAAGATGGTACCTCAGTCTTCCTTCCCTTTTACAGTGTCCTTCCCTTCATGAATACTCTTTTCTGGTATTGATTCTAGGATTACAGCTCTAAGCATTGTAATGCATCTGGGGACAGAACGATTAGATATTTCAAGATATTAAGTCAGCAGCTAAAGGGGTCTGGGCTGGAAGAGGCCTGGGTATGTTATATGCTGAGGGCTGCAGCTTTTCATTCACTTTTCTTTAACAACCAAAGAACTAGGAATAATTTCAGACTCTTCTTGTCAGTTAGCTGATGAGGAAGCAGGATGTCGGGGTTCCTGCTCGGATCAGCAGTTTCTTAATAAGTAAAAGACTTTGAAACCACAACCAGAGGCTGTGCACATAAGTCAGCTCTCCAGCTTAAAAGCTGAGCCAGGAATTCTAACTATAAGCAGGTGGACTGCAGGAAGGAACCCAGAAGAATCCATTTGCTCCTTTTATATGAGAACTCTAGGATGAAAAGATGTCTCCTTATTTATGGGGCCTATGAGGAAAGAAATTAATAGTAAGAAGATGTAAACAATAAGACTGAAAAGAAAAAAGCAAAGTTTATTTCTTAAAAGAATTACAACAGGAAATTGATATTATAGCAACTATCTGCGTCAAGAAAGCATGGATTCTACATAGAAGATGAAGGCAATATGACTGACAGATGAAGACAGAGCTGAGAAAGGAATAAGAATGTTGTTATTTGAATTAAGTAAGAAAAGACATTAAAGAATGTAAATCAATATAAAAATCTGAAAATAGTAGTTGATATTACAGAAGATAGAATTGATCTGAAAGAAAAGTTTGAAGCTGTATGCAGTGGCACACACCTGTAATCCCAGCAACTCAAGAGGCTAAGGCAGGAGGATCACAAGTTCAAGGCCAGCCTCAGAAACTCAGAGATTCTGTCTCAAAAAATAAAAGGACTGAGGATGTAACTTAGTGGTAAAGTGCCCTTAGATCCCATCTCCAACACCAAAAGAATAGAAGAAAAAAAAGAAAAGAAAGAAAAAGTCTCCCCTCATGCAGAAGAGGAGGGCACTCACTTAAAAATTTAACAGAACAAAACAGATTGAACACAAAAAGTTTACAATAAGGACTGGTGCTGGGACTCAGTGGTACAGTGCTCACCTAGCATGCGTGAGGCCCTGGGTTCAATCCTCAGAACCACATAAAAATAAAATAAAGTTTTTGTGTCCAACTACAACTAAAAAATATATTTTAAAAAAAGTTTACATTGAAATGATGGGTGTACTTGAAAAAGAATAAGTACACGTAATACTATATTTCATGGATTCTAAGTACATTTTAAAAATTTTTAACATCTGTGAAAACCGGGATGTAAATTAACGGATTCTCACAGTTACAATGGACAGCATTTTATCATTCCTAGCAGTTCACAGGATACAGCTAACAAAGGAGGTGTCTTATATTCAATAAAATGTGGTAATTTAAAGCATTCTAGAAGAAAATATTGCTATACTGAAAGCACCTTGTCTGAAAATCTAGAGTACCTATTGTCACCATAATGACCTTTTTTAATTCTGAAGAGTAACAAATATATACATAGATTATTTTTATTACATGTATGATTTATGATATGTGATATATACACATACTCAGTTGCAACTGAGTATATTTATATGCATGTTATATATATATGGCATATAATGTGTGTATAGATATGTAGATTTTATTTTCTTTTTTAAGCACACAGATCTAGGGATGGTGTAAGATTCCCCCACAAAGAAAGAAAAATTGGGATTGCCTTCGGTGATAGTAAATGCCAAAATGCATTGGAGCAACAGCTTTCATTTTTTGAGGGAAAAAGTGTAGTGTTCAAGAATTACATGCCCAACTAAGTTGTCGTTTGTGTTTAACTGTCAGTCGCCTGAGAAAGCATGTGTGCTCCTGAGGCTCTCAGGAACGGAACAGCTGTGATCCGGGAGTCCAAGGCTGTCGCGACCTCCATCTTGCATCTTCACTTTATTTCCCAGCTTCGCTGTCCCACAGTAGCCTCTTCAACGTGATTGGAAATGTCTGAATATAACTCCCAGGATCCCACTTCCAGCTTTGCCTCCAGTGAGGACATCAGGGCCGTGTTCTTGAGACTGTCATCCAGAAATCCCAGGAAAGTGTTCCCACTAACTGGTAACCATAGCCAGAACAGCAGGATTGCCACTCGTTGTAAGACACCTACCCCCATGGAAGTCACTATGACCAGAGAAGTAGGAGCTTCTCAGAACATGGCGGTCTCCAGTCCAGGGGACAAGCATTTTTTGGAAGAGGATGAGGCAGAGTGGCTAGGAATGCTTGGGGTCATGCATTCACAAGAAGCATTTCTCACAAGAAGCAGAAGTGAAGCTAGGTGGGAAAAACAAATACTATAGCTTTGTTTTAGATTGTGAACCAAAAGAAACCATATAAAAGACCATCAGAATGAACATGGTTAAATGTTTTGGATTTAAAAGAAAGAGGGAGAGAGAGAGAGAGAGAGAGAGAGAGAGAGAGAGGGAGGGAGAGAGGGAGGAAGGAAGGAAGGAAGGAAGGAAGGAAGGAAGGAAGGAAAGAAAGAAAGAAAGAAATAGCATGCAGTTGAGAAGAAGAAAAAAAAAAGTCTTTGTGTATCAGGGCTTCTTAAAGTGTATGCTGCATGTACATTGGCATCCCCCCAGCTTGCTTGTTCAATAGGCAAATCCAAGGCCATCCCAGGCATCTAAGCCATCATCCCTAAGAATCCACACCCTTGCTAAGCCACCACAGTGGTCCCTATATACACCAAAGTTTGAGAGCTGCTGTCTTCACAAGCTGACTTAGCAAACAACCCAGATAAGCACATTGGTTTGATAGGGCCAATTTGCTAAAGCCATTGGGACAAACATAGGTTTTTCAAAAAAAAATGAAATCACTACCTGTTCATGTTTTTTAAGTTATTTCCTAAGTGCTAAATAAACCTCCCCAACTGCCCTAGTGAAGAGAAGGCAGAAGGGGTACAGGAGCAATGGAAGTTAGAAATGAGATAAGAATTGGCAGAGAAGTCACACAGGACCTGGAGGAGCTGCCAGTCATTCTCGGCATGGTTTTTATTTTATTTTATTTTATTTATTTTTTTTAATTGTATACAAATGGGATACATGTTGTTTCTCTATTTGTACATAGAGTCAAGGCATACCATTTGTGTAATCATACGTTTACATAGGGCAATGATGTTTATTTTTTTTCCCTTCCCCCCCACCCCTCCCACCCCTCTTTTCCCTCTATACAGTCCTTCTTTCCTTCATTCTTACCGCTCTCCTTATCCCTAACCCTAAACCTAATGCTAACCCCTCCCACCCCCCATTATATGTCCTCATCTGCTTATCAGCGAGATCATTCGTCCTTTAGTTTTTTGAGATTGGCTTATCTCACTTAGCATGATATTCTCCAATTTCGTCCATTTGCCTACAAATGCCATAATTTTATCATTCTTCATTGTGGAGTAATATTCCATTGTATAAATATGCCACAGTTTCTTTATCCATTCATCAACTGAAGGGCATCTAGGTTGGTTCGGCATGGTTTTTAATTAGCCTAAGAAGTTTACAGTGAGGTCCCACCTGCCCGATCCCAGAGGGGAAACCACACCTGCAGTAGTAGGCCTCTTCTTGATAAACTTAACCTGTTTATTCAGACACTCAAGCCAACTGCCATACATAAAAGAGTACAGAGAAATCTTAAAAGGTTTCCAGCATGACTAAGCCAGGACCACAGTCACACTGGTGAGGGGGCACTGCTGCTGTCTGCTGTGAACATGTACCGACTCCATTTCTCTCCCTGTGCATTGAGGAGCCACTGCCCTCAGCCAGAGCTCCCTGAGAGGATGTGCAGGGCCACATAGGCACCTGCTTTTATGATGGGGGTTTTTGGGAGGTTGGTGCAGATCAAAGCCACTTATATGCTTTATGATGTCTCTGTCATTGCCTTTCATGTTGAAAGAGTAAATCCAAAAGTGCTGGAAAATTGATGATCTTTTCAGCATCTCTGCAGGTAGATAATGTACATTCAGAGCAGTCGTATTACTTTTTTAAAGGCCATAGCACTAAACTCACAACACAGGTTAAAATGGAGATACCGTGAGGTATTCATGGAGTCAGCAAATGATTAGTGAACAATACCCTGGTCTGTGCTATCTTTTGGATATTTTTCCCTAAATTGAATGTCAGGTATAATGGCATTTTAAAAAGCTTTCTTAAAGTCTAAATTTCAGGTCCTGTCTGCTGTATTGGAAGCAGGGTTTTATATAAGCATAACACATTTAGCCAAGTGTTTCATCTGCAGTAACCACCATTCCATGTTCATGCCATCATTCAGCAGCCACCCACCCTGGTCGGCTACGGGTCAGAGGGATATAAAGATGGGCCTTCCACTCCCTTCTCTTTCAACAGCTCTGAATTCCATGAGAAAGAAGGCACGCGGTTACGAAGTGGGGAATAGGGCAGGAGTTTCCCCAGAGAATGAAGCAGAATATGCAAAAGCTTGGCGGGTAGAAGCGTCCTGGTACATTCAGAGAACTGGGTAACTGCAGGGGACCAAAGGGACGGTAGCAAGAAATGAGACTGGAAAAATAAGCAGGAGCTTATAAAAACCCCTGTGTCAGAACATTTGAACTTTATCATTTAAATAATGGGGAGAAATGAGTACAAAAATGTAAAACAGTTCAGTGAGACAAAACCTAATGACACAGACACCATTCTGCCTGGACATGCTCGAAAATGCAAGATATTTATCCACTTAAGGGAAGCAGGGCCTGGGGACCAGTTTATGTAGAACACATAAACATGGCCTGCACGTGCCAAAAGGGGTGCAGTGACACAGAAAGAGCAAGCAAGGGTGGAGTTCTTTAGAAAGGTAGATGCATCCCTCACTAATAAAACCGGAAATCAGAAGCTCTCATAGGAGAAACTCTGTCATCAAATTCCCTCACCTTTGCAGCTTCCCAGCTGCTTGCTCTTTTGGCTACCTGTAGAGTTATTAGCAATTAAAATCCCTAAAATGAGAAGGATCTAGATCACCACCGTCAAGAACAGCACGGAATCAGGAGGTTAAAGAACCTTCATTCCATCCTATAGCCATTTGCTTGGAGGAGAAATTTACCAGGGGAATAATGGAAATATTTATTTGGGGGAAGGGAAGGTTTGGATCTGGGGACATTTGGTTTGCCCAGCAGCCCCTTCGAGGAACTTCCTCTCCCTATCACACATCTGCACGTTTCCAGCAGAGGCGATTTATCCTTCCATGGCCCTCCTCCCTGGGGGAGCTGAGTCGTGTGGGAATGAATGGCACCTGACCCAAGCTAGACCTCTTTTCCCACCTCAAGCTTTTCAGGCTTTGGGCCAGAGAAGACTTACAGGTCTCTGCTTCTCGTGTGTCTGAAGGGGAACACTTGGGAGCATGTTTCCAAAGGTGCAGGAGCTGGTCTCAGTGAGAGAACAGCATATAATAGAGTGGACAAGAAGCAGAGGCTTGAGTGGCACATGCCTGACTCCCTCCGGGCCAGATTGGCCTATCTGGTCTTCAGAGTAGATGCGGTGTTTGATTGTAAGATTTTGTACAGTGTGAAGCAGGTTAGTTCACCAATGCAAACTGAATATGGTTGACAGAATTTACTGTACTCTTAGAATTGTTGGAGGATGAATTCTTGTTTGTTGTTGTTTTTATTATTTTTATTTTATATTTTATTTGTTCTTCTTAGATATACATGACTATAGAGTGTATAGACTGTATACAGACATGGAGTATAACTTATTTTAATCAGGATTCCATTCTTGTGGTTGTATGTGATGTGGAGTTATACTGGTCATGTATTCATATATGAACACAGGAAAGTTATGTCCCATTCATTCTACTGTCTTTCCTATTGCCATCCCCCTCCCTTCCCTTCATTCCCCTTTGTCTAATCTGTGAACTTCTATTCTCACCCCTTATTGTGTGTTAGCATCCACATATCAGAGAGAACATTCAGCCTTTGGTTTGGGGGGGTACTTATTTCACTTATCATGATTGATAATCTCGAGTTCCATTCATTTACCGGCAAATGCCATAATTGCTTTCTTATTAATGACTAAGTAATATTCCATTGTGTATACATACCACATTTTCTTAGACCATTCATCTATTGAAGGGCACCTAGGCTGGTTCCATAGCTTAGCTATTGTGAATTAAGCTGCTATAAACATTGATGTGGTTGTGTCACTGTAGTGTGCTGATTTTAAGTCCTTTGGGTATGTACCGAGAAGTAGGATAACTGGGTCAAATGGTGGTTCCATTCCGAATTTTCTGAGGAATCTCCATACTAATTTCCAGGGTGGTTGCATCAGTTTGCAGTCTCACCAGCAACGTATGAGTGTGCCTTTTCCCCAAATCTTCACCAACATTTATTGTTACTTGTATTCTTGATAATTGCCATTCTCACTGGAATGAGATGGAATTTCAGTGTTGTTTTGATTTACATATCTCTAATTGCTAGAGAGTTTGAGCATTTTTTCATATATTTTCTGACCATTCATATTTCTTCTGCAAAGTGCCTATTCAGTTCCTTTGCCCATTTATTGATTGGGCTATTTAGGTTTGTTTGTTTGTGTTGCAGTACTAGGGATCGAACCCAGGGCCTTGTGCTTGCAAGGCAAGCACTGTACCAACTGAGTTATCTCCCCAACCCTGTTATTTAGTTTTTTTGGTGTGAAGTTTTTTGAGTTCTTTATTCATGGAGGATGAATTCTTATTTTCCTTTTAGCAGCGTGCTTCCACCAGTAGGCATCCTACCACTGAGCCACATCCCCAGTCCTTTTCATTTTTTATTTTGAGGAAGAACCTCACGAAGTTGCTGAGGCTGGCATTGAACTTACAATCCCTCTGCCTCAGCCGCCTAAGCAGGTGGGTGTCACCTTGCCCAGATGTTCAACAGCAACAGTGTTTTAAAGAAGGCTTTTGGGTTGGTTTAGTCTTTTAATGAATTATAGCAGAAAATGTATTACACTCAGATTTGCAGTGTGTGTGGAGTTTATGGCAAATGGTCAGGGAAGGACATGCTGCTCTTAGATGCTTTTATGTAAGCATAGAGCTCTTCAGGAGGTTTGGGAAAGTCCACACAAGCGTTCCCAACTAGCAGTGCCAGACAGTAGAGTTCAATTATTAGAAGTCATCTACCTACGTTCCGGGTCATGCAGATCCACATTGTTCCTAGAATCTGGCACTTTCCACTTTGCAAACCAGTTCCCAAAATACAAAGCAATTGTAAAAATGCACAGGTGTAGCATTTCCTATGGGAATTTTAGTTGATGCTAAATTTTGATATCTTCTCTGATATTTTCCATTTGATATTTAGTATTATCCCATCTATCTGCCAAATGACTTTATTTTTCAGAATTCACCCATTTACCCAAAACGCCTCTCTTTTGACTCTTTACAGTTTGTAACAATTCACTTAGGCAGGATGGCAATTGATGGCTTTTGAGGACTTCTACAAAGTTGTAAGTGGTCAATTTTTATTTTGTTCTCCTAACAGTTTTAAACAGTATGACTCTGGCCCCACCAGTGCAGCCAGAAGTAGCTAGAACAGAGGAAAAAAGGGGAAAGAGAGGAGAACCTGTGCCCAGAATATCTACTTGCTAATCCCACTGAGGAGGGAGACTGAGAAAGGGCCAGAGGGAAAGACCAGGGGGCAGCAAGGGGTGGACTGAAGGTCAAGGGAGAGTCTGACGCCAAGAACACCCAGTGCGCCTACCAGCCCTGACAGTCCACCCAACAAAAATAGGGGGAAAACAGCTGTGGTAAATATGCAAACATTTGGCAAATTGGTTTTTCAGCAGATTGAACCTTTGATGAATAGGTTACTTTTTATCAGCGAATTATTCTAGTTCATAGTGAGTTCCCTCCTTTGCTTAAGCTAATATGAATGAGGTTTCTGTCCCTCATCTCCAAGAAAATCCTAACCTAATGAGTCTCCAGAAAAATAATACCAAAACTGAGGGAGGAATGTGACTTTTTAAACAAGGATAGGACAGCTCTCGCCACTCAGATCATACAGATAGAAGGTGTTTTATTTGACCCAGCAGGTGAATTTTTGAAACTAAAAATAAGCACTAACAGGGAATGTGAAGTCCAACTTGGAGAAAGAGCAACTAGATGATTATTAGCTTAGACCTCCGGGCCAGATGACCCCTGCACTCCTGGAAATCTCTGTGCTGTCATAGGGGAGAAAAGGGGCCCAAACACTGAAGACCGGTCAAGGGTCTCCTAGTTTTCCAAATGTGAACAGAGACCCCAAAAGTAAAACCATTGTTGAACCTGACGTAAATTTTCAACAAAATTCCAAAATTGTCATAATTTACAAATACTTAAAGGAAAAATGCTACAAAAATCAGCATAAAGCTAATTAAAAGAAATTGAATAAAACTAGCGTGAGTTTCTTGAAACAACCTAAGATGAAGACCTACTCACCAGATTTGCTGGTGGCACAAACCCAGGAAGGATAACTTATATTTCGGATGACAGAATCAGGAATCCATTATCTTGACAAGCTAGAATAACAAGAAATCATACAATGAAGTCAACGTGAAGTTCTATCTTTAGGCTTGGTAGGTTACTTGAGTGCATGTGAAGTAGGAAAGCCTCTCGGGCCACTTCTGTCCCCAAGACTCTAGTACCTGTGATTCTCCCAGTCATGCTGCACTGGGGTGCAGGTAAGAAACTTACCACTAGAGAGTAAGAAATCGTTCTTTTGGGTTAATATTCACAGGGCAAGGGGCAAGTTATTTTCTAGAACATTCATTGGCTTAGAATATTGACATATGCCCAATTGTTTCCACATGGTGTATGTTCCTGGCCAGACCCTTGACAGATCCTTGGCCTTCTTAAGAAGGTAACAGCAATTTTTTCCTTTAGCTTCTCTTTGACACGTTAAAATTTTTTCCTAAGCTTCCTTTTCTTCAATATCTGAAATTAAAAGAAATAGCCAACATGATATTTATGGCCAAAAAATAGTTTTTGCATTTAATATTTCTTACTCGGGATCTTTTTAACTTATCTCAAAAAATATGGAATGTCCAATTTTCTATTATTTTCATACATTTTGTAACCAGAAAAAATATTTAAATGTTATGATATTATTTTAGATGATTTGTCTTCCAGAAACAAAGCAATAAATTAGTACAAAATTTTCATGATGGGAAAAAAAAAATCAGTTTGATCCTTGGTATGAGAGATTTATTACTAAAGAAGCAAAGAGTTACACCCTGGTCTAGGGAGAAAGATGCCAGGCATAGAATATCATAAAAAAATGAAAAGAATCTGACTGAGAGCTTAAGGAAAAAAGGAATTTAGGTATAAAATGGAAAAGCACAGCAGTCTTACAGGACCGGATGACTCAGAACTGCTTGTCAGAAAAAAGGGAAAAAAAAATCAGGGAACAATTTGTTAAGGGATATTATATTGCTTGAGAACCAAGACAAATGAAAAAAAAAAAAAAAAAACCCAAGCCCAGCCTAGCTAAATTATGCCATTCAGAATTAGTAACTTTCCACATCTGAGGCTTCTTTGATGCATGGCAATTCTTGGCCTTCTCTGTTTAGCATATGCACTGAATTAACAGACCTAGTAGGAATGAGTATTTGACAGGAAACAGACAATGTGGCTTCTGGTCCTAACGCTACACTAGCTGTAAGCCTTTGAGAATGTCAAAATTTTTTTGTTCCATGAATTTATCTGAAAGATTAAAAGGCTGCACCAAATTTGCTCATTTAAAAATTTTTTTTTCTTTTTGCAAGATGAAAAAGATCTGGAAATCTGTTTCACAGCAGTGTGAATATACTTAATACTACTGGACTGTATACTTTTAAATGGTTAAGAAATCAAAAAGTAACATAAAAATTGGTGCTTGTTAACCAGTATCATAGAAACAAAAAAAATCTATTTCTCCAAACTCAGTAATATATCAGACATTGTCTTAGGCATGGAGTTGCAAAAACCAGTCTCCTACCATCCATCGTGGTCTATCCAGGGGGAAAATGCATAACTCATAACATTTGTGGAAGTATAAAGAAGGTGGCTTAAAGCCCAAAGGTCAGAGTACGTCTTTAGAGAGGCGTGAGAGATGGGGAAAGTGTTCTGGAAAAGGTCATCAAAGATGGGTTGTATTTGTGCTGGGTTTTAAAAGAGATCTCTAAATTTAAAAAGTAGACTTCCACTCTAGCCAAGGTGGAGTAGCAGGGTGAGATATAGAGATATAGACTTATCCTCCCTTCCTGATACAACCAAAAAAAAAAACTGCATGAAACAATGGTTTTTAAGATACTGGTTATCAGCAGTGATGGGCAGCCATCCTTGAGAGACATCGAATAAAGGAGAGGAGCATTCCAATTGCCCCCACTTACTGCCTGCGAGAGTATCCAGGCCACGACACCCAGAGGGGAGCCATAGAGGAGCCTGGTGAGCTTGGGAGACCAGAGTGGTAGTTTTCAGAACAGCAGCAGAGAGGAGAGCCACAGAGAGAGAGAGAGTTCTGGAGATGTTGATGTGCACATGTATATGATACAACTGTTTGAGGATAAAGAAAGAACAATCCAAAAAGATTAGAGGTACCAAGGTCTGGCACTCACAGAAAGTGAAAAATAATGCCTGTTCTTAGAAACTAGACTGGAAAGCCTACAACGATCTTTGGAGCACTGAGTATAATACATAGAAGGGTCTGGGGAATCATTGACCCTAAACTCCTCTAACAAATCTTAACAGCCAAACCCAAAAGAACTAAATTATTTCCAAATAACTATAGGAATACATAATTATCTAGGTAAAATTCACAATGTCTGACATCTAACTAAAACTTAATAGGCCTGCAAAGAAACAGAAAAATACAGCCTATCATGAGAAGAAATGTTAATGAAAATCAACTTAGAACTGCCACAGATATAAAAATAGCCAAACAAGGACATTAAAATAGTTATTGACTGTTTTAACAAAAAGTTAAAGTTGTAAAAGACTCTAAAAACACCCAAATCAAACTTCTAGAAGTAAAAACTATGTCTGACATGAAGAAACAGTGGGTGAGTTTAACAGTACATTAGACATTGCAGAAGTAAAGGTTAGTGAATCTGAAGACAGAAATATAGAAACCATCCAGAATGAAAAACAGAGAAAAAATAATGTTTTGAAAAAAGAACAGATCATCAACTGTGAGACAACTTCAGATAGCCTAATATACTTGTAAATGAAGTCCATAAGGCGTGCAGGGTGACAGAAAGAAAATATCTGAAGAAATAATGGCTGGAAATTTTCCAGATTTGGTGAAAACTTCATCAGCTCTACAGATCCAAGAAGTTAAAAAAAAAAAAAAAAAAAGACACACACACACATCACAGGGGGAGAGAGGAAAATTATATTAACACATATCACAATCAGGTTGCTCAAAAACCAATGAGAAAAGTGAAATCTTAAAAGTGGCCAGAGGACACATTATATACAGAGGAATAAAGATAAGGATGATAACAGGTTTCTCATTGTAAACAATGCAAGCAAGAAAGCAGTATAGTAACTTCTTTAAAGTACTGGAGGAAAAAAATGTCCACCTATAATTCCATACCCTCAAAAATACCTTTAAAGACAAAAGTGAATTAAAGACTTGCAGCACACAAATGAAATAATTCATTCACAGAAAATTCAAGTTATGAGAAATGTTTAAGTCCTCAGGAAGAATAATAATGTGCAACATGGAAATATAGATCTCCAGAGACTAATGAAGAACACTAGAAAAATTACTACCTGAATAAATTCATAACATCTTTCCTTATTTTTTAAATCTCTTTAAAACACTTTTTAAATTTTTTCAGTTTAAAAAAAAATTCTAACAAAGAAATGTGGGTCAATTCATGAATAGAACATAGCAAACCTAAATATTTATACCCCTAATAAGAGAATTTCAAAATATCTTAAGTAAAAACTGGTAGACATGAGGAAAAATAGACAAATGCATGATCATAGTTGGAAATTTCAGTACTCCTAGCTCAGCAATCAATAGAATAAGTCAACAGAAAATCATTAAGTTGTGGGCTGGGGAGATAGCTCAGTCGGTAGAGTGCTTGCCTTGCAAGCACAAGGCCCTGGGTTCGATCCCCAGCACCGCAAAAAAAAAGAAAAAAAAAGAAAAGAAAATCATTAAGTCTATAGAAGACCTGAACACTGTGCCAGCAGAACTGAATTAACATATTTTTAAACATTCTACCTTATAACACTAGGGCACCATTATTTTCAAGTGCTTATTTGCCAGGATAGATTATATTCTAGGCCTTGTCACAGTCACAGTGAATGTAAAAGATTTCGAGATCTCTGCCATAATTAAATCAAATTAGAAATCAGTAGCAAAAAGGTCTTTGAAAAATTCCTTCAAAAGTGGGGACCAAATAACACTCCATAGTAATCCATGGGTCAAAGAAAATTAGAAGATAGTATTTTGAACTGCATGAAGATGAAAACATATCAGAATGTATGTACTCCTGCTAAAGCAATACTTAGGTGGAACTACATAGCACTGAATGCCTAGATTAGAAAAGAAAGATCTCGAATAATGATTCATCTTCCACTCTAAAAAAGTAGAGGAGTTGAGAGGTATAGCTCAATGGTAGAGCACTTGCCTAGCGCTGGGTGCAATCCTCAACACCACATAAAAATAATTAAAATAGAGGTATTGTGTCCATCTACAACTAAAAAGAAAAAGAAAACAGAAAAATCAGAACATATTCAAGAAAGAATTTTTTACTTGTTTCTCAAACAAGTTAAAAATCAGAAATCAATGAAAATAGAAAAATCATAGCAAATATCAGTTAGAACCATCTGGAAAGATTGATTAGGAAAAAACATAAGAAAAATTCCCACTATCAGAATAAGAGGTTTGTTTTTTGCATTTTTTTATTTATTTTAACTGATATACAAAAGCATAACAATTATACATATTTGCAGGATATTGTGTGATCCTTTGACATGAATTGTGTGATGTTCCAGTCAGATTACACATACCTGTCTACTCAAATGTTCATCATTCATGGTGAAAACATTATCTATGGTCATCCTACTGGTGTAGCACGCCAAACCTCCTTACTCCCATCTAACTGTGTGACGATACACAGTCTCTTAGGAGCAGTGGCTATTTTGAGTGTGGTAATGTTTTCACCTCTCAAAATCTGTCAAAGTGTATACTTTTTAAGATTTTTTTTAGTATTCAATGAACCTTTATTTTTTTAATTTATTTATATGTGGTACTAAGACTCAAACCCAATGCCTCACACATTCTAGGTAAGCACTCTACCACTGAGCCACAACCCCAGCCCAGATTGTACACTTTGGATATGTGAGTTCATTGTATGCCATAGATGCTTCAGTGAGACTGTCACTAGAGGTGACTGGGGTCTGGAATGTAGGGAGGGGCATCCAGTGGAAGAGGCCAGTGCATTTTGAATATAAGGCACAGCATGGACAGAGACATAAAGGATATGTGTGAAAATGCACCAACACTATTCTGAAAAGAGTCATCCAGTGTAGCAAGGTCAGAGGTTGTGTGGAAGGGTGTGGCAAGAAATTCTAGAAAGGTCTGTAGGAATGACCAGGTGGTCAGGACCAGGAAGGTAATGTAGATGAATTTATACCAAAGCAGGAGGAAATCACTGAGGAGAACAAGGAGCATGAAAAGAGGCACTAGGCTGGAACCCCAGGCCATCCCTGTGCTGAGTGGATTCCAAAAAGGAAGGAGGAGGCTAGAGGTCCCGCAGGAGGCGGAGGAGGACGTGGTGGTCATGCCTCAGCCTCAGAGGATATCTATTGGCCTTCAGTGAGGGGTTGGGATAAAAGCCAAACTGAGCATAAAAACTGATTTAAAATACTGGTTAGCAGTATTTTCTGTATTTTCTGTTCTGTGATTTCAATCTCAAAAGTTTAATTTTTCTTGTGGTACAGATAAGAAAACCAGTTCCAGGTGTCTGATCTATAGGTGAGAACCTGAAAACCCAGTTGTTAATATGTTCTAAATTTGGCCAGCCAAGGATGTGGAGAAAAAGGAACACTTACACACTGTTGGTGGGAATGTAAATTAGTGCAGCTACTACGGAAAACAGCATCGAGGTTCCTCAAACAAGTAAAAATAGAGCTACCATATGATCCAGCTATGCCACTCCTGGGTATATATCCCAAGGAATGAAATCAGCATACGAAAGCGATACCTTCACGCGCGTGTTTATTATAGCACTATTCACAGTAGCCAAGAAACAGACTCAGCCTGGGTGCTCATCAACGAATGGATAAAGGAAATTTGGTATATATTAGAGAGAGAGAGAGAGAGAGAGAGAGAGAGAGAGAGAGAGAACCTAGAAGTAGAAGAAGGACTATTAGGGAAGGGGAACAGAAGGGAGGGCAGAGAAGGTGAAAAGATCAAAGCATGACATAGGCACATATGGAAATGCCACAGAGAAACCCATCAATTTGTATAATTAATATGCACTAACAACTATAATTTCAAAAATTGAAAAAAAATTGTTGTGTTTGGCAAGTTAATGCTGATTCCCACATAAGCAAGGTGCTGAAGTTTTTGTTCTGTTTGGTGACAGCCTAATTCTGTAATTGAGGAGTGGTGAGCCATCCTGATAAGGCAGAGGTGCGCTTTCCAAACCTTATTGTGTGCCTGGGGATTGTGTACCCGACCCTCACCAGGCTCATCCCTCTCTGGTTGGACTGCGGCTTACCATTCCTCTTATATGGGTTTTTATAAGAACTTAGGGCCACTAACAAAGAGAGATAGTTTCACCAAATAACTTGTATTATGTATATAAGGTTCCAAAGCCCTCTCCTATGTTCTCATATACAATTTCTGCCAGTGTTTCCTATGTTTTATAAACCTGAGCACTCTAAGAGCTACCTTGAGGGTCTCTTCGAGACCTGCTTCTGAATCTTGAAAGTTCCATCTGTTAAATTCTTACTTGGGCTCTATTTTCAGTCGTCACTAGGGGAAACCAAATCATATTCATTATTTTGTGTGACTGTCCTCAGAGTCCTTGGTAAATAAACACAGCCTTGTTAGTTAAACGATAGCCATCTGTTTGTTCAGAGGAGCGGGACTCACAGAAAGCATACCTCCCGCAAAAGGCAAGGTGTAAAAATAAACATCCGGACCTCTGGCAGATCTCCATGAACTGTTTGGTGTTACATATTACCTCTGTTCGGGAGCATCCTGTTTGAAAGAGAGGCAATAGGAGATCAAAGCTGATATTATATTAAGAAAGTATCAGAGCTCCCTCAGAAGCACATTTCCGAGGCACATGGACTACCCCCATATCCTTCATCCAATTTAGGTGGTCTTGGTATTCTGGGCAGAATGTGAAATGCTTTTTTTTTTTTTTTTTTTTTTTTTTTTTGGGTGCTGGGGATTGAACCCAGGGCCTTGTGCTTACAAAACAAGCACTCTACCGACTGAGCTATCTCCCCAGCCCCAAGTGACATGCTTTTGATATGGATTACAGAATATTCTTTGAAGTTCTATGTTGCTCAAAAGACTTTTTCACCTTCCTTTTATGACAGATTAGAGGTAGAAAGTCCCAGTTGTCCTCAGGAAGCCTTGGTAGATGACTCCAATGCAGATTCCTAAATGTGCTGTCCTTTGTTGCATCTATCCTAGATAGAGGACTGAGAGGGTCAGGTGATCCAGGTGCCTTTAAATATAAAATCTTGTGCTTTAAAAACTCACCATCAGTCACAGCACTTGGAACCTAAATAGCAAATAGGGCAGAGTAGTGAGCTTGCCAGTTCTGCTGTGTTCTTTGGAAAATAGATACTTCGACATGCTTCCTCTTCCTTCTCCCTGACTCACCCTGATCTCCCTAACGATGAGCTAATTCTATTGCAATTTTATTCATAAGTTCTATTAGTGGATTCTCTTCAGTAGGCAGAAAGGAAGCCAGCATAAGGCTTCTTGTGGTTTTGAGGTTCCTGTCTGCCGTGTTTCTGCACCTTCACTGCTGTCACCTCTCTAGGATGAGGGTGTTGATTGACCACAAACCAGAAAGCTTACTCTGTTGGTGGTAAGCACAACAGGAATCTACCTTTTAAAAAGTTTGACTTCATTTTCTCCTGCCATGGGTATGCTAACCACTGCAGATGGATTGCCACTGGAGGTGGTTGAGCAGAGAACCATCCTAGGAATTCTGGAGACTACATGATGAATTTATCCCTGACCTCTCAGCCTAGCAGTTATTTCTCTGAAGGGCAGGATTCAGGCAAACTCCAAGGAGAAGACACAGGAATCCTTAAGCAATAATGGGAGGAACACAAGATTAGGAGAAGCACACCACAGAGGGTTGATGGGTGGAGGCCCTGGCTTTCACTGATAATGTGGAAAGAGGAGCCCCTAAGCAGACAGAGAACCAGCTGTGCAGCTGATAGGAATAACATAACATGGTCAGTGTCCAGAAGTCATCCAAAAACCCTCTCCTAGTTGCGTGTAATCACACCATATACATATTCAATATTTTACTTAACCAAACAAAATTCAATATAAAGAGAATGAATTTATAATAAAAACTCATTCATTTCTATTGTACTCATTCAAAATTTTCATCAGTAAGTGAAAGGATACAAAATAAATGGAATGCAGAACTTTGTAGCTTGAGGCTCCTGCCTAATGACTTTTTTTTAATGGATCGAGCTACATAGACAAGGTCAGTCAAAGATCCTGGGATTAGAGCTACAGAAATATGAAGGGCATTTGGCCTGGACCAAAAGGAGCCTCAGATTTAGACAGTTGCTAACTAAGTTTAGCTGACAGGAGGTGAAGGTTGGTGAGCGAAGTGGAAATTCGAGGGGAGGCGAGGGAGGTTAATGTCTTCACCCTAGAAAATGAATAAAGAAATACAGTTTCTTCCAGGTCCTTATTGGTTGAACAAAAATAAAAGAAACATATTTTACTTAATATAGTCAAGATAATCAAAATCCCAGTTACTCAGGAAGCTAAGGCAGAAAGAACACAAGTTCAAAGTCAGCCTCAGCAACTTGGTGACACTCTATCTCAAAATAAAATAAAAAGGCCTGGGGATGTAGTTCAGTGGTATGGTAGAGTCCTCCTCGGTTCTGTCTCCAATACAGAGAGAGAGAGAAGAGGAAAGGAGGAGAGGAGAGGAGAGGAGAGGAGAGGAGAGGAGAGGAGAGGAGAGGAGAGGGAGAGGGAGAGGGAGAGGAGAGGAGAGGAGAGGAGAGGAGAGGGAGAGGGAGAGGGAGAGGAGAGGGGAGGGGAGGGGAGGGGAGGGGAGGGGAGGGGAGGGGAGGGGAGGGGAGGAGAGGACAAAAGAAAAGAAAGGAAGGAAAAAGCAGGCATATATTGATTAAATTTCAGATGAGGAGAATGGGAATTATTAATGATATAAACCTAAATCCATCATAAAAGGAACTCAGTGGATAACATTAAAGTTGATAAACTAAGGTACTCTAAATATATTGTTTAGTGACTGGAGCTAACCATGAAAAGGACTAAAAATAGAAGTAACTTAAAACAAGCACAAAAGAAAGGAGTCTGGGTCAAGGGACTATTGCTTTTCCCTTGTTTTAGCCCTCTGTATGAAATTACTTTGCCAAGGAATTAAAGAGTCATTTTTTAATCACCCAAACAAAATCAGTAGTTCTGGCTGTTGACGTGCTTTTTGATTTCCCAAAATTAAATGAACAAGGGAGGCAAAGAGGGTTTGAAAGTCTTATCTCTTCAGAATATTATTGAGGAACTTCAGTTTTACAATATGGTAGAAGATGTTGGTGGGTATGCTGCCAAGCATCAGAAAAAAGGGTTAATTCCTTCCTTGACTTGAAGAAATGTCAACATTTAAATTTCTAATTTAAACCCTATTCTGTCTAGAGAACAGGGAAGTACCATCCCAGCCCCTACCAGAATTCACAGTTTTTCTAAACCATCTGGCAAATTTAATGGGATTAAGAGTTCCCAGAAAGAAAGAAGAGCTTGACATAGGGCACTGTCCAAAGGAACAAAACAGAGTAACAGGACCCTTAGAAAGTTCTAGCTGAGGGCAGAGCTCATTGAAAGGTTGCAGCTATTTATTTTAAGTAGGTCCATTTACTGACCACTTACCTGCAGGGAGGTCTTCTCTGCACTCCCTGCTGCACCCCAACTCTGCTCATCCTCGGTTTCCCCTTCGAGCATCCTCTCTCCTGTCCCACCTACAGCACAACCAATAGAAAGAAGCCATTAAGGTCTCTCTTCCAAGGGCCATTTTGAGTCACACTGAATCAGAAGATTTCTCTTCTGTGTGTTTTTGTTTACTTTCCCTTCACCTCTCTGTCTGTTTGTGGCATGACTTCCGCTTCCCCTTTTGCCCAACCTTCTCCTGCTCCTTCCTGCTGGAGCCAGCCTAATCTGCCTCTTCTTTCCCTCACCTCCTATTCCCTGAAAACAGATAGGTGCACTGGATGTCTTGGATTCCTGAAAGATCCTTTATAGCATTAATAGACACCATTTGTGTGTGTGTGTGTGCGCGCGTGTGTGTGTGTGTATTAGAACCAGGAAAGTGATGTTAAAAATCCATCCAGGTTACATCCATAGCTCCTCAATAATCTCCCAAGGTCTGAAGCTTGGTGTTATGGAATCCACCCATGCAGAGATGAATCATGTCGAACTGGGATCTCACCTAGTCTTAGATTTGCTTTAATTTTACAGCAGTAGCTATAAAAGAAGCTTTGAGAGCATGGAGAATGTTGGAAGAGCCCTAGCACGAGTAGTGATCCCAGCGTGCTGCGCACGAGGCTTGGCAGGAGGGGGCTACCTCGTGTACCCCACCTGACAACCAAGGAGGTTCTGACCATCCAAGACTGATTCGATTGGCAGACTCTGGGTGGTGCTGCTTTTCATCCTTAACGATACCTAAGAATAGAAGTTTTATATGGCGGATGGGGAACAGATCGAGGACTCCAGGAGACTCTGGTTCTGGCTTCTGCTCACCTCTCACCAGCAGGCAGTGGGTGCATGTGGGGGGAGGTACTGCCAGGAGGACCTTAAAGATTCCAGCCAATTCAGGACAGTGGTCAGATTTAAACAGAACTCATCCCTAACTGCTTAATTACTTCTGATTTTAACGACCTCCAGAGGAAAATATTCCACAGTTCCCTTGGTGATTTATTTAATGACTTTAAACATCCCACTCAGGAAATCTGGTCCTATTTCTAACCAAAATCCCCTGTGCTGTGGTTTCTTCTACTTCTCAGAGACTGTGGGAAATAACTGTCCCCATCTAGTGACTCACCCCCTATTCTCATCCCCTGACCTTTCATCTCTTCTTTATTCGCAGCTCTTGTTTTCTGGCTCCATAATAGATTGAGATTACACATGCACAGATCCACAATAGTCAAAAAGCTCCCGTACTGGGATGACTACTGAGCCCCAGTACTTCCTCCCTCTCTAAGTACCCGGAAATGCAGAGTTAGATAGATATGAGCATTTACCAGTCATCGCTTATCCCTCAGGGATTAATGATCTCAGAGAGGGAAAACACTGAGAAAGGGAACTCACCTTCCTGGGTGTGTGCTGTTGCTCATCCAGTAGGAGGTGACATTTTCCAGCCGTCTGAGGCATGTCCTCTTGCTCCCTTGGGAGTTCCCATCACAGGAAGCAGATTAGATAGGGAAGAGTTGCATGCGAGTTCCAGTGTGTCCTCTGCAGCAGGAACTAATACAGAATTGGGCCTACTGGTCTGTGAGCACCATATTCCAGTTAGAGTCGAGGAGGCCTGTGGTGACCCGAACCATATAGAACACTTCTGAAATTAGTCACTGCTCAGCAGGCTCCAGTTTTGGCCTAGAGCAAACCTATCTCCAGTAAACAACAGAAGTGAAATATGCCATGCCTGTTCTCTCTTCAGCCCTGAGAAGGCAGATTGCTCACAGAACGTCCCTTCTTCCACACACTTGCTTATATGGGTTTCAGTAGAAGTTTCTGTGAGACCACGACAGTCAGTAGTTGTGTCATAAAACATTCATTGGCAACACAGATCTCAACATATTTAGTTAAAGGGTACCAGGTCATGTTGTCATGAAATGTATTTATTCATTATCAACTAAAGTTTCCTGAGCACTTAGAACTTACAAAACACTCTCCTACACGTGGGGTACGGCCCTCAACCTCCAGGAACTCACATTCCAGAGAGGACAACATGCAGAAAAACAAATGACAACAGGCCCGGTAAAGGCCGCTGAAGTTCCTGGGAGCAGAGAGGCTGGTAACCCCCAGCCGTGCCCTGGAGCTGCCTGGAAGAGGAGTCCAGCAAGGAGGTTCAGGAAGGGTAGGCCCTCTCTAGGCCCATCTGAGTCAGAGAACATGGATTCCGTTCAGCTTGTCAGACACCTTCTGGTAGGTGATCACAGGCCCGAGATTGCCAGGAACAGTCCTGGTTTCTGCCTGTTGCCCCAACATAATAAATAATAGAGCTGCCTCCTTCAACTCCCAAGAGTATGAGAAACAGATGACAAATCCCAGCCACCTGACCTATACACTATGCACAGGGTCCTGGTGGGTTATTCAAGGCAAGTGAACTGATGAGATCTATGTTCTGGAAAGATAACCCCCACAACCCTGAGGAAGTCAGTGTGCAGAGGGACGAGACTAGAGAAGAATTAGCTGTCACTCTTCTTGAAAACTAACCATATCCTAAAAACACAGATTTGCCTAAACATTGGTTAGAATAATATCTCTGTTTCCAATTATAATTTCTTGAACTGCATCAAGTTGCATAGATGTTCTAAATGTATCTCAGCCTTTTAAGTTCTTAGTAATTTTTAGAAATAATACTGCCTGCTAACCTGTGATTTTTTTTTTTTAATAATACCACAGAGATATAAGGAGGATTCTAAGAAACACTTGAGAGGAAAAAATCTTCAGACTTTCTTGGAGAAACAGTCTTAATAATGCAGAGGGGGGCTGGGGTCGTGGCTCAGTGGTAGAGCACTCGCCTAACACATGTGAAGCACTGGATTCGATCCTTAGCACCACATAAAAATAAATGAAAGTATAAAAAATAATAATAATGCAGAGGAGCTCTGGTCACCCAGGTTTGGGTTGGAAGCTGGCATGATCTTTTTCTGGGAAGGTGTCACTGACCATCATTGTGACACACCTTTTGGAATGTTTTGCTAAGTCTTGCAAACAGGTTTCACCAAGCCACCCACACTTCTCAGCGTCATTTCTGAAACAAGTGAATGCATCTCTGAGACAGATGACCTGGATAGGGGTGTAGTCTCTGAGGCACAGAGCTGAGTTAATTGAACACAAAGACAGAACGAGTCACAGCCTCAGTTTCACAAGGCACAGTCAGTAAAACGCACCTCGTAGGCGTCGCCTGTGCCCACCCACTCCTAGCCTTCAGGTGCCTCCTTAAGGGGCTGCTTGGACTTGATGACTAACAATGTTGGCAGAATGAGACCCCACAGTGGCCCAGTCATCTTGAAGGGGTGGCCACAGGTGGAGCCCGAGAAGCAGCATGACATGACATCCCTGCCACTTCCTGGATGGGAGCCTTGGAAGTTCCCTCAGCTTTGTACCTCGTTTCCTGGCCAGTCCGTGAGGATAACAGTGCCTCCTTTACTTGGTTAATGTAGTCAAGCACCCAGCACAGGCGTGGCAAATAGCAGGTGCTCAGATGCTGGTAGCTCATCCCATCATGACTGCCCACAATAGGTTCCAGCCCAAATCGTTTATTCCTTCATTCAACAGATACTTTTTTTGAGCACTTATCACTTGTGGAGCGCTGTTCTGTGCCCTAGGGGTGCCACCATGAGCGAGAGACACTCGATGCGCCTCTCAGGATGCCTAGACTCCCAAATTCAACTCTCCTTTCTTCATTCTCCTCTCAGTGCGCTAATTTCCGATGCCACCACCTCATTGGTTGCCCTTACCCTCAACCAGAAGCTGTCTTCTCCTCAGTGGTTTTTCTTCTCAAGACCCCCAAAGGCCAGCGCCCCTGTTGTCAGCTGCTTTTACATCTCTGCCAGTCAGGGGCAAAGCAGCCTGAGCGAGGCTTCAGCATCATGGTCGCCCTCGGGCCCAGCCCCGCGGCGCCCCACCTCGGAGGCAGAGCCTCATCTTCCCTGCCTGGGTTGGAAGATCAGAGGAATGTGCATCAGGGCCTTGGCACAGTCCCCACCCGGTCTGGTTAAAAAGAAGATTAAAAAGCAAGACCTAAAGAGTGAGGCTTTTGTGTGTGTGTGTGTGTGTGTGTGTGTGTGTGTGTGAGGTTTATAAAAGTTGCTTTTTAGGGATGAGGAGGCAGTTCAATGGTAAAACACTTACCTAGCCTGCATGGGGGCCTGAGTTCCAAAAAGGAAAAAAAAAAGTTTTTTAAAGAACTTTAAAAAGTTTATATTTGAGGCTCTGAATTTATTAGAACTGCTTCCTGTGGTTAAGACAACAACCCTGACTAATGCATGTCACTACTCTGAGTTGATTCACTTTGGCTCCAATTAAATAGGTCAAGAGATATTTTCCCAACTATGGCTGAGGTCAAATCAGGTCACTCAAATCATGCCACTCCCCACTTTGGTGCCTTCTTAAGATAGGGTCTGAAATCATTCCCAGGACCTACGTGGTGTGGCCCTGCCCCCTCACCCTCCTCACGCTCCTCTCCCGCCCTTACCTTGACTTCCCCAAACAAGCTGTGCCCCTCATTCCCCACCTCAGAGGAAGGTTTGAAAAAGAAACTACAGAGGTGGGCTTTGTTACCTCTTAGGGTAACTCTTCCTTTTCCTCTTACTTTATAATTATCTGTATACTTTTCTCCCTGCAAATGAATTACAGGCTCACTGAGAGCAGGAAACATGTCATGTGTGGTTGAATCACCCATAACCCCTAGCACAGGAGCAGTAAATCAATACCAAAGGAGGGAAGGACCTGCAGCCAGGGCCGTCAGCTCTGGCCAGAGGGCAGGAGCTCGTGGACGCCACCTGACCTGTCCACATACCACAGCACTGCCTGGAGAACCACTTGGCAGTAATTGCTAAGGGTAGGGTACTGGCCTTGAAAGAGAGGGATCTCCCGCCAACAGATTTTCCTGGGTGATGCTGTGAAGGAAGCTGATGTCAGCTTCATTTCCAGGTCTTCATGAGTAGTTAGAAACTTCAGAAGGAGAGCAAGAAAAATCTGCTGGCTATTGGATGGCCCCTGCTCAGTCATTTCACTCACCCAAAGGGATGAAACTGGAGAGGGGTGAGGATCCTCGCCTGTGTAGCCTGGGCTCTGCTCACAGCCTCCACTGAACCCCAGTGCCTGTGGCCACTGGAAGCCAGTAGTGAACAAGAGCAGGACTTCTGCACCTTACCTCCTGATGGTCAGTGGGCACACTAAAGGCAGTAATGGCTTCCAGATTCCTTAGAGTTAACCAAAGCAGATTTCAGTCAACTGTTGATACATCTCACTATCTCTTGCTACTTTTTTATTTCCTTGTATCCTTTAGCCCAGCAAAAATAGTAGTAAACCAAATCATTATACCTAATTCAGGTGGCGTTCTAAAATCCAAATGCTTAAATTAATAATATAGTATCTCATCTTAAACTGCTCCATAGCCATTGGAGGCATAATCAAATGTCACACAGGCTGTGAAGGGACAGGGCAAGCAAAGAGAAAGCACTGAGCCACCTTTTAGCCCCTCCTGCCCAAAGCAGATCTTCGATATGTGGCTTATGACAGTTTGAAATGGTCTCCACCAGTATTCATCAGTGCATGCTGAGACATGTACATCTGAGCTTCAGATGAACCTCATCACACACTAACTCGTTATTTGTGTATTTAGAATTACATAAGAAAATGGACAGTTCTCCAAAAAGAAAGATGTACAAGTGGTTAGTAAAAAACCGGGGGTAGGGGGGCGAGCTTCATTAAGATTCAGAGGTATTTTAACTAAACAATAAGATACCATTTGTCCTTTAGCTCAGCGTAGTTTGTTTTTATGATCATTATCTTTATTTGTGAGGATGAAGTGAGGGTCTGCATTGAGATCTTGCTACTGAGAGGAAGGTGATGCTATTTGAAAGGATGAATCTGAAATTTGTCAAATCTTCCTCCCCTTTAAAAGGTGGAAAGGAAACATCATAAAATATTAATCGTAATTATTTCAGGGATTATGTTATACATCCAGAATCAGAGGAAAAAGTAAACATTACTTTTTTTCATGCACATAACTTTTGCCTTAACAATCTCTTTTCAAGAAATTTGTCCTCAGAAAATAATCAGAAATGGGGCCAAATTTATATGTAAAGATGCTTATAGAGTTTGTTTATAAAGCATGAAAAATTTAGAAATAGCCTAATCAGTAGCAGAGGAAACAAATATTGGGAGAGTCATGATGAAGTTTTTTAGTCATTAAAACTCATCTTCATGGCTGGCGACAATGGGGCACACTTATAGTCCTAGCCACTTGGGAGGCTAGGCAGGAGGATCTCAAGCTCAAGGTAAGTCTCAGCAGCATAGTGAGATCCTGTCTCAAAATAAAAAAATTAAAAGGGCCAGGGATATAGCTCAGTGGTAAATCTCCCCTAGGTTTAATCCCCAGTATTGCAAAAAATTTTAAAAATAACTTACCTCCCACAAACTTTTGATGGCAAAGGAAAGTGCTTATGATAATAAGTTTTTTTTAAGTAGATAAGATTATATCCAAATTGTGATCACAATTTTGAAAAATATGCATTAAAAGAAAGATTAGCAGAAATGCACCAAAAGGGTTAAAGCTTTTGTTTCTACTTCTTTGAACTTTTCTGTGCTTTTTTGCTTCAATGAGCACGTGTTGTCTGATAATCAAGGGAAGATTGAAAGAAAACACAATTTTAACTCTATATGGCAAAAGCTAATTTCTAGAAGAATATGTAAAATATTAATGTTACTATATTAACATATCAATATTAATATTTCTCTAGATGGTAAAATATGTATGGTAGGTAAAATTTTGTTTCTTCATACTTTTCTCTACTTTTCAAATTTTATACAGTGAACGTGCATGAATTTCAGAATTAGAATGGCATTTGCAGGTAAATGGATGGAGTTGGAGAATATCATGCTAAGTAAAATAAGCCAATCCCAAAAAACCAAAGACTGAATGATTTCTCTGATAAGTGGATGATGATCCATAACTTAGGGGGAGGTAAGGGAAGAATGGAAAAAGGATGGTGTAGATGGAAATGAGGGGTAGGGAGGGGGTGGGGGGAGGAAAGATAATGGAATGAGACAAACATCATTACCCTATGTACATGTATGATCACACAAAAGGTATGACTCTACTTCATGTACAACCAGAGGAACGATAGTTGTACCTATTTGTGTACAATGAATCAAATTTTTTTTTTTTTTTTTTTTTTTTTTTTTGTGTGTGGTACTGGGGATTGAACTCAGGGCCTTGTGCTTTCGTGGCAAGCACTCTACCAGCTAAGCTATCTCCCCAGCCCTGAATCAAAATTTAAAATAAAATAAAATAAATATTTAAAAAAATGAAAACAAAAAAGAAAAGAAGAACATAAATGTGACTGAGCTCATGCCAAAAGCTAGTAATATTACTATGCTTGTAAACATCTTCAAAAATGTAGCTTTCTCTGAAAGATTCACCAACTAATCATGGAGGATCAGAATTCTTATTTTAAATGTAAAAGCTTTGTGTTGTGAATTGTTTATCTCAGTTGTATTCTTGATATTAAAATATTTTAAAATCAAGCATCTCCATAACAGACATATCCTTCTTGGCAGCAGCTTTCATGACATGCTTCTGTCTCTATCTGTAGTATTGATAAACTGAGGACTATATCTCTGATGACCTACCATAGCTATGTGTCAGTTACCACATACATGCAAAAATAAGGGACTAGACCATTGCCCAGATTAGTTTCATATTTTAACATCGGGCACACTCACTTGGCCACAAACACTTTTTTGCAGTTGAACAAGGTTACTATAGGACAACACTCTGTCACTGCTTTACAACAACACAGTGTTGATAAATGCAAAAGGTGACACTGAAGAATCAAGAAATGCCTTATTTAAAGTTTCATGGAGACTGGGGATTTGACTTGGTGGTAGAAAAAGTGATTACTTAGCTGGGTTCAGTCTGCAGCAGCACAGAAATAAATGTAAGTAATAATAGAGTTTTGTGGCTTGGAATGGTTACAATTTATCTAGATTTCAAGAAATTGGAGTAAGATCAGTATAAAGAAAAAAGTCAAGGTGGGCACAGTGATGCACACCTGTAATCCCAGTGACTCAGGAGACTGAGGCAGGAGGATTGCAAGTTCAAGACCAGCCTCAGCAACTTAATGAGAACTGTCTCAAAATAAAAAATGGAAAGGGCTCTGGATATGGTTCAGTGGTAAAGCACCCCTGGGTTTAATCCCTGGTACCCAAAAAAAGGAAGAAGGAAAGAGAAGTTAAAGGTAATAAAAAATGTTGGGGATAGAAATAATAGACTAAGAAGGCAATGGTGCCGGACACTGTGGCGCATGCCTGTAATCTCAGAGGCTCAGGAGGCTGAGGTAGGAGAATCTCAAGTTCAAAGTCAGCCTCAGCAAAAGCGAGGCACTAAGCAACTCAGTGAGACCCTGTCTCTAAATAAAATACAAAACAGAGCTGGGGATGTGGCTCAGTGGTTGAGTGTCCCTGAGTTCAATCCCCAATACAAAGAAAAAAAAAAGTGAGGGCTGGGTTGTGGCTTAGTGGCAAAGTGCTTGCCTGGCACGTGTGAGGCACTGGGTTCCATCCTCAGCACCACATGAAAATAAATAAATAAAATAAAGGCATTGTGTCCAGCTACAACTAAAAAAATTTTTTTAAAGTGACAAAAATAACTTTAGACAAACCATAGATATCCCTATGGTATCTGGATTAAAAGAATAGCATACAATTTTTATTTTAAATATATTTTTAATAAGGCCTTTTCTTTCAGAAACTTTCCCCAACAAGCAAAGGATAGAACATTCAGAATCCCATTCAGTAATTTAGAAACTCTTGAAAGGCAATGTAATTTCAACCATTAAACGTTCAACATTAAGCCTATTTGTTCAACTATAAAAAGGGAATTAAAAAAAAAAAAAAAAGGAAATAATGCTCGACCAGCCTGGGGATCAAATTTAAATTGTGCGTGTTCATGTACACACTCAGGCACACGTGCACACACACATTCTGAGATGCTTGGTAAACGTGCAGAGAATAATAAAAACAGTTAATTACCTCATCCCTGGTCCATGCAAGGCTCTATTTAAAGCACTGTACATGTGTTAACTCATATAAACCTCACAACGCTAGAAGGCGGAGCTCATCATCCCCATTTTATGGCTGAAGAAACAGGCACAGAGAGATTCAAAAGCTTGCTCAAGATCACAGCTAATTAGTAACAGACAAGAACCCAGGAGGTCTGGCTCTGGTGTCCCTACGCCTAGCATCCTGTCCCCTAGACTCTACTGTCTCTCAGATGTAAGACTCTAGTATTCAAAGCAGGAGTGAAATATTCAGAACAAAGTGCATTTTTAAAATAGAAAATGAGAGGGGCAGCAGACACAGACCTTGAACGTGACCTCTGTTTCCTCTCATCTCTCTGAGAACTCTTACCACAGCAAACCTGGGGAGAACTGTGGCACAGCCTCCCTCTCCAGAGAAGGGCCGGAAGCACAACTCTGAGCCCTTGTTGTCAGTGTGGTGTTATTTGACAGTGAGCCCTTGAATGGAGGGTGGTTTATTTGCTGTTTTCAAAGCACAGGTGGGCATGTGATGATAGCCGCCCATTACTTATTTTCTCTTTATCCTCAGTGAAAAAGCATTAATATAATGTCTTCGTAAAGTGTGAAGTAAAACACTTTTAGTCAGACTTCAAAGAACAATCTTCACTGCCGAGGACAAATCCTCCCATTCCGCGCTGTCCTTGGATGTTAACTGTCTAGTGCCTGTCGTTTCTCTCTGGTCTGGTGGTGCCAGAGATGAGCTGTTCCTGGGGGGCCCAGGCACTCAGTGTGGAACTCACTCTTGAGATCAGGGAGGGCCCCGCCCCTCACACTATAGTTATTGCCCTGGAGCTGCTCATACAAAGAAGTTGTTGTAAGTTAAACCACAGGGTGGCAAACTGACCCCCAGACTAAATCTGTCTCCCCACCAGGAAGTTTTTGCATTTTTAAATGTCTGGGGGGGCCAAAATCAAAGGAATAATAATAATTTGAGGTGCCTGAAAATTATATAAAATTCAAATCCAGTCTCCCTAAATAAA